>NC_072783.1:18010505-18338005 GCF_022539595.1 Amphiprion ocellaris | reverse complement strand
TTTAGTGCTGCGTTTTGCTCAATTAACCCACGCACAAAAAAAGAATACCCCGTCAACCAGGGCACTTTAAGTGGTCTTCAGTTTATGTGCATCATTAAAAGTGCATTTTACTTTCTTTGCTTTTTTTTTTACACTTCTTTTAGTTACACACTGTTATCAGTTACATTAATTCACAGATGCTTCTGACTAAAGTTTGCAGACTCGCCTGTCCTCGTGGTTAAACATCCTGTAATTGCGGTAGAGTTTAACTAAACACGGTGAACATGCCTCTTTGTGCTCTTTCTTGTAATTTCCTCTTTCTGCAGATCATATCAGTTACAAAAACATGAAGCAGCAGAGCTATTAATCCAGACTGCAGTTTTCAATTTAATATACCAGGAAAGATATTACAATGCATGAAAAAGTAGTGGTTATTAAATATCAACATCTCCTTACTTATACCTGCGACACCCTTTCTGGTACTGACTCCTGTAGCTTGTTCTGCATACATTCTGACTCCCAAGAGCAGAATAAAAACCTGAGCCCACATCTATTAAGAGTCATCTTAAGGAAAGCTATTTAGGGCCAGCTTGTGAGTTAATTAAAAATAAGACATTTATCAAGTGATATCCTCCTACATACAGCAGAGTTTATGAATAACAACTCAGACACAGATTTAAACACCATCTACTATTTTTTCAGTCGTATAAACACTTTTTTGTAGTATTTCAAATGACAATATACGTCATACTTTCCTTGTATAACAATATATAAATATGAATCAAGTAATAGGAAATTGGCTTGATTGAAAACTATAATTACTGTTATTCATAAGCCTATAATTATGTGGAATGTCACACCAAGTACCAACAATGGAGATGCATCAAAACGTCTGGTGTGACATCATAATTGGTGCTGTAAACAACTTGGAAGAAAATGGTCACTGCATATTTGAAGAAAAAGGTGATATTGTTTCACATATTGTATTCATCATGAAAAACGTTGTATTGCACGCTCATACTAAAACATACAGTTGACGATGTGTCACAAAGGATTCACTGAACCATGGAGGAGACTTCTAGGGCTCAAAAAATGAACAAAGGACGACTGATGAAGACACTACCGCTCAGAAGTTTGGGGTCGCCCAGACAATTTCATGTTTTCCATGAAAACTCACACTTGTATTCATGTGCTAACATAATTGCACAATTAGGCTTTCAACACCATTAGTTAACACAATGTAGCATTAGAACACAGGAGTGATGGTTGCTGGAAATGTTCCTCTGTACTACTATGTAGATATTACATTAAAAATCAGCCACTTCCAGCTAGAATAGTCATTTACCACATTAACAATGCCTGGACTGTATTTCTGATTAATCTAATGAGATCTTCATTGAAAACTGCTTTTCTTTTAAAAATAAGGACATTTCTAAGTGACCACAAACTTGTGAACAGTAATGTACATTTGAGGATCACAAAAGATTCACTGAACCATGTAGGCAACTTCTAGGGCTCAAAAAATGAATTAAGAACAACTATGATGAAAAAAATGAACAAAAAATGAAGTTTTGCTTCAACTAAAATCCAACAAGTTGTCCATGTTGCAGCCCCACACTGCAAACACTTCTGGTTGAGATTTTGGTGTTACCTAACTAGCAGCTCTTGTCGCCTCAAGCTAAGATAAGGAGGTTTAATTCGAACTCCAGACCCCCAAATTTATTCATTTTCAAATTTGTTGTCTTTATAACCATAGATCAGACCTGGGCATCCTAGGGCCCGCGGGCCACATCCGGCCCGCCGGACGACCCTGACTGGCCCGTATGAGGTCATTGGAAAATATTAAAAGTCAATGCAAACATATATCATCACAATACATGAAAGCAATACGCCCGCACTGCTTTTATTTTGAAAGATCTGCTAAGTTAACGTTTTTTCGCGCGTGCTTTCCGTACTTAGCATAAGGTTTATGCTGATTGGTTTGTTGGTCAGCTTCAACCCGGGAAGATGTCAGCTAACGGCAAAGAAAGAAGGATTGATTCCGAATGCAGAGTTTTTAACAAGACATGGACTTCCAAGTATTTCTTCACTGAAGTCAGAGGTAAAGTTGTGGCCTAGTTTGTGGCGAACAGATCGCGGTGTTCAAGGATTATAATCTGAATCGACATTACGAGACCAAACATGCGGAGAAGTACAAACATCTGATGCAGAGCGGGGAGGATGTCTGAAGGTTTGCTAGCTAAACTGCTAAAGCAGCAATGACTTTGTTTTACCAAAGCTCACATCAAGGGATGCAGCAGTCAAGACGAGTTTTCTAATATCCTACAAAATCGCCAAAAACAGTAAGCCATTCTCTGATGGAGAGTTTGTAAAAGAATGTCTGGTGGACTCTGCAGCGTTTATATGCCCGGAGAAGAAAGGAGCGTTCGTTAATGTGCCCCTTAGGAGGCGAACCGTAACGAGGCGGGTGGAGAGCAGCGCCGAAAATCTACAAAGTGGACGATTTTGACGTTTTGTCCTTGGCTCTGGACGAGAGCTGTGATGTCCGTGACACAGCCCAGTTACTCATCTTTGTACGTGGACTAACGAAAACCTTTGAGATGACGGAGGAGCTGGCAGCTGTGCAGCCAATGAAAGGAACCACGACGGTTCACTGAGGTAAATACATGCATGAACAAGCTGGGACTAAAACGGGAGAATTTGGTTGGTGTTACAGCCGATGGCTGTCCAAATTTGACAGGGAAAAATGTTGGACTTTTGAAACGGATGCAAGATAAAATGACTGAAATAAACCCACTAAACTGATATAAACTGATATTTTTGCATTATATTATACATCAGGAGGTGCTGTGTAAGTCAGTGCTAAAAATCAACCACGTGACTGATGTTGTAGCTAAAGTAGTTAACTTCATCAGGGCAAGAGCATTGAATTACAGACAGTTTGTTGTCTTTTTGGAGGAGATGATAGTGAACATGGTGACCTTGGTTACCAGACAGCTGTCAGATGGATCAGCCTGGACAAGATGCTTAAACGAGTTTGGGATCTGAGAGCAGAGATTCAAGAGTTGGGCATTGTACATCATTGTATTGTTTCATTTACTGTTTTTGTTGAGATATATGTTGAGCAGAGCTTTTAAGTGTACTGGTCCGGCCCTTAACAACCGTCAAAGTTTCTCATGTGGCCCCATATGAAAATTAATTGCCCACTCCTGCCATAGATGCTCAGATTGGGTTGGTGAGTGTTGATTATACTGTCATTCATATCCCCAATCGACAGGGCAACAGAGAGGGCTAGTAAACAGACAGATAGGGCCGCCAGCCTACTGATAGGGGAACCTACCAAAATTTCTTGCAGTATGCTCATTGGCTAGTACAACTTTTTTCTTCATGCCACAAGAGGCTTCATAGAACTTTTTTTTTTCACAAACACACTACTTCTCCCCAACGCCTGTAAATAGATATGTAAAATTACTGGAGTTCCCTTCTCAGCAGTTTAATAAGTATGGGTTCTAACTTTTTAGGTGTTTGAGTTTCACTTTCACTAGGCTGTATTCCACTGCAGGAACTTACTGGAACCTTAGCAGCAATCTGAATCTTTGTGTTTGTTTTACCTGCAGAAACCCACCCTGTAGAACACACTTGAACGTGTTTTATGGCACTTAACCAGGCTGTTTTCTCCTGACTGGATCCTTGCTTTAGTTGTAGCTACTCTTAGATGTCACTTTGGATGAAAGTGTCTCCTAAATGAAATTGTAGAAATTGTAGAACCTCTTCCAGGGTCCTTATCATGGGGATTAAACTCAAAAGCCAAAAAAGCACCATTTTTCTACCGTCTTGTTTACCCCAAGTGTCACTCTTCTCCTCTGTCAGATTATCTTTACCTATGTCAAATTTACCATTTGTGCTTATAGAACTGCTGTTTCTTCTAACTACTATTTGTTTTGGCACACTAGGAGTTAACATTGTGGTCAAAGCTGTTGGATGTGAAGCAGTGGAAACAGAAAGGCTAAAAGGTCCAATTAGAGGACCGTTCTTGTAAACATTTGCCCCATCCTGCACCTGCTCCAATTTCACAAAGTGGAAAAGCCACCTACTGCTTTTATCTTGCCAAACTCTCCGGTGTTTTCATTCTTAGCATACATGTAAATGTTTTTTAATCTTCAAGTTCAGAGCTGACCAAATACTGTTTCAGACGTCCTTGGAAAATCACAAGTTGTTCCAGTTTTCACGTAACTTTTGCACTGTGACACAAAACCTTGGAAGCAGCAGGGCCAGGACTGCTGGAAGCTTCATTTTCCAAATCCATACTTAAAAGGAAATTCTTTCTTTCTGTGATTTGCTGCACTTCCAGAGTGCTTCCTGACCATATTCCCAGCCACAGTTAACTGATCAAATAGGTCAGCTGTGTCTCAACTGCTGCAAGCTTCTGGGAAGGAACCTGTCTGAAGTGTTAACCGTTCCATGCGATTGCCCTCCTCATGGCTATGTTGTTGTTGTTAAAATGAAGCTGCATGATTGCAAAAAGCCAATCAACCGTTACAGAAACACTGCATGTGTGTCACTTGTATGTGAGCCATTTTTTGTCAATGAATGTTACACTGATCGTTTTACTTGCTCCTGCAGCTGTGGGAGAAAACTGTCACTTTTCAGAAATATTACGTTTCATAAAGAATTCCAAAAGTTAAAAAAAATAAATCAGTCTTAAGATGAACCATAGTATAAAGCTCCATCCGTGGTGCACAGCAGAGGGTGTTGTTACATAGGCAATTGAGTGCAGTTATTCTCCAATTTCTGTTAACTCGTCCGGGTGTAGAAGCACACAAGTTAGTCTTTTATCTGTCGAACTTGTCTGGTTCTAGGGTTCTTTCAGGTCTCCTATTCACCTCATTGTTCTTTTTTAAAAACACACTTGAAATTTCACCTTAGAGCGTCCCCGAGTTCTGTTGTGCTGCTCAGTTGAACTGCATCTTTTCAGTGTAATTTTCAGAGTTGTGCTGTTGAATAGAACAAAAGCTGACCAGCACTTCATTCGTGTGTTTCCTACTTAAGAGTTTGCAGGGCTCAGAGGGAGACAGTCTGAGTGTTTTTTGAACAGACTGAAAGTCCACTCCAGGATAAAGATGAGCTGTGTACAGATCCTCAACAACAGAGTTTATCATTAATGTGTAGCTTCTCAAAGCACTGTTTTTGCAGCATTTTTCCTGTCACAACTGGACTGTTTTCAACGACTAATTCATGAGCAGTTAACACTTGCCAAAGCTAGAGCTTATGAAACATAATTGGATCAAAATATGACTTCATCTAAAAAATCTGGTAGGCAGTCAACCAGAATTTTGTCTTCAGCCAAGCTTTCAGACTCATGAACTGTCTGCTTGGCTCGCATTTCTGTGAATAGTGTGAATATGGAGTGAGATTTTCCAGTTTGTCTGACACCACTCACAGAAGCCAGGAGTCCACCCAAGGACATATTGCTGTGAAAATGCAGTCATTATAGTTTTAAGGGCATATTTATCCCCTGAGGTGTCTCAGACTTTTTATGTAATTCTAAATTCAATTCAGCACAGTGTTTTGTTTTTTTTTTTTTTTTTTTAATTGTTGTTATATGGTTTTGGCTTTGCATTCAGTCCAGTTGACACTTTTTGTCTGTACTGTAGGCGTAAGCACAGTGGAGGTGTTTAAAGTGCGTGTGGAAGGGGGTGGAATTGAACTGTAAGTCTTTTGGGTTTGTTGTTGACCTCGTTTCATCTCAACAGGGCGCTGCATAACGGCACCAAACACAAATAGCACAGTCAGCCCAGTTTGGATTGTGTTTCAACAGAGGGTGGGTAAAATCATTTGTCATCTGAAGTGTTAATGGATGACAAACCTGTTCGATTACCAGACGACTGTGTATCCTCTGGCACCACTGCACCAAAAATATACAGTACAAATATACAGATTTTTTAAAATGTTTTTGTTTTTTTGGTCTTGAACTTTTTCATCTGACTGGAAGTAAAATACTGATGCAGTAAGATAACCTCTTCTGGTAATGGTCATGTGTCTCTTTGTGTTTGTATGTAAATGAAAAAGTTGGCAATCATCACACAGTGGCTCACTTCCGCCCACAACACCAGCTGAGTTTAAAGCAATGATGTATGTTTGGAACCTTTATTTCTGCCTCTACAACCAGACCCTCTGACAGCCATACATCTTCTGTATGTGTCCTGGAGGTAAAGCAGTTTGACAGGGTAGCATTACATAAAAAAAAACAAAACTTGGCTTTGACCTATATTTTTGTGGAAGTACAGAATTATTGTCCAGCTGCTGTTGAATTTGCAAGTTCTTTTTAGGTCGAATCAAGAACAGAAGTACATATTTAGTGCATATATCATCCATCCATCCATCCATTATCTATACGCTGCTTAATCTTCATACGGACAATTTAGAGTTACCAATTAACCCCAGCATGGTTTTGGATTGTGGGAGGAAGCCAGAGTACCCACAGAAAACCCACACATACACAGGGAGAATATGCAAACTCCATGTAAAAAGGTGCCGGGAATGCCAGGATGCGATCTAGGGATCTTCTAGCTGCAAGATAGAAGTGCTAAGTACCAAGCCACTGTGCAGCCCCTGCACCTATTATATATATACACGTGGACAAAATTGCTGGTACCCCTCGGTTAATGAAAGAAAAACCCACAATGGTCACACAAATAATTTGACAAAAGTAGTAATAAATAAAAATTCTATGAAAATTAACCAGTGAAACTCAGACACTGCTTTTGAACCGTGGTTTAACAGAATTATTTTAAAAAATAAGTGTCATGTGGCATTAAAAAGATTAAATCCAACTAATGCTGGGTCGTTTTTAGGTGTGTTTGGGTGAGCTAGGCAGTCACTGAAGGCATCAAAGAGAAGGAAGAAATATTTTGTATAAATTTCACCCACCCAGTCTCATTTTGATAAGTTTTTTCACCGCTCCAAACACCTGACACTGAGAGGAGATGGACAGTAGAAGGACACTCTGCAGGGAGCTAACTCACTGTCTCGTAACCTGCTCGCTGACGCTCTTGCAACAACGCTGCTCGTTTGCCTGCACCGTTGTGTAACAGGATTAGTTATGTTCCACGCAAATATTGCAATATGAGCAACACTGGCGTAAATGATTTTGAATATGCATAATACATGCAGGTGTGTATTCAGCTTGAGTCATGCAGCCACCGGTGAGTCAGCAGCGCTAACAAAAGACAGCTAATAATGTATTTATTGTGGTTGATGTCATGAGGCAGGCCAGTGCTGTTGATTTTGATTTCTTGGTAACCAAACCACTATAAATCCAGATGTTTGCTCCTGCACTGACAGGTGTCAAAGTCCGCTTTATTTAATTAAAACACTGGAGCCACTGAGGTGCTGTGCTTTAATTACAGTAAGAAGCAATGAACAATGCAGCCAAGTGATGATTTTGCTTTTGTTTCAGGCAAACAACACCTCTGAAGTGCTGCTGTTCATTTCATTTTGTTAGTGTCTTTTGAAATCTTTCACACTCGTAACCCTCTTTAAACACATTACATAAAATACACAAGAATGTCCTATTTTCTAAATTATAGCAAGCCAGCTATCTTACTAAGTAGGATGTAGACCTAAATTGTGCACTGCAAGTTGTATAATGAGGGAAAACTGGGCTATATAATTTTTAAAAACAAAGAGAGAGACCTAAATGAAAGTCTTGTATTATGAACACCTGCTCCTCAGCACAGAAATGACAAACGCTGTGTGTGATGTAAAGGCTGCAAAGACATTCCTGCATGAAAATCTGGTTATGTATCATTTTCAAAACCTAATTAAATTTGGATAAGGTAAAACAGGGACTAGATTTGGCACCAAAATTTCCAGAAAAAAGTCATTCTCAGACCTAACGCAATTAAACACTGCTTAAAATACAGCATACACTACCATTCAAACGTTTAGGAGTCACTTAGAAATGTCCTTATTTTTGAAAGAAAAGCATTTTTTTTCAATGAAAGTAACATTAAATTAATCAGAAATACAGTCTAGACATTGTTAATGTGGTAAATGACTATTCTAGGGGTACAGAGGCCCATTTCCAACAACAATCACTCCTCTCTTCTAATGGTACATTGTGGTAACTAATTGTGTTAGAAGGCTAATTGATAATTAGAAAACTCTTGTGCATTTATGCTAGCAGATGAATAAAAGCGTGAAATTGTCTGGGTGACCCCAAACTTTTGAACACGTGTATTTTGGTGAATAAATCCATATATTTCAGTTTAATTAGATGTATAATTTATGTATTTAATTACAGAAAAGTTCACATGTTCTCTCACTTTATACAGTGAAGTGAGAGTACATACTGTATGACTCATCATTTGACTCATTGTTTATATGAGAACTTTGATTGGTGCAACTTTAAATGTCTTTTCATGCGTGATCATTTAGTCAAGCTCCAGTTTATCAGTGGAGGTTGATTCTGCTGATCAAAATAATCAGCCTCATAATAATACCATATTATTATCTTGGTCTAGCTCCAAGTCTTGGTTACTTATTATGGTAACATAGAAACCGAAGGTTATTCTGCTGTTGTGCTAAGTACAATGTGTGTTCAAGAACCCAATAAAAGCAAATAAATCTGACTGCTTATCAAAAGCAGCAGTAATTAAAAATCTTCCATGTACAGCCTTCCATATAAAATGCAGGCTTGTCTGAACTGCCCTATATTGTACAGAAGTTTGTCATTATTGGCCAAATGCGTCAGAGTCCTGAGGAAATCCCAACAGGGCAATAAAAGTGGAACAGAGTAGGAATTTCTCTTTGAGATTCATACAGAGGCCTTGTGGGAATATACTCATATTGGACATATTGAGGAAATGTTCTTTAAAGAACATTTTGTATTGTTTGTGCAGGGGAGATGTAATGTACAGCATGTCCTCTCTGGGACAGGAGGTGGCTCACAGTCAGCGCTTATGGTCATTGTTTGAATCAGCGTAATGGTTAGATAAATGTTACGGTTTACCACGTGTTTGCTGGTGGTGACAGTTAATAATTAGAGGAGCGACATATTCCCTGGAAACTTCCACGGCTGTTAGAAGGAGCATCTATCTGTGTGTTTCCTTGTGCATGTGCCAGCATGTTTTTTTTCTATAGAAAGAGCAGTACAAATGCATGACCGGAAAAAAGTGGAAGTCCAGAAAGAGTGATGAAGCACATTAAATAGAACAGGTCAGCTGGAGCTTTTCCTGTTTGCAGAGTTGTTTTTGTTCTATTCATCATAGGCCGGCGACCACCTCCTCTCTGTCCCTTACACCCCATGATCATTTCTTTCTGTTTGTATTGCTCTTCTTCTGTTTGTCTAATTATGGCAGAGAAGGAAAGTGTGTAGCAAGACACGTTCCAGACTGTATCATCTGTACATCACAAATTTTTTTTTTAATTACAAGTATTGCAGTTTTCCCTCTTGATAATTTGTGCTTATGTTTACTAACATGGAGTACTGGTAGTACTTAGTAGCACTAACCAATCAGCAAAAATGTAGATAACAATATGATGGCATGACTTGCATCTTTCAAAGCTGCTGCAAGCGCAAGTAAATGACAATTTGCATGACAATAATTGTGTTTCTGGATAATTGGTAAGGAAATTTGAAGGACAAGTTTTGACATGTTGCACAAAAAGAAGAAAAAGATAATGCAAATCAGGATTTATTTGCATTAACTTCTTTAGAGTAAATAATCTAGACTGTGGTAGCGTCAGAATATGGCGATATAGGCTGTAATAACAAGTCAGAAACAAAATTGGAGTGTCTAAAAACCAAGCAATAGAACAACCCAAAAAAGAACTTTGATCATCTATGACAGAAAAATGTAGAATAGTCTTAAGAAATTGTTTTCAATTGGCAAAGTTGTAATTTTTCTTTCATGTCAGCTGGTTGGAAACGAAACAACAAATTAAGCGGAAACAGCTGATTGGTCATGTGAGTTACATATACTCTACGCATGAACACCCATGAAACGCATTAAATCTTTTCTAAAAAGTCAAAACCCATCTTGAGCAAGGATAAAAACTATTGAAATTGGGGACATTTAAAAAAATGCAGTTAATAGCAATATTTTCCAATGAGAGTCTTCAGATTATGTCTGCTCCCTTGTTCGATCTGTTTTTGAAGTTTTAGTTTTTTTAGTTCACTCTCAGCCTCAGCAGGCAGCTGTTTTCAGCAAAAAAAATGCTCCACAAACACTACCCAAGCAGCAGACATGGTTTTGGATTGTGGGAGGAAGCTGGAGAACCCGGAGAAAACTCACACATGCACAGGGAAAACATGCAAACTCCATGTAGAAGGATCCCAAAAGGCCAGGATGTGAACCGCTGATCTTCTAGCTGCAAGGCAAAAATGCTAACCACCAAGCCACTGTGAAGCCCCCGAGCAGCAGACAGACACATTTCAATGGTTAATAAAATAGATCATTTAGCAATCAGAGCTAATAGAGTGATTATCTGACTCACATTCACAGATAAAGGCAACTGTTTGCTAACAAGTCAACAATATCAGTGTTGATGATGTTTAAAAATAAAGAAGAAGTGACTGATTGGGTGGCAGTCCTGTGTGTGTTAATCATTACAACTGACCCATTTCATATTGCACATCTGTGTTTCTTCCAATGAATTGAAAGGTGCAGCTTTGAATAGGTCACACATTATTAAATGCAGTTCTTTGAATTCCGAATGACAAACACAGTTGTTACCCTGAAGATGGATATCCCATTTTCGTCGCAAGTACCCCGTTAATGACAATGATTCAGAGGTATTATTTGATGCTGGCATGCTATTTTTATAATAAAACATCAAATATGATGACCAATTACTCTTTCCACCTGTGCCTTTTCCTTTATGAGTCTCGGCCACTGGACTACACCACAGCTGCTAGCCCCAAATAGGCAAGTAGTAAAAGTAACGTCAAAGAAAGTCATGACATGTAGTTGTTTGTATTTTGATGTAAAACTGATAGCAGAGAACAGCTAAGGTCAGCTATACTGTATGAGTTTACTGCTCTCAGATGACAGTGTTTTCACGTGCATATGATTCACATGCATGTGAAATGTTTCAGATGCTGAGATGTAATATCTGAGTCAGTAGTCAGCATGGATTTGCCAGTGCCAAACGGACTGATTCATCCACAGGCAGCATTCTGTCAGTCTGTTGGTCTGGCTTATTGTCATCTGTTGCTCTGTCTTTCTGTCATCTTTCCATCCGTCTGTGTAGCAGAGGAACAGTACGTTGTGTTTTTGCTGAGCTGGTGTTATGGGCGGAAGCCAAACACTGCGAGTAATTACTGAAAAAACACACACACCTGCACTTGCTCACACTACAGTAACACTGATAAGATAGTTTTATGGTATTCTGTGCTGCTACTCTCACGTCTGCCTCCCTGTCCATTATATTTACTGCATGTACGATGTGTTTCTGAACAGTTGTTTATTCAGTTGTGTTTCACACGTTCAATTTGTGCTCATAAAACCTCACCCAACCTAAAAGCTGCTTTGTCGGGTGTGTGCTCAAGTGCTTCCTGAGGGTGATTCGACCCTGCAGGCTGACAGCTGAAGCAGGAGAGGGTGAGATCTGAGGCACGGATGTTTCGACTGTCATCAAGCAGATGGGTCAGTGTTGAGGTATAGAGTCCATAATGTGGGCTGTGCATGCGGCTTTCATGTAGCCTGCAGAAATAAACATAGTGAGTCCACGAAGATTTATGACCAACGCTGGAGCAGCGTTAGGAGGCTTTGAATTTTATTGAATGGGCTCCAAAACCATATTTCTACTTGGGAGCAGTGGAAACGAGCTCTAAACACAACTCTACATACACAGTATACAGCAGTATTGAATATCACCTAAATCTCAAATGCGTCCAAATTCCATCACCTTACAGTAATTGCGTTACTTCTAAGTTGAACTATATGGTATTAAAAAAAATTAGAAAAATTAGAATCAAACAGTTACTCAGTACTTGAGTAGTCTTTTCACCAACTACTTTTTTACTCTTACTTGAGTAATTTTTTGGATGACTGCTTTTTACTTGCACCTGAGTGATATTATTATGAAGTAACGTTACTCTTACTTGAGTGCAATTTTTGGCTATTCTACCCACCTCTGATCTGGTTCTTCAGCTGCTAAATGGTTGACTGTATTCACCGGCTGTATTCAGGCTCCTTAGAACTGAAGTGAACCTGCAGAACAGGGTGAAAAAGTGACCCCTAATAATTTGAGCCAATGTGAGAGTGAAAATATAGATCAAGTTTTTTGAATGACGAATAGCACAATGTTCTCGTAACGTGTTTTTCTAGAGCTGCTATTTGGCACTAGTATTAAGCACTAATTGAAACCAATAATTAAAACAGACATAGATCAGAAAGATTAGTAGAACAGACAAAGAAAAGAGCCCCATACTCTGGTTGCAGTGAATGCAAATGTATCTAACAATGCAGAGAGACCAGACACAGAGATTTCCATGTAATAAGGCTAAGATTAAAGAAAGATTAATTAACAGTATGTTTCCTCTCTTTGCTATTCTCATGTAAGGCTGGTTCATAAGGTAGCCCAATACTTTTTCTGTGAAAAGCTGCTGTTAAGAAACCATTTACATATTTCAGAGTTGCAAAAGAAGGGACTTCTTTTTCTTTTCAGAAGAAGACAGTAAAATGAGCATTTATCTCTAAGTGGAACAGGCTATTGAATAAGTACCGAATTGCATTCAAAGCACTTTACTCAAGGAACACTGTCCACTGTCACACACTTCAGACAGTGATTAGATGTGAATAAGCTCTCTTCTGGTGTCGATCCCTGGAAATGTAATTCACTTCCTAGCACCGCTTGATGATTTCTGCAGAAAGGGGAAACATGACGAATGTGGAGAAATGGGTTGATATAAGTGAGAGATGGTGTGGAATATTTTAGTCAGGTTTTAACTTTAAAAAGGAAAAATGTATTGTCTTAATTTCATCTGGGGCTTATAATGGGTGTGATTATGGTGAGTTTCCCATGTGTTTGGTCTTGATGGGGAAAAACACTGGCTTGTTGTGTGCTTGTTTACACCTGCTTTCATGGGTTGTGTGTGTGTGTGTGTGCGTGCGTGCGTGCGTGCGTGTTAGAGGGAAAATGGAAAGGAAAAAGCAGGTAAATTTCCACTGCAGTGGTGCACCAGACCACCACATTATTCTGCCATCTATCTTCACTGAGGAACAGAGAGTGCTGTTGATGCCTTGATGGCTGGAGAGGCACCATCTTTTTATGAAGCTGCTTCATTTCCAGGCACAGAAGCGAGCTGGAAAATTTTCAGATTAGGCTGCTTACGTCATTCGTCAAAACACACTTGGGTCCATTTTATTCCATTTTTAATTAGGTTCTTAGCAACTGAAAGGCTTCTCTGTGGTAACATGTTAACTCCGATTTACCAAGTGCATGCACACGTATATGCAAAAATCTGAACCATGTGCAAGACATATTAAAGGCACCGCCACCATACATCCATGTGTGGCCCAAAATAAAGGCAATGTTTCCCATGAAGCCCTCAATTTCCTGTTGCAACTCAACTACACTCCCCTACACAGTGTTCTTCCATATGCATCTCACTCCTATGCCACAGCATAGACATGAGCTTTTAAAAATAGCACACAAGCTTCTGACTGGGAAAGATTATTGGCCAGCCTCCCAGTGGTAATGATGTAATGATGCATTAGCTGTTAATATAATAGAACTGTGCAATGCAATGTCTTTGAGGTGGATTTTAAAGGTGCAGTCCCTTTGTTGAAGCAGCTGGGTTGGGTGGACTGAGTTGTAAACACTACTTTAATGTTTATTTACAGTATCTCACAAAATTGAGAATGCCCCTCACATTTCTGGAAATATTGTATCTTTTCATGGGACAACACTGAAGAAATGACACTTTGATACAATGTCAGTGTACAGCTTGTATAACAGCTTAAATCTACCGTACCCTCAAAGTAACCTAACACACAGCTATTAATGTCTAACCACTGGCAACAAAAGTGAGTACACCCCTAAATGAATATGAAATCGCTGTATGGTCTTGGCCACCGTGCTGCAGTTCAGTTTCAGGCTGCTGGCAATCTTCTTATGGCCATGGTGAGATTTAGATAAAGCAACAATTCTTTTTTTTTTTTAAGATCCTCAGAGTTCTTTGCCATGAGGTGCCATGTTGAACCTTCAGTGACTAGTAAGACAGTGTGTGAGAGCGATAACACCAAATTTAACACATCTGCTCCCCATTCACACTTGAGACTTTGTAACACTAGCGAGTCTCAAGACACTGGGGAGGGACAATGGCTAATTGGACCCAATCTGGACATTTTCACTTAGGGGTGTACTCACTTTTGTTGCCAGCAGTTTAGACTTTAATGGCTGTGTGTTGAGTTATTTTTGAGGGGACAATAGATTGCCCACTACATTTGCTAATTTTCATACAAACAGACAGTTCTCAGTGGGTTTGTCGCTATGAGGGGCCATTTTTATAGTACACATGGTCATCAGATCCATATTTAATATTAAAACATCAGTTAGTGCACCGTTAAAGTATTTAAAATTGTACAAACTACATTATTTGGGAAACCTAGCAGAGGGGTGTTCTAAAAGGTAAATTAGTGAGTGAAATATGTTGACTACAAAGTGAGAGTTTTCAACGTTACAAAGGTGGCTCTCTTTTAACCTGCTAGATTACCATGGTAACTGACGTTGCTTAGCTAAACTGCTTTGGAGTTCAGATTGTGCTGTAACACAAACGGTTCACTACTTCTTTTTCTGAATATCATTATTATTATTATTATTATTATTATTATTATTATTATTATTATTATTATTATTATTATTATTATTATTATTATTATTTTGTGGATATAGTTTAGGAAATGTGCAGTATTTGCAAACATATTGAGCTGGACATTAGTGATGCCACTGCATGATGCTGTGCAATTACAGTAGACCAACTGTGGGCAGCACAGGAACCTACATGCATTCAAACTGGTGATGCAGAAGGTGCATAAATATGTTGTTATGTTTGGTCCTGATTTGCTGATTGCAGCTAACAAAACGTAGGTTACATAGGATGGGACAATGCCAGACCTAAATACACTTCCTGAGGATCATGTTTAACAATTTGAAGCGCAAAACTGAAATATTCCAAGATCATAACTTGGCATTGTGTAGTGTAGAGTAGTTTTACAGTGTTTGGGCAGAGAGCTGGTGTGCTCGAGTTGAGTAGCGGATCTGCACATTCTGGAGCAGGGGTGTCAAACTCATCTTAGTTCAGGGGCCACATTCAGCCCAATTTGATCTCTAGTGGGTAAATTCACAGCATAATAACCAGCACAGATTTCCACTGGTCTAATGTCCATTCCTTGTGTTTCTTGGACCAAACAAATCTCTTCTTCTCTTGTTATGTTTCCTTAGAAGTGGTTTCTTAGCAGCTATTTGACCATAAAGGCCTGATTGGTCAGTCTCCTCTGAACAATTGATGTAGAGATGTGTCTGCTATTAGAACTCTGTGTGGCATTTGTCTGGGCTCTAATCTGAGGTTTCTGAGGCTGGTGACTTGGATGAACTTATCCTCAGCAACAGAGGTGACTCTTGGTCTTCCTTAGTGAGCCAATTTGTAGTGTTTGATGCTTTTTGCGATTGCACTTGGGGATGTATTCAAAGTTTTTGCAATTTTCCAGACTGACTGACCTTCAGTTCTTAAAGTGATGATGGACTATCGTTTCTCTTTACTTTGCTGACTGTTTCTTGCCATAATATGTATTCTAGCAGTTGTAACATAATACTGTCAACTGTGTACCAACCTGACTTCTGCACAACACAACCGATGGTCCCAATCCCATTAAGAAGGCAAGAAATTCCACAAATTAACCTTGACAAGCCAAACCTGTGAAGTGAAAACCATTTCAGGTGACTACCTCATGAAGCACATGGAGAAAAGAGCGTGGAAAGCAGTAGTCAAAGCAAAGGTTGGCTATTTTGAAGAATCTAAAATATAAAACATGTTTTGATGTATGTCACACTTTTTGTTTCCTAGATATTTCCATATGTGTTTGTTCATAGTTTTGATGCCTTCAGTGATAATCTACAATGTAAATAGTCATGAAAATAAAGAAAACCATTAAATGAGAAGGTGTGTCCAAACTTTCGAATGGTAGTGTATGTTTTGTTTGAATGACCTTGTGGTCCTCACAGCTTGCCTGGGGTTACATTTCCAGACTAAATCAGTGCGCTGCTATGAATGTTTCACAGCTTTATTGGTGATTTAGCAGCTGACTATTGGTATTCATCCCATATGTTGTCTGGTGTATGACTCAACAGGCTGTTGCATTTTTAATACCAGTTTATTTCCGTCATGTGGTCACATTCCAAGAGTGAGGTTGAAGGCAGTGAAGTTTTCCTTTCAGTACAAGAGGAGAAATAATGCAGCGAGTTCAGAGGCAACAGAGACTGAGAGTACATCAGAGCAGGAGCAATCAAAATAGAAGATGACGCAAACAGCACAACACACTTCTATTTTTTAGTGTGCATATTTTATGTGTGTGTCGTCTGAGAGGAGAATGAAGAGAGAAAGAATGCTTCATGCCAGTGCACTGCACAGATTGGCTCACAAAGTCTTTCTGCCGTTTGTGATGTGTGTGTTTGTGTGTGGATGAAAGCACGCAAGGGTGAAGAGCTGCCACCGCTAATTCTGAGTCACTCGGCTCTGAAGTGAGAAAAAAAAGTGCTAAAATTGGAGGAAAAAGTAATTAAAAAAGGCAAGTTTGCAAAAATAGCTTTTTTTTTTCCCTTTCAAGGAAGATGAATCATGTTTGGTGTGAAAATATGAGCGCATGTCTTCCCAGCTGGTACTAAGCGAGTGGAATTTCACAGGGATGTCCTGTGGATTTTAAACCTTGGGAGGCGTGGTGTGAGACTGAAATAGCAGCTTGGTCTAATTGCTGGCTCATAGAGTTCATGTTGCTCCAGTCTGCTAGTTTTGTCCCATTGCCATCTACTGCTGTAGTGGTCCAACATTCTCTGTGGGATCATTAAAAGTGGTGGTTATTCCACTTTATAAAGTTTTTTTTTAAGTCTGTCACCCTAGTTTGGTCATGGCAGAATATTCCTGTCAGTTTGACAAAAATGCATTTCTCCAGGTTTTTCCTCTCTTTATAAAACCAACCCTTTCCAGTGATGCAGATTTTTGTCTTGATAACATGATAGGTTGGTATGTGAAGGAAACTTCCATGTGGTGTACTGTTTAAAAAAAAAAAGGAATTGGGTTTTATGTATTATGTAATTGTAATAGTTATTTGTTACTCCCTCAAGGAAGACGGTGGAGTTATGTGACAATAAGCTTTCATTTGTCTGTCTGTCTGTCTGTTAGCAACATTACTCAAAAACGGACTAACGGATTTGGATGAAATCAAGGAAGGTCAGAAATGACACAAGAACCAAGTGATTAGATTTTGGCAGTGATGCGGATTATGGTCTGGATCTATGGATTTGTTAAAGATTTCTCAATCGTGAGATAGTGGCACAGCGTCACTGTAACTGTGACCACAAATGAACACTACATCAGCTGCTTGCTGACAATTACATAATTATGATCCCACCACAAATTGAACGCTGTGGGCTTATCAGTACATATCCATCGGAAATGATAAAAGGAACAATTGATTAAACTGTGGGGGTGTTTCCAAGTCCCGTCAGTTCCTGCCGCCTGCTACATATTTAGGTCACGCAATTTGGTATCAGTACATAACATACACATGCATAACACACGCCTGTGCTCAGTGCAAGGTCATTTTTTGTTTCATCCGTTGGAAATGATACAACGACTGAGCAGCCCTGGCAAAGTACTGCGCTTTCTGAGTACTTTTCTTGTTGACTATGTGTTAGGCATGATAGTGTTCTTAAATCTGCTTCTGCACCTCTCTGTCTTTTATTAATACCAGCGTGCCGACCTCTGTCTAAGACCTGCTCACCCCTTCTGACGACACACTGTGCTTCATCAGGCTAATCATATGTTTCCATGTATGCAGCTAATTTAATTATTTAAAATATTCTGTGTGAGTAGCACAGTGAGTACCCACCAACACTCAGAACAAACACTGTTTGTTGTTCCATTTCCACATGTATAGTTTTACATATAATGTTTAAGATGAACAAACCTCTGAACCTTAAAACCTGCCACAAGCTTTAAAGGGAATGTTATCTTTTGAAAAAAATCATCAAAATAAATAATTTATCAGAGACAGAGACTGTAAAAACAAAAAGAATCTTCAGAATCATAACTTTCCACGGGTCCCTGAACTAATTTGTTTGTTTATTTATTTATTTATTTTTAAAAATGGGACAGTTCTTATTAATGTACATTTCCACGTAAATACGAGAGATTGTGGCCATACAGCTAATTTCCATCTCGAGTCCCATTGGCAGATCAAAGATAAAGAAATTACAAATAACATAATACCATAACTGAACAAAGACACGCAAAAAGAAAAACAACAAGCGATAACATGTAGTGCACATAGCAGACAAAAACTGGGGAACCAAGGCAGCTACCAAACAGTAATTAATTAACATTTACACATTATATTGCAAATATCTCCTTGTTGTTATTGCACATATCCCTCTATCATTAATTGAAATCAAGATGTTAAATGAAATTCACTAAAGTCTCCATGTCTTATATAACAATTGCAAAAAAATCAATTGTACATGAATCATATACT
This sequence comes from Amphiprion ocellaris, assembly GCF_022539595.1. Taxonomy (NCBI): domain Eukaryota; kingdom Metazoa; phylum Chordata; class Actinopteri; family Pomacentridae; genus Amphiprion; species Amphiprion ocellaris. The sequence continues at coordinate 18,319,268 of NC_072783.1, read as the reverse complement.
ATAAAAAAAACAACAAAAAAACAAACCCTAATAAATCTTGACACTAATGACTAACCAATAACGTGTGTGTGTGTGTGTGTGTGTGTGTGTGTGTGTGTGTGTGTGTGTGTGTGTGTGTGTGTGTGTGTGTGTGTGTGTGTGTGTGTGTGTGTGTGTGTGTGTGTGTGTGTGTGTGTGTGTGTGTGTGTGTGTGTGTGTGTGTGTGTGTACACGTTATTGAGTAGGCTCTTCAGTCGGCTGTGTTCTTGCAGGGCTGATGATGGAAGTGGATGCGTGGTGCCCGTCTTGTCAGATACTTAGATATCTGTGGATCGGTATGTCATCAGCGTGCTGATTGGTTCTGAGTCATAGCTCAGTCAATCGTTGACACAAATGCACACAATGATTACATGTAGGTGCACAGACAAAATGACAGCAGCCCACAAACTCAAGACATAAAACACTGTGCTACATCATGAGGTTATACATACAGCATATCAGTCATGTTATATGATCACTATACAGTATACTATGGCATCTTATTATACGGTGGACTTTTTTTTGTTTGTTTTAACACCACATGCAGGGTTTTTTGCTTCAACTTACTATCCTATGATTAAAAAAATCTTTCAAATTTTGTGACAAAAGTGAGATAATGTTGCTAAAATGAGAAAATATGTCAGAATAACATGAAAAGGATTTTCGTATCGGACACTGTTCACACATTCAACACCAACCACTCCCCTGTCTCTCTGTATTTAATGTCTGCAGTGTTTTTCTCTGTGTATATTGTGAGTTCTGTGTGTGTCTGTTTGAGAGAGAGGGCGATGAGCATCCTCGATGCTGGCTGCTTTTTCAGTGCCAGGAAAACTTCACACACTGACGTCTTTGCATAACAGATTGTGGCTGTGATGGTAAGGAAGGCTCGCAGTATGATGCCCCAGAATGACGCCAAGTTGTCACTCACAAGTGTGTGTGGTTGTATTAATGTGTGTGTATGATCCTCTAATCGGAGTCAGTGTGTTAATCCTTACATGGCAATCCCTCCAGCTCCCTGGTGTTTTGTTGTTTTTAGACACAAGCTGACGCTGTGTGTCGTCAACAGACAGTGGGAAACCTGGTGCGTCCTGAAGCCACAACACACTGTGTGTAAGTGTATGGATTACATAGTCATTTAAAGTACCTATTAGTGAAAGCAGCTTGGATAAAATTCCTGCACCGAAGTGGAATATTGTGTCATCTGAGTTTCACAGCTAAGACAAGCTAGTTCCATAGTAAAAGCTGTTGATAATTATGTCACGTACCCTGTATGAATTGTTAACTGGCCACATGTGGGCTTCAGTCAGAGAAATATATGTGGGTAATTCCAGAATTGGAGGACATTTGGGCTTGAAAATTTTTGAAAAGGACAACTTCTCTTTTACAATTTTCTGCTACATATTCAACAAGAAAAGCACTCAGAGAGCGTAGTACTCCGCCAAGACTCCTCGGTTGACGTATCATTTCCGATGGATGAAATCTTTAATAAAAAATGACCTTGTGTTGAGCACAAGAATGTGTTATGCATGTACATGTTATGTATGGATACAAAATTGCGTGTAAATTACTCTTATAAAGGTCTGTTGATCAGTTCATTGCTTTTTGCAAGCCTTTGTTTTGCAAGGGGTGCTCCAGACCTATTTGGAAATTATTTATAAATTTAAAAAATATTTTCAAACATTCTTTCTCTTATTTTTTTATTTTTATTTTAGATTTGATCTCAGGACAAGTACATTTACACAGCAACCACATGTTTTGGTATTCTGTACATGGACTATTTTATATTTGATGGGTGGGACTTAAAATGTTCTCTAATTCTGGAATGACCCATGTGCTATAGTTTAAAGAAAGGTCTATATTAAGCCTCTGCAGTGTCACATATCCAGACTAATGGAAACTAATTTCAAGCACATTTTACTTGTTTCAAGTTTGCCCGTTGTCTCTGATCCTGTTTGTAATATTTATGGACAGGATCTCGAAGTGCAGTAGGGGTGGGGAGGGCGTCCAGTTTGGAAACATCTGAGTCGCATGTCTGCTTTTTGTAGATCATCAATGTGTGAACTGGCCAGAATGAGAGTCAGCACCTCAGAATCTGTGGCCGTGGTTCTCTGCTTGAAACCAGTTGAAAGCTTCCTCTGGGTTGGGGGTGAGTTGCTGCTGCCAAGTATAGGAGTTTGAGGATTTTGCCCACGAGTGGTAGGGAAATGGAGCGTGAGATGGACAGATGGACTGGTGCAATGTCAGTGGGTGCTGTGGTGAAGAAAGAAGGAGCTGAGCTGGAAGGTAAAGCTGTCAGATTACCGGGCATTCTTTGTTCCAAACTGCATCTACTTTCATGAGATCTAGCAAACGGCCAATAGAATGAGATTGCAGATAAGTGGCTGAAAGGAGCATTTGATTAGCATGTCTGTCTGCCTTCCTTTGGAGGTTTTCTAGGCACATCCAACTAGGAGGAAACCCCAACCTTGACCCAGAACTCACTGGAGGGATTATATACCTCATCTGGCCTGGGATGGCTTTAACATCCCCCAGCTGGAAAACACAGCTGGAGAGAGACGTCAGGAATTCCTTACATAAGCCTGCTGCCACCGAGATCCAACTCAGGCTAAATGGAAAAAAAATGGATGTGTTATCACTCTTTCACTGCCATGGTCAAAAAGAAATTAGGTTGGTGAATTATATAACAGATATCAGACTTGCACACTTCATTTTTGTGGACAGGGACTTTCATGTCTGGTGGTTGTGGTTATAACTCCCTTGAGGTTTAAATGTCCACAAGTAAGCACTGTGGTATTCAGCAGCCACATTATGACTTGTAGTGTGTTTTGCCATGATTTGATTTGCAGCTTCTTTTTCTTTAATGAGGAAACAAATAATCTTTTGCGGATGTACTGTATCTGTTTTATTTACAATATGAATTACAGCTGTCTTCATTTAACACTTTTATTTTTTTATGTCCATGCTTCATGACTAAATATTGACAGTAAGTCCGGGTCACTTTGATGATGCCCTATTTAAAAAAAAAAAAAAAAAAAAGAAATCCAACTGCACCATTTTTATCACACATGCACACACACACACACACACACACACACACACACGCACACGCACTATCAAAAGTCAAAAATTTGGACACACTTTCTCATTCAATGCTTTTTATTTATTTGTATTGTTTTCCACATTGTAGATTGATAGTGAAGATTAACATTTTTTTGTTTTCATAATTCCATATGTATTCTTTTAAAGTTTTGATGTCTTCATTATAAATCTACAATATATAAAATAATTAAATAAAAACCATTGAATGAGAAGGTGTGTCATGCTTTTTCAATTTTTCTTCAGTTTTGAAAAAAATTACCTGACCATTGCAGAGATTAGAAGCCAAAAAAATATTGTTAAAAAAAACTTTGCCCATAAATATAAATCAGAAAATAGGAACAAATCCTAGAAATGCAATGTTTATATAGATGTTTAAGCTAAAATACCTAATAAATGAATTGATAAAGTTTGATAAATCTGATCAATTAACATATTAATTACACTAAGGGTACCAGTTGACTTCATAGCTCCTTTTTTGTTTTTGTTTTTACAGACCACTTCAATCTAGTATTTATTTTAATCTACTTTAACAGAGCCTGGCATATTTCAGTCTTGCATATTTTGTTTTTCTACATTGTATGCTTTGATTTTTGCTACAAAATAATGAAACATTTCATTTTCTGCAGCAATATTGTGAAAGCAATATTTTTGTAATTTTGCAGTATGGATGCTGTGGTTAACCGTGTCAAAGATCAATGACTGTACAGACTGAACAAGCTACAAACGAGGCATTTGTTTTCATATAAAAATACTGTATGACCATCAATTCATATTGATGGCTATACAGTATTTTGCTCTAATCCGTAAATATTTATTATTCTTGGATGCACTAATATCTCAAAATCTGTAGAAAATCTGCAAAAATAGATCATGGCAAAACAAGTCTGCTGCAAGCACCTGATTCAAACAGTGGTATGACTTCAGTGACTTGAAGATCACAAGACTAGATGTTGGTCCATCTTGCCCTGCAGAGGAGTCTTTCATTGCTTGTAGGTTTGGAGGTAAACATGTTTATGCGAGGATGCTGCTCTTCGATAGTGACAAAGAAAGATTCCTCTCTATTTTTAGAAAGAAGTGTTAAAAAAAGCATTTGTTATTTTGATATTTTACTGAAACTATTCTTTTGTATTTTTCTAAAGAAATGTAACATTAAGTGGGGCCAAGCTTATGAAGCATTTTTCTTTTAGTCTTACATTTTACATTTGACAGCAGAACTATGTTAGAAGCTGGTGGAGAGCAGTCATCAAAAAAAATGGTTATGCAATCAATACTAATTCCTGTGTGTATCATGAGACTAAAACAGACAGAAAAGAAAACATGGAATGCCTAAAAGCACTGTTTATGGCAGTACAATGCCATAGCTATTAATGTAAGAACTAAAGTGATTTTGGTTATTATCAAGAAAACCATGGACAATGGCTAGATATCAGCTCTTACATGAAACTCTTATGAGCTATTTTTTTGTTATTACATTTTCCAAACAAATAACCTTTAGTTGTACCAGGCATTGAAATGAACAAGAGATTGAGGAAAACGTGGGTGGTCTAATATTTTTTTTCCATGACTATATGTAAATATATTCATGCATATGGGCTAAGGTATTTCACAATCACAATGATTAAGTACCTCCTCAAACAAAGTTAGAGTCTAAGTTAGACATCATTTCTCTCAATGAGGTTATTTTGAATAGTGGAATATTGGAAATAATCTGACATGTCAGTTAAGAATAAACCGGAGTTGATTATAGTCAAGTTTGCCTGTTGAAAATTGTTGGCAATCTTTAAGGTCTCAGCTGTCTTTGGACATGTTCAGTACATCGTGATGATTTGTAGGTTTTTGTGTTGCTCAGATGAATTGTTGTAAAAATTATTGTTGTTCAAGCTGCTCATGAACTATGAGTCGCCACAGTGACTGATTTACCTTCACCTTTTACAGGCATTTAGATTTTTAAGTCTAGAGTGACTTTAAGTTGGTAGCCAAGACAGACGACGGCAGCAGGTAGAATGAAGATCTCATGGGGTGAGATTGTCAGTCAATCAAAAATCTGTTAGTGTTGTCCATCCACACTTCTTAAACTTCTGCTGTGACTTGAATATTTGATAAGGAAACAATTTTGTTATATTTAAAAATGAAATATTCTTGTAATAGTAATAAAATGACAAATATGATAACATGGCAAATAATCCAGCATCAGTAACTATCTGGTTTACACAAGATCAACACACAGTACAGTTATGGTTATAAACTCTCTCCACTTGCTGACATTTGCATTTTGAGTGTAATTCATTCACCAAAAAACAAGATATTATGAGATAAAGCTGACCTTTTTTTTTAAAAAAAATGTAGATATTATATTATGGATGTAGAGATAATACTGTTAATAATAATAATAACTGTGTAGTGAAAATATGATATTGTGAAAGTCCTAGTAGAATTTTTAAAAGTATTTTAAAGGTCCTGAAATACAACAAGTCTTTCTGAATGGCATGTAGCTGAAACTCACACTGCTATACTGCAGGCAAACCAGGAAATATCGATCAGATTGACATTTGTAATTTTGAATGTCACATCTTGAATTGGATGGATATCTAAAATTTAGCCACCAGGTAATAGTGTAAATTAGCATAAATTAGCACGTTAGCATGCTAATGCGTGGTGCTGAACATGGTACACGTGAACATTGGAAAGCAGCAACTTTCCATTGCAGCAGTCACAAATGTTTACAGCAACAGCATTGTAACCAGCCCCTTTAGCATTTTCTATTGTGATGTAGGACCTGAAAGCTTCAATTGCAATGTTAACTTCGAACGTGCCAAACTGCCACCAAGTTCCTGCAGTGGAAAATGGCCTAGAGTCATTGTGAACATGTTACCATTGTGATGCTAGCACAAAGCGGAAAACACTCCTGTGTCTGCAGACAGCCTCTTGGAGTTCCTACCATAGTTGTAGGTGCTTCATATTGCTGTCATATAGGTCACTGGGGCGGTTGCCTTTTTCAGTATGTTGAGGCATTTACCTAATTGTCTTTGATTGCTTTTAAATTTGAGACTAATGGTGTTTTCTTTTTCTTCTTCAATATCTTGCAGATCTATGTAGCTCATAGCATACAATTATTCTTAAGGATGCATTGGATATGAATTAAATTGTCATTTAGATGAAGCCTTAATAGAATTATACTCATGGCAGAACAACTTCCTTTATTTTTACGTTGCCAACCCTCCCACCCAACTGCTGTCTTTAGATAAGAAACCTAGGCTGCAGAAGAAAGAGCACTAATGCTGGGTTATCATCATACTGTCTATCATTACGCTTTCATCATTTTCCTTTATGTTCTTCCACAGACTATAATCACTGCTACTCCATAAGACTCCCTACATTCATTCTGTGATGTGTCTGTCAGTCCATCCCCACACCTCTTAGTATCCTGCTTGTTTGGCGTTGTCTAGAAACGCACATGATGAAAGCTATTAAGTGGAATTTTGGGCAAAAGCCAAGCATGCATCAGTCCATTTACTCCCACCTAATGACTGAGTCATGTGCACACACTTAAATGCAGTCCCATAATCTAAGAATTCATAAAAATCGCTTGAATAATTCCTCTTCCTGCTTATGTTGTTACATATATCATCCTGCAGGATTTATACTTGTAGAAATACTCTCTCTAACCCGAGAAGGTAGTTTCAGTTTAATTTGCCCCAATTTTGGAAAGTGACTTAAAAAAAAAAAAATGAAAACATTACCAGCAAACACATGCTACCTTTTGACTATCAGCTGATTATTGCTTACTATAATATTTGTATGTTGTGGTGGAACTCACTGAATCAGCTGCACTATTTGTTTTTCATTATTAGGAATGTGGTGAAGGGCTTACATGGAGACACAAACCTACAGAAAATTTTCCCTCAGCTTAACAGCTCCCCTCAGCTGTACAGAACATTTCAATGTTTTGTGACCCACAACTGTTTGTTTTAATTTCTCCTCTCTCGTTTACCTTAAAATAAAAAACACAGTTACAAAACTACACAGTTAAAACCTAATTAAAACACGAGCAAAAAAAGGAAAAAAAAATATTTACAAGCATGTTATGACAAACAAGTACACGTGAAGTCGTTTTCAAGAACTCATAGTTTTTTCACAGGATTTAAAAGCTCTCAATGAGATTATTTTGGTTAATTTCCAACTTTTCTGCAACATATTCCATGCAAAAGGTGCACATGCATCTGTTTCAGTGAAAAATTCTGCACACATCTACTACAAGCCACTTCGATTGTATTTACAGGTTCTTATGCTGTTACTAAGTTCCCAAATAAATTCCATTGTTGCCACTTTAGTCTTGCTGTATAACAGCAATTAAAAATGTGCTTGAATGCAGCACTTTTTTTGCTTTACAAAATACAACTTAAAACATAAGGATAAGTAGTGAGCTACAAATATAAACCACAAGCCTGAAAAGAAAATTATCCATCCATGATTATCTATACACCGCTTAATCCTCTGTAGGGTATTGGGGGGCTGGAGTCTATCCCAGCTGACTTAGGGCGAAAGGTAAAGGGAAAGTCTATCACAGGGCTACACATAGTGACAAACAATCAAGCACACTCACAATGACACCTATAGACAATTTAGAATCACCAATTAACCTCAGCATTTTGGACTATAGGAGGAAACTGGAGAACCTGGTCAGAACCCACACAGGGAGATCATCCAAACTGTGTCCCAGGCCTGGACGCAAACCAGGGATCTTCTAGCTGTGAGTCAATGGTGCTAACAACCGAGCCACCATGCAGCCCTGAGGTAAACCATGTTATTTAATAGATGACCCCTATCCAAACCACTGAGTTGAATTGAGGACAACAGAAACAGTGAGACATTCAGTTTTTAAGAGCACAAGAAAATAAAAATCAAACTCATAGATTAAATTTGAAAGATTAATATCTGTGTTTCTCTCTAAGAAATTGGGACTCATCATCATCTAACCAACAAAATTAAGTCACATGTACCTGAGCTGATGTTTAATCAAATACAAAATAAAATACATGTGACTTTTTGAATGTTTTTCAGTTGTTTTGTGGGTTCTTAGGAAGGCATTATAACTGCTTTGTGAACACAGCCATCATTGTCCTTTGCTTAAACGGCAGACACATTATATAACCAGAGATTGTCTCTCCAGCTTCTGGGTGAGGCAAGAGAATCCCCATGATGTTGGTACTGATGTGCGATTGTGACGTCTCATACTGCTGTCTGCGCAGGCAGTATGAGGCGACACTAAACAATATAGTGTCAGTAGCAGCTCCATTCAAGTGGACGGCTGAGAGGAGGGAACTGTAGTGTTGTTCAGTCTAACACCTCAATCACTCACCTCACTGCTCTGCTAACAGACGCAATTTCCTCAAGTGTTGAAATGCTATTTTAAACAATGGCCTGTTTTTGCTTCTCTTGTGAGGGGAAAACCTCAGGCCAGGCAGTAAAGCTGTGTAGCGACACATTTCGTTTATACTTTTTCTTATAGAGCTTTTTCTTCTTCTTCCACCATTGGAGTCAATGGAAGCCCTTAAAAGTATATGGTAAAAAGTTGTGATGCATGGCGCACTGAGTGGGGACAGTCGGTTGAATCTTTTCCAAACATTTCACGTCTACACCTTAAGCACTCTAGCACCAACAGCTCATATACCAGATCTATACTAAATTAAATACTGCTGGAATCCTTGGATCAACTCAGTGTCAAACCATCTTATGACATGAAGTTCTGACATATTGGATTTTTCACAATATTAGATTTTATGAAAAAAAAACAAAAAAATCAAAAATGTTCACAGCCACAACTTGGCAAAAGTGACGAAGCCTCAGAAAAATGATCACATCGATTTTTCAATTTCCAGACTGTTTATTCATCACAGTTAATGAAATTAGAGGCAAAGCTGCCGAAGACAAAGTTTTAGCAATGTTTTTATCTGTATAAACCAGACTTGGTGCATGGATCCCATTTTGGGGAACCACAATAAGAATAAATCAATAAATAATTTGCCTTAAGTGGTCACCACAATTGGTAAAAATATTTTACCCAGTAACTGCCGTTGTGCTTACCTTAAACAAATACTTCTTTTGTATGGTAATACTGTCCGAGGGCCCATGGTTGAGATATGCTCAGACAAGTTCGGACTTTCTTTTTTACCATGAAGTTTTTAAAAATTGGCACAGATGATCTTCAGACCAAGCCTCACAACAGATATCAGGTGGATTTCAGGGTTTTGTCCATTACTGTCAGTCAAACTGGTCAACTGCCAAACAGGAGGTGAGATCATGTCTCAGAAACTGTACAATGTATTTACATCGTTTGGTCTCAGCACCCTCCCTCAGGGTGACCACTGCAGGGTGATGCAACAAGAACCAACACATTTTTCCTAGTTCCTAACACCGGCCTTATAAAAATGGTTGCTTTCTCGGCAGATCTCAAGGATGGGACCTGACAGCAGCTGTATTGCATTTACTCTAAAAAGCTGTCAGTGACCACAAACAGTGTCAAATCTTTGTCAAACTTGCAGACAGATCTTCCTAAGACAAACCCCCACAAAGTTAACCAACAGATTCTTAATTTTATAATTACAAATCAGCTATAGGTTCTCAAATTTGGAGGCAATGCCATTAAAAACAATAACAAAAAAATGAGGGCATATCTCAGCAATGCGCTGATGGTTTATTAGCAAAAAAAACCAAATGATTCATGAAACTTGACCAATTTTGCTTGAAGAGTTGATAGGAAGAGTTCAGAACGCAGCTCAGTAGGGCCTGAGTTCTTGGCATAGGAAACAGGAACATTTGATTAAAGAAAAAAGGGACAGTATAGAGACGACTTTCATGCAAAACAAATGGATATTCACTCATGGGAATGAACAAATCACACTGATGATTAAAGATTTAAGGATTTCCCCTAAGATATCCAGATCCCACAAAGTGAGAGAAAGCCCCATGGGATTCTGTACTGTAGCTGCTGGGGGCTGTTTAATATCAGCTTACTTTAGAATCTTTTTTCCTGTGCTCCTTCTGCTGACTTATCTTCCATTTAGTAAAAGAGGTTCATCTATGAAGAATTAAGCCTGCAGACTATAATAAAATGTCAGATACATAAAGCCATGAAGGTCACTACTGTCTCCTTAAAAGTAATGGTATGTATTCCTGCAAGTAGTGCAATTTATCATGATGACAGTGCTCTGTGTAATGCATATTGAATACAACGGAACACAAAACAGAAGAGATATGTGTCTAACAATACCATAGTTTGAGTGGAGTTTTCCTATAAATGCAACTATATGGCATTTACAGTCTTAACTCCTGTTTTCACTCTAAAAATGTACATATTTCCACCTGTGCACAAAAGCATCGCCAAATGCAGCTCCACTCTATTTTGTACCCAATTCACAAACAGTCTCGCCTTGATACTGATCTCACAAACAGCCTCAGCAGGTGATGCAGCAGTGGGGTGAAGCTTCAAACAAAGGCAGTTAGATGGAGCCGTGAGACACTCAACCACAAGGCAATCAGCCTCAAAAATCTGGTGTACGTCTGGACTTCAGAGAGAGGGAGAGAAATCGATGTCACCCACTTTGTAGTGACGTCACACGATATCATATAACTATCACACATGGCCTGTGTGATAGTTATGTGGAGGTTTTATTGTTCTGCTTGTTTTAAATGTACTAACATTGTGATTCTAACAATACTGGAAGAAACAATAAACCTGTGGTGAAATCCCATGTAAAATACATTGCCTGTCCAAAAACATGTTGCCACCTGGATTTAACTAAGCAAATAAGTAAGAACCTTCCATTAGATAATTACTGCAGTGATGAATATGTTTCAGCTGACAACAACTTATTTAACCTTAGCTGATGCTGTGAGGAGCTTCTCGTTTCTTAGACAACCATGTTGGAAGACATATCCTGTGGTCGTAGAAAAGCTGTTAATCTGTTTCAGAAGGCTAAATTATAAAGAAAACAACTAAGGAGACTGCTGGAACTAATATAATTGTGTTAGAAACGTCCAACGCATCATTACAACGAGGAAGGATAGTGGTGAACCATTGTCTTCGGGGAAGAAATATGGTCGGTCATGTGGTCTAATGAGTCCAGATTTACCCTGTTCCACCCTGTTGCCTAGTGCCTACATGCCTGTGGGGTTAGGGTTATGATCTGGGTTTGCTGCAGTTGGTCAGGTACAGGTTCAGCAACGTTATGTACCCAAAGAATGAGGTCAGCTGACTACCTGAATATACTGAATGACCAGGTCTTTCCATCAGTGGCGATTTTCTTTCCTAATGGCATGGGCATATTCCAAGATGACGATGCCAAGATTAATGGGGCTCCCATTGTGAATGAGTGGTTCAAGGAGCATGAGAAATTATTTTCACACATGGATTGGCCTCCACAGAGTCCAGACATCAACCACACTGATCTTTGGGATGTTCTGGAGAAGACTATGCGCAGCGGTCTGACTTTCCCATCATCAATATAAGATCTTGGCAGAACATTAATACAACTCTGGACAGAAATAAATGCTGTGACTTTGCAGAAGCTTATCGAAATAATGTCACTGCGAATGTGTGTCCTTCTCAGACCTAAAGGTGGTCTAACGAAATATTAGAGTTTGCAGCTTTTTTTTTTGGGACGGACAGTCTGCTTCAACTGTATCATTCAAGATAGCGTGACTTATCAATAGAAAAATGAAAAGAAATTCTGGGTTTTAAATGACCATTAGTAACAATGATGCATAATACCAGGATCCTGAGACTGAAGCAGCTGGATTCAATTTATTAATCTGAATATTTACATCTCTGCTTTTCCTATTGTGACAACTGTCTTTCATGAATTAAGGCCTTTTTAGTGCACATTATCCAGTATTTCTGCTTAGTCACAGCTAATGCAGATGTAGTAAACAGGCTGAATGAACATTTGTGTGTTTTTTAACCAATGTGTTTGGAGATCATGCACATTTTTTAAACTTTTAACTCTACAACCATATTACTTCAAGACTTTTCCTAGCTTGATTTTAGTTTTGTGATGCTCAAAAAATTAAGATTGTATCGCATGACTGCAGATGGAGGCTTGTAAGGATTCTCTTTCTTTCTCAGTTTCTAGTTTTGTCAGTCTGTCTCATCAGTCACTTTGCTCCAGATTGAAATATGTTCACAACTATCGGATTGATGGCCGTGAAATTTGGAACAGATGTCCTGGGGGCAAAGAGGATGAATCATAGCAATTTTGGTGATCCCCTGACTTTTCTTCTAGTGGCAGCAGCATGTTAGAATTCATGGTTAATACAAGGTTACAAGTTCAGTTTTTTTTTTTTTTCACTTTTCCACATGTTGGATTTAAGTAGGTACCAGGGGAAAAAATCATTTGCAAGTTAACGATTTGTGCTCTTATATCATTGCAACTCTAAAGAGCTGCATGTGTTTACTAAAAAGACTGCAGGCAGATCACAGTATTCTGATGTGCAACGCAGATACAAGACCTAGGCAAGGCAATAAATGCTGCTTGACTCTGCAAAATACTGTTTTGAGCAAAGTGAATGATTGTGCAGTGTGATTTATATTCACTGTTCATTTAATTTGGCAGGAATTTTTTTAAATTTAGTGATCTCCACATTAAAGAAGCCTCTTGTTCTTATGGTTATGCAAACACTGTTGACTTCTGTTTTGGAAAATTACAAAAATCAGAGGTAGTCCTGAATTATTTGCATAGTCTGATTAAAAAAAAAAAAAAAAGGACATGGCAAAAGCGATGCCACCCATTGGTTTGCAAACTGTCATTCTGGATTTTGGCTGTTGCTATTACGAAACCGAGGGCTGCACAGTGGTGTAGTGGTTAGCACTTTGGCCTTGCAGCGAGAAGATCCCCGGTTCGCGTCCCGTCCTCCTGGTATCTTTCTGCATGGAGTTTGCATGTTCTCCCTGTGCATGCGTGGGTTCTCTCCGGGTACTCCAGCTTCCTCCCACAGTCCAAAAATATGCTGAGGTTAATTGATCATTCTAAATTGCCCGTAGGTGTGAGTGCGAGTGTGATTGTTCGTCTGTGTATGTAGCCCTGCGACAGACTGGCGACCTGTCCAGGGTGTCCCCTGCCTTCACCCCAAGCCAGTTGGGATGGGCTCCAGCACCCCTCGCGACCCTAATGAGGATTGAGTGGTGCATAGATAGATAATAATGGATAATGGAATATTATGAAACCAGATGAGACAAGCAAGGGATGGATCTGAGTAAGAACCTGAGACCACTATGCACATAATGTACCAACTTGTCTATCATACGGTCACCAAGCCCTAACTCATACCGATCTTTATCATTTATTTCCCTATCAATGGAACCTAAATTTACTAAATGAACATCATAATGTAGTGAAGAAGACTTAAAACTAGTGATTGGCAATATAGTGTATCTATCTACATACTCATACACCACATGTCAGAGAGCAGCATCTCTCACAAGGCATGCTACAAAAGACTTATTCAGCTACGGTCAGAGTGATCACAAGTGAACAATAAGCCTACTGTTACACTCTGTGTAACCATGAGTATGCGAGGGTCCACTAGGTTCGGAGTGACATAGTTTGTGTCATCAGAGGGTGCACACGAGGTGATTTTTGTTCACCATGTGGGCAGTTGTTGCTATTATGTGCACACCAAATACGCATGTACTAGAAAACCTAACTGGGCCATTTATCTTTTTCTATGACACACAGACCCCAGTATTTTTGGTGCAACACTATTGTTTCTTTATTATCAAACTTTATGTATGTATAGGGTGCATTCATTTTTCTTCTATATATGTTGCAGTTCTTTTAATTACAGATTTCAATGTACATATATCGCCATGTGTCAGTGCAAATGACAAATAAATCTAAATCTAATTGAATTCTAAGGTTTTTTTTTTAAAAAAGAGACATGAGAGTCTCTCAGCTCTCTGCTGCTCAGAACACATTATCTTTTGAAGAGCACTTGCTGTTCTGTCCCAACCTTTCTCCCCTTTTGCCCTGACATGCATGTTCTTCTTGCATCTGCCCACTCCGTAACCATGAGTGCCCGACTATGACCCCATCAAACCAGTTCTTTCTACATCAACCTTGCTATCATTAAAGACTCCAGGCTGTGCGATAACACCTGTTGTGTTTACCTCTGTTGCCACCTCCTCTGTGGCCCATTCATGTGCTGCAAAGCGCACAGAGGAAACCATTCATGCTGCAGAACACGAAAGAACGTCCAGATTCCTGCTGTAAATGCAGCTCGCATCATTTATTTGGTCCGTGCCTGTATCCAAATTGCCCTTTTCAATAAAATTCAGAATAAATGACACCGCAAATGTGTCTCCATCTATGAAAAGGATAATAATCCAGGAGGGCAGAGGGAGACTCATTACCTATCATCACTGCTCATGAGTTTACACAGCAGCTGTGGATACAAATACTGTGTGTTTAATGTGATATGAGTGGTAGTATAACTCACTGTTACCACATGGTATGCAGTACGAAAGACTTGCTCCAGTTAGAATTAGGTTAGATTAGGAGTAGCTGTGAGCGTTAAGGTTAGAGATGGGCAATGCGTTATGTTGCGTTGTGTCCTCGCAAACATAGACATGCAAACGTGTGTGAGAAGTGCAGCTGTGGGAAGATGAGGATTTGAACACTGTGGGAAGGTCACAGAAGAAAGAGGATGTTGTGAGGGATCATTCTGTGCCTGGATGAGCTTGGTTACGCAGATAAAGACTGTGACCTTTAATCAGTAATATACAGCCATACACACACACACACACATGCAACCACGCACGCACGCACACACACGCACGCACACACACCTATGATGATTCTACTGTATGCATGATTAGCCCATAAACAAACACGCACAGCTCTGAGCGACAGGACTAATTTCGCTTTAATTGTGTCATCATTACATAATAAGGTAAAGGTGTAACACACAAGCTGTACGTTCCATGTTCAGAAGGGATGATACGGGGGCTACTACAGTCACAGAGTGTACAAATTGGGAGGATATTTTCTCAGTTTTACCAAAGCCACCTGTCAACCAAAAGCTATATATAGCCACACTAAAAATAGTCACTAACTTACACATACACCAGTTTAGTCCAGCTTTACAGTTCCTGAGCTTCAATTTGCATACTGGTAGGAACAGGCTTCAGGATTTCTTACACTTGACACATTTTAAACCTTAAAACAGCTTCTGTTTGAAGGATATTTTGTAAAATGATTGCTTTGTTCTTATGTAATGCATATCTTGTATGTTGAATCTATATTTCTTTCTACTTATATAATCATTTTCATTACCTACTCTCAGGGTAACACTGTCAGTGACAGCCTTGCTCTCGGTTTTGCTTTTCATTAATGAAATAAAGGATATCGGTCAGTCCATCATATTCTGTTTGTGTTGCTAGGCAACATCCAACAAAACAGGAAGGGGTTTATGAGGCTCGGCCAAAGCTGTGTTTGAAATCACTCCCTTGGTGGTTCTTTACTCTTCTTTGTAATGGACACCATAAGGAGTAAATTGGGATTTTGGGTGCATACTAATTATTCTTGCATCATCACAATGAGCTGCTGAGTTGCACTGTGGTGCATGTGCCACTGCTTTTTTCTCTCCATGGTCCTGACTACCAGGAAAAAAAATGTCCAATTACATTTTTTGATCTCCCCAATCTTTGTAAGGTAATTAGAATACTGAAAACATTTTTTTTTTGAGTTTTTATTTTTACAATATCATGTGTCCACTACAGTGGATATCAGAACGCCATACACGTGAAACTGAACCTTGATGGCAATCGGTTAGTCCCAAAGAAAATACCAAAAAGTCAACATAAGAATGAGTTTAACATCCACATAACTGTCCATCATCACTTTTGTTTTGTTTCGCTTTGTTGTGCTTATTTCGTATGATACTTCAAAAGCAATTCCCTTTCCCTGTCAAAGAACAGGTGGGTTCCTTGAGGAACACACTCGGCCAAATGAAGAACAGTTTTTTCTCCAATGCCCTTTCCTTCTGTAACTCTTAAGGTAGTCTTGCCTTTGTAGACCACAAAGTCTAAGACCAGACCAGATGGTGCGGCCAAAACACACGTTCAGTCCAGTTGGGTATGGTTTGCCCGGTACATACTGGCGCACTGGGCAGCGACCAGTAAATGGAACTATTTGCTCATCAATGCACAGTCATCTCCCTCTGCTTCTGCCTCAAACACATCATCTTGCTCTTCTTCATCAGAAAACTCAGTATCTGAGTTTCCATCAACAATCCGCAGTAAAATTCTGTCTGCTTCCGAGAACGACTCTCTGTCTTGTCATTTGAAAAAGCACCCAACAAAATGGAGGAAATAACTACAAATGTCCACTATAGAGGACATTTTTTAAACACTTAAATGCTATGCTAAAATACAGTTAAAATAATTCAGACAATGTTTTAATGTGTTGTTAAGAGATTTATATAAAATATGCCAACAATATTTCAAGCCAACATTTAGTCAATATAAAGTATTATGCACTTATTTTTCCTCTTCCCATAAAATGTGCTTGCACTGATGGACACCTTATTCCTTAATGAAAAAGAGAAAAGTACCAAAGCCGCACCCCTTCACATTTGGTATCATTGTAAAGCACTCAATGTCTTCTGTAGATGGCAAAAGGAGTTAATTCAGTAGTGTGCAGTGCATGGGAGATATTCAGGTTCACAAATGTCCTCAACAGAGGACAAATTTAAACCACTGGTTGTCAGAAGGACAGACATTTTTCACAGCAGACATTTTCACCTGTCAAAGCAGAAGAAGCACAGGTGGAGTTAATGAATGCTGGGTTGCATTAAATGTCCCATAAGCTGTGACAGTGAAGCAAGATACACAAAAGCTGGACCTGGACTCTCTGTGGGAGGATAGTGGTGTGCATGTTAGGAATACATAGGTAATAGTCTTCAAAGCAAACTCCTGCAAACTAGAAAAGTAGCATAATAATGGCAAGTATGCATCTGTGGTGTCCATAGCATGCACATCCACATGAAAGTATAATTGAAGCTTAATTAGGGCTCCTCCCTGCTGCTGTCCCTTTGGCTTCAACTCCTTCTGGATTCATGCAAATGTGACCCAATAAAATTACATTTGTGAGAGAATTTATATTTTCTTGCATTGTCTTTGATTGTGACCTGTGACAAATATATTTCTCATCTACCCATCTTTGCTATTTATTGTATTACTTTCCTATTGTTGCTCCTTTTGAGTCGGTTCGTTTACATGTTGCATATCAGCATGACTCGTTTCTTCAAACATGCTGTGAAAGGCTTTTGAACAGTCTCGAGTCACGCAGCTCTCTCAATCCAGTGAATGCCCATTCAACGTTCACTCTTGTCTGTTTTGCTTCAGTTTCTATCACTCTTCCTCTTTGCTTTGTTTGTCTCCTCTGACAATGGGGCTGTTGCCGGGTAGCTTGCCAGGTAGTTTCCACATTTACTCTGGCTGTCCTTTGATCCGTAAATTGAGTTTTTGGACGCAGTGGCAGACAGAGTGACAGCAAAGCTTATAGGAAAGCAAATAAAACCCATTCAATGTCATTATCAACAAAGTCATCAAAATTTACTTCATGATTATAAGTTATAGAAAATAATTTGTCCTTGACACCTGAACAAACAGCAAGTAAATGGATATAGACTTTAATGAACCAACATGGGGCCAAACCCAGACTCCTGGGAGTAGTTCCAACATGAGACTTATGTCCAGGAGAATAGGAGACATGGTTGTTGCACAAATAACCCTTGTGTCAGGCTCACCTGAGACTCAGGTATTTCTGTCTTATCGTTTAATAAGGATGCATTCATTTTGATACAAACACACTTGGAAATAGGATTGGGGTTGTCCAATTACTAATAATCTTTCCACATCAATCAGCATCCAGGATTTTCATTGGCCAGAGTATAGTATAGGTTAACTTCATTTAATATAGGGCTATAGCTAGCGATTATATATATTATATATATTATAATTGAGTATTCTTCGATTATTCTGGGGACTATTCGAGAAATAGGATTCTGTGCTCAGCATACAGTATCAAAAGCAAAAATGAGCACGCTGTGCAACAGAAATATTTGTCCTGGTGGAACACGGGCAAACATCTCCGGTGTATTGTACATATATAGTAGAGTACAGGGGTATTGTACATATATAGTATAGTACGGGAGTATTCAACTAAATCTCAAAGCCATGGGAACCTTATTTGTATTTAGTTGGTAGGGCAGAAATTGCATAAATATGTTTTTGTGCTTGGTCCGCTTAAACTGCTTGTACTGCAGCTGATAGAACGCAGGTTAGAAAACTGATCAGCTGATTAGTATTTATGACAGAGAATATTCATCAACATTAGTCTCACTTTGATTTGGCCACAAATTAAAGTGATTTCCTTGATTATGAGACAGTGTCGGACCTACATGCACTTCAGTACAATGTCATGCTTGAATACATGCAGTTTATGGTACAGCTGTCAGTCAGAAATAATCAGCTGCATTGATCAATAAAATAAATACATCACACATGTTTAACAGTTTTTTTTACCAGCATTCCTGTCTTACATTATTCCAGTCACAGTGCTTTTTACCGTCATATATTTTTAGTTTCCTCAATTTTCTCCATTAAAATTACTTGTTTGCGATCGGTTCATTTTGTGCAGAAGAAGAGTCAAATGATGCGTTATACACTCCTGTTTGTGTGACGGGTTTGAAGCAGAAAGTCTGAGTTAACAAAGAAAGTTGATAATCACCTTCATTCCTGTTAACTCTGACTGAGGTTTTAATTTTTGTTCAGCCAGCTTACACAAAAAAGTCTGTCTATGTCAAACTGCCTTCATAGTTCAGCCCTCCGATCTAATAAACCAATTCCGTAAACACTAGAAAGCTGTGCCGGTTAAAATAGAAGCATCCCGTCAAATTTAAAATTCCCCTATAATTTACTGATTATAGATCTGAGTCTGTATAGGAAGAAGTCTGGGTCCAGACTCGGACCGTGGTCCACAGTTAGTGACCTGGGGTCAAGTATGTGGTGGATTAAACAAAGCCTCCAGGAATTTTAGTAATGGAATTAGTCAAATAACTCGAAGGATTGTTTCAGCCCTAATTGAATACATCCAAATTTAAAGTGGATCTGTGATTCAGAGTAAAGTGAAGGCGACTGTTGACCTTAAAACAAAGTTCCTTCTAACTTACCATGTCTACTGACATTTGAGTTATTTGATGTGTGAACAATGGGCCAATGGACTTACGATCAATGACACATTCAAAGGCTATGTTATGGACTACTAAAAAAACTGATTCATGAACAAATCCCATTTCTAGGACTAGGAATATGCAGGTCCTCAGATGATGAAATATGAGGAAAACATCTGTCATAAAAAAACATTTTTACCACCTCAGTGTGAAGCGGTCCAGTGATACAGCACATGCTGCTGCTTTCTCTGGGCAGCAATGATGTCATGAATGACCACAGTGATGCGATGCTCATAGACGTGCACAAATACAGTACTCTATGTTTCCCTGAGCTTGCTGCCACTGATAAGCAGACTGAGCCAGCACACACAGGTCAGGAACAGCATCCCCACCTCCCTGTGTGCCCTTTCTTTGCTCTTATACTTGAACGCTGCCTCAAACACGACACTGCAGGTCTTAGAAGAGCTGCATGTGGGAGTCTAACAGCTGTACATAGATGAATGGATGGGGTGAGAGCGGGAAATGAGGTCAGCTCTGAGGAGATGTAATGCCAGGAAAGAAAGTTTGAAAGTCAAATTCGCTACATGTGAGTTTTCTTTGTATGTCAAATGATGTACAGGGTACTTTTCACGCAGCATAAACATGCAATACAAAGAAATGCTGCACCAAAACATTACCTTGAAGTGTAATTAGCGGTTGTCCTTTTGTCTTGAGCCTGATGGGAGAAATGAAGCGTGACACTGGCTTTTGTCACACAAGAATGAAATGACACTTGATGTTCAGATATTTATTAGAAATATACTTCTAAGAAAACCATATGTTTTTCTCCAGCACATGACAGAAACTGCTACGTTTCTGTCATATGTAATGAAATTAGGATTTTAGACTTCATTTAAAGGCTGAAATCCAGGAACTTTCTGCACATGGCCTCCATCTTCCAACAGAAGAAGTGCAGAAAATCATCTTGCAATTGTGCCCCTTAAGTCTGGACACATAGGAAATCTCATTAACTATACTTTTTTGCCTCCACAGATTTAATATGGCTTTTTCTAAGAAGAAAGAGTTGATTTTGTACTTCTCAGTGGACATAAAGGATGGACAGATTGAAAGACAGCAGATTAATTTAATGCACATCATTCAAGGAGGATTCCATTTGGTTTTTCCACTATGACAAAGGTGGTTAAAAAGTTTAAAGAAACAGGTAGTGTTATGGCCACACCCCATTCTGGACGACCAAATATATCAGCTGAAACTAAAGAATTGGTCATGGCTAAAATTCCCTAACCCTAACCCTGTCTTTCGATATATCCATCCTTCATGTCCACTGAGAAATATCAGTTCAACTCTTTCTTCTTTCGACAAAGCCTTATTTAGTCTGTGGATTGAAAAAAAATGATAGTTAATGAGATTTCCTATGTGTCCACACATTTGAGACACTCTGTAGTACATACAGTACAGTACCAGACAGTGTTTTTCATTATTTTAAGTCTTTTCTACACTATAGAACAAAACTGAAGACATCAAACAGCACAAGCAGAATTATGTAATAATTTTATCTCAAGCATAAACAAAGTAGGCACAGCAGCTTTCTACATTATTATTATTATTTTCATGAGTGTAGCTGTATAATGAGATTCCACAAGCACTTGCTAGCTGCATCCCCTTGTCTCTGTAATCCAACTCATCTCAAACCATCTCAGTTGGATTTCAGTCGAGTAACTGTGGAGGTCAGGTCACTTGACGCAGCCTTCCATCACTTTATGTCTTTGTCGTACAGACCTTACAAAACTTAGGATGTGTGGGATGGCTTTCAGTTGCTCGATGTTGTGGTAAACATTGCTTGTTAAGTGTCGGTTTGAACTCGGTAATAATAGCTGTGTTCCGTACAACTGTAATGCTGCAAAAGATTTTTGAAAAGCAATGTAAAATGGTCTATTTTCCATTACCTGCTTCATGGAAAATAAATATATTGCTTAATGTTGGAATGTTGTGGGCAAAGGCTAGGTTATACATGGCTGTAATAAATTGAGTAGAAGCACCCTCAAGCAAAAACGCAGATGATTGCCAACCACTGAGAAACCTTGAAGAAGAAGAGACAAACACAACTTTGAGCATTTATGAGAGAAAAATAGAGAGAAGTCTTCAGAAATAGTTTTTTTTTTTAAAGTGGGAAAGTTGTAATTATTCAGGTGATTTTGGACATTGCAATTTTGAAAACTGGTGTGAAACATGTCTCTTCATGTGTGATGGCTGTGACTTTGACTGTCAACAATTTATTTATTTATTTATTTATTTATGTATTCATTTATTTGATAGGGACAGTACACAATAATGGACGGCTATTTAGACAGCAATAGACGTAAATATGCGACAATGCTAATTTACATCTGCAGGCCCTAGGCAGGTAAAAAAAAAAACAAACAACACATAACAGTGAAACATAGGACAATAGGTCACAATAGAAGTACATTACAAAAGTACACA
Organism: Amphiprion ocellaris; assembly: GCF_022539595.1. NCBI lineage: Eukaryota > Metazoa > Chordata > Actinopteri > Pomacentridae > Amphiprion > Amphiprion ocellaris. The sequence goes on along the minus strand of NC_072783.1, from coordinate 18,297,437 downwards.
AAGAAGTTACATTTCAATGAATATCAACAATAGGTCAATAAAGGTCAACAATAAAGATGTAACGAGATGACAAACTACATTACTATGCAGAAGCCTTGCAGTCTTGATCTCCATTCCAGGATCGGGTTACGTTCAGGTCTTGCTTACCAAAGGTCTGCAAGCACAAATGATGTAGATTTTGTCATGCACTTGAGTCCATGAGTGTCTGTGTGGACGCCTCCACAGGATTCTGCATGCAGCCCGAAGTTTATGACCAGACAGCAGAATATCTGTACTGTTAGGGTGTCAAGAAGACAAATGGTGCTCAGAATAAATGCTTGTTTTAAGGATTATCCATACCCTTAAACTGCATCATTAAAAGAGATGTAATTGAAGTAGTCGCTGCTGGACTTTGGAGGTGCTTTTATTTGTACATTCCTTCCAATAATGGTGCCCAAACACAGATGTAAGTTCGAATTTCTCCAAAAATCTTGTGGTCTGCCCACTGTGCTTGACACACCTCAGGAATGATCATGTTGACACTTTATTGCAGCCCAGTCATTGACTAGCTGCTGTATCCTGTAAAAAGTGCAAAGTCATGGGCAGCCCTTCAAAAACACCCACAGGAGTCGTGTGTGTTTTTCCCTGTTTAATATTTGGGGCAACACAACCATCCAAGTCCACATCAGCCCACATGGATGTGGCTTTACTCTGCAGTCAATCACCATTAATTCACCATAGAAATAATCTAAAACCACACATGCACATCTCTGTAAAGATAAACTGTCAGGATTAATTGGTCAGATTTTTCCAATTTTGCAGTCTTTTCTAAAATAATTATATTGTTTGTTGAAGTATTTCATTTGTAGTGGACTGGTTTGTAGTAGTCTGTATGGATTTGGACTATTGAAGTGGTCGTGCCTGCAGTCCTGCTTTATCTGTCTGTCATCGTCTTTACATACTGTTCTGTGGTCACTTGTTTCTGCACAGTGTCTGTGTGCTGACATTTTCACTGGTGAATTATAAATCATTGAGCCCCAGGCACATGCATATAAAGGGTACGTTGTCCATTCTGGGAATGAAGAGAGGCTATAATTTCATGTCAAAGCAGATCCACACTGAATCTTTTCTGCATAGACATCACTACAGTAGAGCATGTAATACAATTATAAGGGAAAACAATTTTAAAAGACGTGTAATTTCTCTATTTTTACTAGAATTTATATTTTTTCTATTCTAATATAATTTTTTAAAGGCCCCATTGGATGAAAATCAGCATTTTCAACATGATAACAAGTCAAGGCAACAAAAAAAAGGGCAATCCTGTAGAGTTACATTTAAGCCATTTCGATACTGAAGAGTTTATTTTCCTGGAAAAACAACTTCTAATTATGTAACTTTGATACACAGAAATGTTTTTTTTATGGATTTAATCCATTTGAGGGCACATCTGAAGACTTTATTTATTCATTGGTGGTTTTGTGTTGCATTTTGCAACTGTATCATGAAGGAAAAATCACATTTATAAGGTTTACATTGACCTTTGTTAGCTTGTAGTCAGTATTACAGATTATTTAAGATTTTAGGTAGTAAGTAAACACCCAGTCACATACAATGCACTGCTGAAATACTGGACCAGTGTCATTTTTCTGTGTTTCTACAGTACACAGATGACTTCAGTTTGAATTGTCATCCTCACCAATAACAGTAGTAATGACTCATCTACAGAAACTGTGTGTAGGCATTTACTGTAATAAAACAAAGCCAGTTTAAGGAGAAATTACACCTTCACATTATGCACAGTAATACTTTGATTCTTTGGGCAAAACAAACTGTACATTTGACTTTAAAATAAATACATATGCTGTGTAAAATAGTTTTAGATGAGTAAGTAAGAATTGCTTGTCTGTCCGGTGACGTCAGTGTGTTTTTAATGAAAACAAAACAGGATGGTGGATGCCATCACATGCAGGTCTACCTCACTGATCAGTGAGTAACTGCTGAATGGCAACATGCACTTAAGTAACCTAGTCATCCTTCAGCTCTGTAGTGAACTTGCTTCGTGAATGTCAAGCAAATGAGAAAGAAAAACACAGACTGTGTCCAAAACAAACCCAAGTCTCACTAAAACTGAAACTGTGCTGTAAATAAGGGAACTTCCGCCAGCTTTTATCCGTAATGCAAGTCCAAGAGTGAAAACACCACAGACAAAAATGGATGCTGGTGCCTGCATTTAAAAATTCTTTGCTCTTTAATCACATGTAGATAAAAATGATCGATTAATTTCTTTATTTTTGTTTCAAGCACACTAGTGTGCTCAATCCTCATGGGTTTACAAGACAGCAATATACTAGCATTGCAGCAATACATCCAAAACGCACATTATTCTGCTGTTCAGTTCTCAACCAAAATATGTTTGAGGCAAAGATATTCTGCCATGAAAAAGGTTCCTCTTCTAAAACATAATTCAAGTTTTTCATGGTCATCCAACAAAAGAAATCAAAATAAACAGAGGACATCTTCCTGAAAAGACCTCTCTGGTATTTTATATACAGGACAGTAAAACATGAAACTTCACCTGAATTTCACAGCAAACAAAGTCTGTCCTTCTCTGGAGTAGCATTAAACCTCCCAGTCTCTAAAGCTAATGGTAATGCTCCTGCGTGTAACTCTGCATATAGGGATCTCTATGTTTTGCTTAAATTATATTTCACATAAGGTTCACACTGTATCTGTCCTTTATAAGGCAATACGTTTGTAATTTTGGTTCATACCAAATATCAACAGACCATTTTTCTCTAAACTTCAGAAACATATTGCTCATCTCCTGAATATCACAGAATAACCTAAATAGTATCAAAATTGCATTATATAAATTCAACTGAATGATGCATCTATGCACTATCTGTAATCAAGTCCTTGTGATGTTATTGAAATTTACATGCAAATATAACCATCAAATCACATCAGACCAGAAAAGATCAGCACTCGACTGATCATGTGGCTGTTCTGAGAAACTTGTTTTACATTTCTGTAGGATGGAGGGCTGCAATCCTTGGTTGATCAGTGTAAAAGTGGATTTCACTGAACCCTTTTGTAATAAACAGCCCTAATAGTATTTGCACACAGTTCCTCCTGGACTATGCATGGAAAATCTTTTGTATCTTAATGTAATGACGACCAGCTAACTGTATACTCTTGATAACCATGGATGCTGGCGTCAGAGTCCGAGGTGCGTTTGATATCGTCATCCACCACATGGTGCATGTTTGTCATGTTAATGCCAAGCCAGTAGATGACGAGTACTTCTGTGAAATTAAATTCAAACATAAACACAGCCACATGATGGAGTGGTCTCGTGCCTGAAGGATGACTTTCTCAGACAGCTTGTTTTATGGTGATAAAACGGATATGATGTGCAGCTGTTTTACTACTATTACAGCAGTAATATATGTCATATTGTAGAACGAGTATACAAACATAGATGAACAAATATTGTATTCTCTCACATATTTAACCACACAGAGTTTTGTTTAGTGTGATGACCCACTATATAAAGCCTGCAGTGTCACATCACTGTAATATGAGATTGTAGGAAAGATGAATAAATGACCACCAAACATGTGAAACAAAAAGAATCAGTCAGAGAAAAATAGCATTTCTGTGGGCTTCACCAAACACAGAGAAGCTGCTGGTACTATTACAGCAAAGTCAGAGTCAAAAATACGCTTTTACAGCTTAACAATTACATAAGCTGCTTAACTTTGCTGTTGGAAATAATGTTTTACTACAAATGTGTTTATTAAGGGAAACTTTTATGAAAAGTTGGATTTTCCTTGTTTAACGTATGTTTAGGAAGCTGTAAATGCTTTATCTTTGAAGAAAAAGTGTTACTGTATTTTCCAGACAAGTATTAACCATAGTAGAAGCAGCAGATAGTTTAAAAGACGCTGCCTCGGCCATCATGCATGAGTCTTTGCTTAGTTACAAGGATTCCAATGTCTACTGGATTCCAAACTGCATGTTGGAATGGTTTCCTTTATCTTTTTTTTGAAGGATGGCTGAGTTATTGAAAGTTTCCATTTGAGAGGTCCTAAAACCCCAGAATAATGTGGACACTAGATGAAAATGTAGTAGATTTTTTTACAAAACATATTTTTGTGGATATTGTTGCCACAAACTGTCAGTTGTCGACAGGTACTGCTGGTGTAATTCACTTGCAACAGCTTGTACTCTATGTTCTTGTTCCATCTGATAACCAACAGAGGTTTCTTAGTACTCTGTTATGGTTAACTCTCTTTACAGTGGCAATGTGCCATTTCTTGAAGCCTGTCAGCTACAAAACCATCAAGAAAATGAAAGAAAAATGTTGGCTGAATGTTATACAAAACTGATTTATGCTGAGGGTATCCAGTAGAGTATTTGACCCTGACTAGTGCTGTGGAGCAATATCCTTAAGTGTTTTTTGTTAATATCACACACATGTAAGAGGACACTTGTGTACTTACTCAAGCACACTGGAAATAATTCAGTTTTCTGGGTCAATGATCAACACTCATGAAGTATAATGGAACAGAAAGAGATAATTGTAAGCTAGAAAACATAGATGACAACAATAACAAAACAGCAACAAAAACAGACTCTTCAGCTTTTGAAATGTTACAAGAGAAGAAATACTTTCACTGTATTTATAAAACCTGCACACATTTCACAGTGAATTTAAATACTTGATGCTGAAGTTGGTGACCCAATAAATGCCTGTTATTGTTGCAAATATTTCCATATATATGGGCCATTAGGGACCTCTTTCACCTTCTCATAGACTCAGTAGGCGGATTATTGTCCATTCTGGTTGTTCAGAAAAAGGAAGTAACAATACCACAGTAAAAAATTCTAAACCACTGAAAAACGAGAAAAGCACTGAGAGCACAGTACTCTGCCAAGGCTGCTCAGTCATTATCTCATTTCGGATGGCTGAAATCTTGAAAAAAAAGTAGTGGCAGAAATCATGGCTATATAGATGTACCCACAAATAAAATGACCTTGCGCTGAGCACAGGTGTGTGTAATGCATGTGTATGTTATGTTCGGGTACCAAATTGCATGACCTAAATATGAAGCGGGTGGCGGGAATTGATGGGACTAGGAAACAAGGTTTAATCCATGTCCAAAAAAACTGGCTAATAAAGTAGAAAGTAGTTCTAATGTATCTAATCTTCATGCATCTGAATCATTCTTTCTTCCATTACTCTTCAGTTTTTTTAATCTACCAGTGAATTTATGATATATTTCATATGGTACCAATAAAAGCTTACTGTACAGACTCCAGTTCTCTGGAGGCAAATGAAAGGCTTTTATCTGGCATTATGTTACGCTCAGTGCAATCTGTTTCCAGCATATGCAAAGACATGATGCACTAGTCAAACTTAAGCACTCTTAGGGGAGCTTGTTCAGAACACATCAGCATCAGGAACACTCCAAACGCGATTATGGTATATAAGAGCACCTGAGTAAAATAAGCAAAGTTCACTGTGTTACATTGCATTAAAAATACAAGTATGTCATATTTTCAGAGCCATCTGCAGTGTAAGGAAACAATGTTCTCGCTTGAAACCTTTGATTTATTTTCCCAGAACTGCCATGTTATCACTTACCAGAGTTCAGTTTGCTCGCATTTCTGTGCAGCTCAGCCTGAAAAGAGGTCTGTTGATGAAACTAATGTGTGTCAGTGGTGCATGCTGGGAACCACAGAGAGAATTTTTAATGCTGTAATCGAATAATTAACACAAACATGTTAGCATGAGATGCTGCACATGGATCGTTCTATCACGCCATGCTAAGCTGTTTTTCCTCTCACACACCATGCAGAAACATGAAGCGGTGGCTTGCAGACACATTGTAATAAACCACAGAAAATGAGCTTTTTTGGTTCATAGTTGCTTGAGTCCTACTGCTTCCGTGCTGTCTTTATATGCAGCGTTGTTAGAGAACATTATGAAATGTTGGCATTAGACAAGATATCATAGACTGTAGGTGTATACTATTATCATTCAGGTTTCCATTCAAATTTTATCCAAATTTCCAGAAAAATGCACATTTTCATCTGTTACTATTCTGTAACTAACTGCACTTATTCTTAAACCAGGTGCCAATAAAATATTGCAAACGAAATGGATGCAACAAGACTGTGTAGTGAAAGTCAAACTTTAAATGATGTGAAAAAATATAAAAACATCATGGACATGAAATGTGTTCATTTGTTACAGTCTCCTTACCAGTCTGCATAGACCTGATGTTTTTATCTGCCATAATTTTTTTTTGTGTCTGTTTTGCAGAACGAAAGTGGAGTCAAGTCTGTTTACGTTGTTGAAACTGACTCTTGTGACATTCATCCACAAGTTTAGCTCAAAAGTCCATTTGTAAATTGAAATTTATTTCAGTGAAGGTAATCTTATCTTAAGCCACCATTCTTTCAAGGAACAGTCTTTCATTGGCAACTGGTGACTTCAATCACTGATCTCATGATGCGTAGCAATTAGACACAGATTACAGAAGCAGACGTGTGATCTCATCACAAGGGCCAGACTCAGGTTTCTAGGAAAAGGCAACAGTGTGTTAGCAGGAACAACTTTTTAGTGTAGGTTGGAAAATATACTACCATTCAAAAGTTTGGGGTCACTCAGGCAATTTCATGTTTTCCATGAATCTCACTGTATTCATGTGCGAACATAATTGCACAAGGGTTTTCTAATCATCAATCACCTTTCAACATGATTAGCAGTCAATTTGTAGTGATAGCAATCATTATTGTCAGCAGACAGCTGCCGCAGATTTCACTTGTAGTCATAGTTACAGTGATGGCGTGCTGCTGTCTCGCAATGATACAGAAATCTTTGACAAATCCGTGGATCCAGTCTATAAGGTGCATCACTGCCAAAATCTAATCACTTGGTCCTTGTGTCATTTCTGACCTTCCCTGAAAATTTTGTCCAAATCCGTTAATCCGTTTTTGAGTAATGTTGCTAACAGACAGACACACATGGACAGACAAACACATGGTCAAAGTGCGCCAATCGTCACATAACTCCTCCGCTCCTTGGAGGAGTAATTCTAGTAATCTGGAATCTTTACTGTCAGGTGAAGACAAGAAGAAAATACACACAATAAATGAGAAATATTACACCCTGGTATGATTCTAAATCCATAAAGTGTAGTATAAAAAGGGTGTATGTTTATTGACGCCTGGGCTAAATCAGGTCAACCAAACTGTATCCTTTGATGTGACTCTTGTACAACCACATTAGTGAAAACTTACATAAGTTCTGTTTGTTATCTGGTTGCTCTGGGGGCAGCAAGTCCAGGAGTGTTGTCTTTCAATTCAAGGACCATGACTTTTATTCTGGATGACAGTCATGTGGACAACAGGAGTCAGTGGATGCTGAAGAGACACTGAGTGAATATGAAGGTTGAGAGGTTAAAGGAAGACAAAGGTGTGACGGATACTAACACTCAGATGAAGCTGGGAAGGTGTCAGATTGACCTGCAGTAAACTGTAGCTGCTTGAGTCATCCAACATTTTTCACTGATGGCACAAAATAAATATCGGGAAACAGCTAAATGATTGAAGTTCTCAAACAAATTCCTTCATCTAACCAAGAATGTGCTACAACAATCCGAGTCAATACCAGCCTTTCTTTGCAGATGTAAACATTAGCATGTGGGTTGTCGGATGTCCTGGCCACACCTGGAAACATCCACCTGCAGGTAGTTACTGAAGGAAGACGACCAAACTGAGGGTTACTGATTAATCGCAAATGATCATTTAGTTATTGGCAATTTAGTTAATATCTGAAAACAAACAGGCCAACCAAGCAGACATGCAGGGACACAAAACTTTAGATGATTATCAAAAATAATTGTTGTTCTTCATGCGTTCTTTCAAAGTAAAAGGTCACACTTTTTTCATAGTTTAGTCATGCTGAATGTGTTGTATTATATCAGGCATTTTCCAAATAATCTCATTACATTAAATATCTGATTTTGGGCACTTTCATCTAAATCCTGTCTCGTTTTTTAACTTACAAGAGCTCTTCAAGGTGGGTACTTGTATGTGTGACCAAGACAGGTGCAACAAACACTCAAAGTCTTTTCTTCCTCACCAAAAAAAATTATATTTCAGTGTACAACTCCATTACAAGTAAAAACACTATTAAAATCTTTACATAAATTAAAGATAGCTATATTACTAGCAAATACGACTTCAAGTATTGACAACAAAGGCACTTATTATGCAGAATAGTTATTTAGATAAATACAGTATAGTATTTGGGAAATTTGATCCAGTAGAAATAACATAAAATTGAGATAATTCTAAATTATAATCTCATTTTTGTATGTCTTGGTGTCATTGTGGAGTTCTTTGCTAGCATAGCCTCCTGAAAAAACACAGACTTTTATTTCAATTATATTAACTCCTAAAAATTAAATGTGCTGCTTTCCATTGGTCATTTTGAAGACATCGATGTGCTAAGTCACCGCTCTTCCTTGACATTACACCTCTTCAAACGTGGCACAGACAAGGTTAAATGAAATGCAAAACCTGTTTGTAGCCAGCGGCTCTCAGAAATCCAATTAAAACTCTTAATAGCTTTGACTCTCAGTTGTTTCTTTGCTTTGTTGAGTCTTGTGTAGTTCCACAACTGAAAGCTTCCTTTACAAATTATTGCACTGAATTATATTTTTACTGCTCCAGCTCTCCTATTGTCATTACTGTATCTTCAATGTAGTAATCCAGTCATTTACTGAACATCGTCTTAGAAATAAATAAATCAGATTCCCTACTTTCAGGACAGTGCAAGGTCGCTTTTGGCATTTACATTCCCTCAGTACAAGGCTGTTTTATGCAAGTTTCACTGGGGGAGATCTGCAGGTCGACTAAGCAATCTTTGAATAGCATATCTTGTGGATTTTTATGTAACAATTTGTACCACTTCTGCATGAAATTATGGTGTAAATGTCTTTTTTTAAATGTCAATCTCTAAATGACAATTTTACAGTGTAATGAAATATCATACAGTAAGGCTCTCAGAAATCCCATACTGCTTTCAAATATTTATTGTTGTACACCACCTTTTCTCATTTCATATTATTCTTTCTTAGTTAGCACACATACAGAAATCATTTACTCTTCTGACCTCTTTTGTTTGAGGAAATAACCTCATTAAATGTGCGTGCAGCACATTCATGTCAATGATTATTTATTACATTTGAATTAATTTATAAACCTCTGGACTGTTCCAGCAAGATTCCTGCTCATGCTCAAAATTTTACATTAAAAGCATTATCTATGTTTTTGGATGATTTTTAGGGCGTGTAAACCTCAACTATGTAACTGAAGCAGACGGGAAACAAGGATATAACATATTTTGGTAATAACTGATTAAAGCATTTATCCAGAGTCAGTAACTTCTTTTAAATCATTTCTTTTTCGACTTGCTTTTATATGAAGTTTACTTTTAGCTTTATTTAGTTTTAGTGTTCTGTTTTGTATTATGTCGTGTTTATTTTAGATGTTCTCTCTTGTTTTATGTTACTTTTAGCTGCCTGGTTCTTTGGTGTGATGTGGTCTCTCTAATTCTTTAACTCTCAGTTTTGTTTTTTTTAATTTCTAATTTTAACCCTCAAGCTTATTCTTTAATTTTCAAACTGCCTAGTTCCCTTGTTTGATATGCATGATAATCTAGCTAATTATTCATTTAATTTATTATCATTTTACTATTTATTTTAATTGACTGCTCAGACTTGTCTCCTATATCTTGCTTGACTGTGTGTGTTGCGTGTTTTGACTGTCAAAGCACTTTGTGAATGCAGTTCTTCAATCAATCAAGTGCCATGCCATTCAGCGTAGGCGGTCATTTCTCTCCAGCTCCTCCGATCTTTTGCCCTCTGAATTGTGACTGTTCCATGTGTAGCCATGATGTAAGTCCATCTATCATTTTCATTCTGTCTGCCTCGTCCTCTCTTCCCATTAATTTAATGCAGTTCTTAAGAGTGCTATATAAATAAAGTTATTATTAACATAGGAAATCACATCTTTCAAATAAGAGATTATTCTTACAGTGGTTTACAGCTTGCTTGATTTTGAGAATTTTTGACAAAAAATGTTCTCACATGGGACCCTCTCCTCATTTCATTCTTGTTATCAACTTACCTGCATGTACACAATGCCAGAGGAGGAGCAGCGCCGTGCTTCTACCAACTGAGATCACATGACTCTGGTTCAGGTTTTAGTCATGTTGTGGGGACTTTATGATTATTATGATGATAATTAGTCTATTTTGGTTCCAGCTCTGGGTGTCCTACACACAGTATGTAATGCATGTAGTGGTGCTGAGACACTTGAGGCTGCTCTGATTTAGAGCTGATTAATGCAAAAATAAACAGATTCCTGAGGGGAAAAATTGAGCTCTAAATCTTTTAAGTCAAATGACCTGAAACAACATTTAAAGCTGAATTCAGTAAGTGTCAGTACATGACACAGCACTGTGTATTACCAAAAGGCGCTAACATGTACTTTATTTCTCTAAACATCAAAATAATTACTAGTATTTACAACATTATCTTGAACTTTGTTGTGCCATTAATACAGCAGTCCATCAGTGTGCTTTGGACTCATCTCAACCTTATCCACCACATGACCTGTATTTGAACTCAGGAATATGTTGGATTAGTAAAATACAAAAGCACCAACAAACACAAACAACAAACCAAGATTCAAAAAAATAAAAAAATGATAAAAATTCTGATAAAAATAATGAATAGGCAAATAAGTAAAAGGATACAAATTTAAGAATAATGAAAGCAAATTAACAAAACCAAGAACAGCTGGAAGCGCAATAAGAGGAAACAAGACACTCTAATTGCCCTAATCATAAAAATCAGCCAAGCTTTAGATTCTTCTCTGTGTAATTTCAGGCTGCAGGTGCACAGTGAGTAAAACTAGATTTTCCAAATAGCTGTAAAAACACAGGGCACCAGCAGCATAATCCAATCATTTATCAGGGCAGTCTTTACAATTGTATAACTGTGCCACGGCAATCAATAGGAAAGCATTCAGACACAGAACAGATCCTAGTTTTTGGCAGTGCAGAAAGCTGAAAGCCTGCTTTGACCCAGATAATAGGAACAAGGGCGACATTAAACACAAAAAGTGACCTTCGGTGTGTCACACAGTTGACCTAACCTACTATTTTACATCAAAGCTACTCCAGCATACAATCGATTGTTTTCATTGATCATCGTCATATTCATGAGAATGGAATGGACAAACTTTTGGACCCAAAAACATAAAATCTGCCACCATGCCATGGCTGTCACTGGTGCAGAGGCATAAAGAGAGAAAAAGGTCTGCATTCTTCTTTTTCGTAATCATTTCCCATAGCAACTCCACAAAAGCACACTCTAAACTCAAATATTATACCAAGGATCTTGTCAACATCCATCCAAAAGGACCAGTGTTCCAAACATCAGCCGTAATAATTTTGTTTTTTAGAAACCCAGCATGATTGTTGTGTGTTGTAGCACAGCACTCAGTGCTGATTGAACATAAAAGAGCAGAAGGGAGTAACAGCACATCGATTTCACTTCTTTGCCTGGAAACAAAAGCAGAAAAACATGCAGTTGTAGAGTTCATTTCTAAACATTTTCCAAAAAATCAATCTACACAGAGAGTAATTACCATCGTTCATACTGTTCAGTCTATGAACGTGTGCCATTCTGTTGAGCAAAGACTGCATTTATTTATAATCTATTCATACGAGCTGTTTTTGTTTCCCCATTTTTTTTAAAGCTGGAGGACATTATGTCTGTTTGTGGCTCTATACTGACCTGATGATCCTAAAAAGCAACCCCCAATAGCAGAGCTGCAGAAACACTAACAAAAGCCACATGCAGCTGGCACATGTCCTACAACAAGGCAGTTTGGTCCTTGAAACCCTTAAGTCATCGCCCACCGTTGGGCCAACAAATCCAACACCAGGCTTGGCTGCTTTACAGCACCATAAGACACTGGTTATACTGTTTCTGTTTGAGTGATGTGCGTCAGTGGATCTGCCTCCACCCCTCTGAACACACACACAGACACTCCTCAACTCACATCAGAAGGAGCCTTTAATAGAAGCGCCTCATGTCATGGGTAATTGAATCTTCACTCCTGTGTCCTGTCTGCTCCAGTCGAAAGCCTTTTTAGAGGTGCAAATCACCCTAACACACGCAAGACACACGGATCATCTGGTTCTCATACAAGCCTCCTCATCATACAGGCCCCAGTTATCTCATCCCCGCTGCTCTGTTGTTATTGATCCTAAAAGAAATGGCTGTGAAAATCCTGTGTGAGCAGCACAGAGTGGACACCTTCTGTGGGGTTAAAGAAATGTTCTGGAAAGAAAAGTGCGTCTGTAGTAACAGTCCTAGAACACCTGAACAGGTCACGTTGTTAGCATGATACTAAACGTGGTAGGAGTCAGGATGTTGTTGTTGGTTTTTTTTTTTTTTAACTCATGCGAACTAATTAGTATTTCGTACCCGCACATGTACTTAATCTATGTGCATGATTTAATGTTACGATAGTATTCTTGCTATCACATTACTGTTCAAAATTTGGGGTCACCCAGGCAATTTCATGTTTTCCATGAAAACACATTTTTATTCATGCGCTAACATAATTGCACAAGGGTTTTCTAATCATCAATTAGCCTTTCAACATAATTAGCTAACACAATGTAGCATTAGAACACAGGAGTGATGGTTGCTGGAAATGTTCCTCTGTACCCCTATGGAGATATTCCATTAAAAATCAGCTGTTTCCAGCTAGAATAGACATTTACCACATTAACAATGTCTAGACTCTATTTCTGATTCATTTAATGTTGTCTTCATTGAAAAAAAAGCTTTTCTTTCAAAAATAAGGACATTTCTAAGTGACCCCAAACTTTTGAACAGTAGTGTACTAGTACTTCATGTTTGCTACCTTAGTCCGAGAGAGAAGTCGTCAGTATGACTTGATCTTTAGGGCCACGACAAAACGAGAAAATGTACAAGGGAGTTCTTGATCATCCACACAGAGCTGCAAAGAAGTAGTCACTACTGGACTTTGGAGGTCCTGAGGATTTGTACATGCTTCCCATCGACAGAGCCCAAACACAGTAGGAAGTTCTAAGCTCTCTGGACATCCAGTGTCTGTCCACTGTACTTTGCACGTGTCAAGAATAATCACTGATACAGTGCTACGGCATAATCTGGAAGTAGCTGCAATGTCCGATAAAAATCCTCCCATGTATTTTTCTTTCTTATAGCCTGGATCCACGATTTCTGTATTATAGATAATGATATGGTGTCACTGTTACTATGACTACAAGTGAACACTTCGTCAGCTGCCTGCTGACAATCACGATTGTGATCATACTATAAATAGACCGTTGCGGAGTTATCGGGACTTATACGTTGGAAATGATACAAAGAATGAGCAGCCTTGGCGGAGTACCGCGCTCTCTGAGTGCATTTCTAGTTTTTTATATGTGTAAAAAAGTCAAACTGAAGAATTTTAGACTATCAGGTTTCCCACCGGCAACAAATGTTGCCGAGTATAAAACCTACATTTTCATGAACATAATCAACATGAAATGAAAAAATTCATACATGTTATGTGTTAGGAAGGTCTCAGGAGTGAAATGCATGCATTTTGTTTTGCAGGGAAAAATTTGGGATTAAATGAGTTTAAGCAAAGTATGTGTCTATTAATGCTTTGTGTGTAAGTTTAACAAGAGTTAACCCTTCTTCAGTGAGCTGGTGTGCTCCAGGTGTGGTTGCTGAGTCCCATCTACAGGCATTTGACGGCATGATGAGATTATTGTCATGGAAAAATGATTAAATATGCAGTTTGGTTGAACAGGTAAGCAGTTTTCACTGACTTTAAGATGACTGGTAAGTTGGTAGCTGGTGTGGTTGTCTCAAAATATCAGTGATTTAAAATACACCTTGAGAATACAAGCTAGTTTGATCACTTTCTCTGTATATTTAATATGTGAATAATCCTATTGTACCATCATGCATATTCATAAATGCATTTAAATTAATATTTTTTCTAATATTTTCCATATTATTTTACAGGCTGTCAAATGACATAAATCATACGCCTCTTCAATATCTTTAAATAGTTTTTAATTAAAATGTAGGCCTTTGCAGATAGATTTCTTTGGCCTGTCACTGTTGCACACATGGATGTGCAACCATGGCAACCCTGAAACCACAGTTGTGTAAGGCTATTACAGTCACAGCTACTGTTTCCTCAGAGCTTATTTTATTACAGTTCAGCTCACTGCACACAGACCTAAGAACTGAATGACGACAAACAACATAGTGTTGGTTTTTGTGTCTTTGTAGTTGAGTCTTTCTGTGCTTGTTTGGTCTTTTTGTAGTCATTTTGAGTTTCACAGCAGTGATTTTCTATCTCTTTGCAGCTGTTTTGCATCTCCCCACCATTTATTTTGCATCCTTTTTGTAGTTACTCTTGTCTCTTTGTAGAGATTTGACCGTCATTGCTGTAATCTGCAGCTGCCTTAAAGTTGCGTTGTTGTTCTTTTTTGTGTTCGTTTTAACTCCTGTGGTTGTTTTGTGGTGTCATTTCTTTTTCTATATAATCATTCTGCGTATTGTTGAGAGAATTTGGGGTCTTTTTGTGTCATGTTATGCTCCTTTTTGCATCTTTTTGCAGTTGTCTTGTATCTCTGCCTAGTCATGTTTTGTTTCATTTGGCATTAGCGTGTAGTCATTTGATGTTTTTTTTGTCCCGTTATCAGTGAAAATTGTGATTTCAAACAGAAGCTGTGACAGAACCAAGCACAGACAGAGCACAAAGCGATTTTCTCCTCGCATCATTTATGTAGCATAATTGGACTGCTGTACAACTCGAAAAAGTGCATTTAGATCTAAGTGCTGTCCTTGCAAGTGCTTTCTTGCAACTACAGTTCTCTTCTGATATGTTCTTTGAAAAACACTGAGACCACGAGAGGATGTTAAATGTGCACACACAGTTTAACTCATGCTGACTGGCCGTTTGGTTCTGTGCTCAAATCAAAGTCTCCAGCAGGAAATCTGCAGCACAATGTTCCGTTTAGATGGCAGACGTTGCCTTGACAAGACAGAGAGGCAGGCAGGAGTTATCTGATCACAGACAGAAGGCAGACAGACCGACGGCACAGCTGGCACCAAAATTAGATGTGTGGGTGATTTTCACATTCTTGTGTCAAGGTCTGTGTGTGAGAGAGACAGAAGAAGAGAATGAGAATGAAAGAACAAAATGTTCTTCTGCTTTTCTAGATTAAATATCTAACATACATTCATTAGTTTCCGCTGTATATAATTTAGATTTTTTAAAAATGTTTTTTGCATTCAGTGTGACTTGAAAGTACAAAATGTATCCTTTACTTGATAGCATTTCCTGCAGTTATAGCTAAAAAAAAACAACTTACAAATACAAAGAATAAGAACAAAGAACAGAGGTGGACAAATATTATATTAGATTTGATTAATCCCTTCATCTGTGGTTTACAATTTAGTTATTATTTTCTTCAGATTCAAATCAGTTTCATTATCTTCAAATAACAAAAGGTCAAATGATGTAATAAACTGATTATCTAAGGAACATCACTTTGTTGTTTGTGAAAACAATATACAGTCTTTATCCCATTATGTCAACAAAACTCCAATACAGTAATGGGGCAATTAAAAGAAATAAAAGAATTAAAATTATGGCCTTGTGAAGATTCTGTATAATGTGACAATCAGCTCAGCTATAAATGCTTTTCAAGGTTGTTTCCCTGAGGTTTTTATAATTCCTTCAGGTGAAAGATGGAGAGTGGGCATAATTTCAACATAGTGAGATAATTATGAGTTAATTCTGCAGTTAATTATATAAAATGACCTCCATGGCAATTTTTCATTCAGAGGAAAAGCAAATAATGGCAGGTAGCCTCTTTTAGAGGTGAGTAAAAAGTCTAAAACTCTACATGCTCTACATGGACTGTGTTATTCATAGAGAATAAAACACATGGAATGCACTCTAGTGTTACAGTTTAACTTCTGATTACTTCCTGCGGCTCAGTTACATTCTAACCAGAGGCGACTTGACCATGTGCTGCTGTGTCCGGTGGTGGAAGTGGGTGTCTGTTGCTGGAAGATGACCAAGCAAGTAATTGATCAGCAGCTATATTCGGCATTCATGAATCAACGCTCAGACATACCTGCAACACAGACTCACGTGCAGGAAAGTGTAGGATGAGCTTGGTTAGCGTGTAACTAGACATATGTTGCACAAACATGACAGGATTGAATGCATTTGGTTTTTAAAGTAGAACCTTCCTGTTTAGAGTTTAACCAAAATGGGAAATTAATACCGGCTGTTGACGAAATCATGGCTTTAAAGGGTCAAGGTTTAATCCAGAGTATGAGAAAGTGAGTCTGAGAAATTTGATGCAAAGTCACAAAACTGAAAGGAAATGTGGAGCGAAAGAAGACTAAATGTTAAAAACAGATCTTCACATAGTAGAGTATGACTGAATACATCCACAAAATGATGTTGTATCAGTATTTCTAGACAGGAATAACAATATTATCTGATTTTGCAAAGGAAGAAGGACAGAAATAAAAGGCTCAATGTGAACAATGTAACTTTAAAAGATACAAATTTCTGTCAACGTATGCTAAAAGTCTGCATTCTTTACAACGAACATGAATGTCTGGAAGCCAAAAGAGGCCATGGTGGGAATACTTTTTATTTAATCCTTTTTGCCTCAAAATAACAAAACAATTAACCAGTTATCAGAAAAAACTATTCTGTCATCTTAAGAAAATTACTTGTGAGCCTACAAAATCTGCCTTAGAGAATTACTGCAAATTTGCATGCCAACATTTTTGCAAATTAACTATTGTGAAGCTATGTTTAAGGATAAGCATGAAAAGCACGTGGTTATGGTTTGAGAAAGATTATGAAAGTTCTTTTAAGTCTCTCTCTAGGCATTGATTTAACCCTAAAAACTCATCTCTGTGTTTCAAAGTTACATATTTAGAAGTGTTTCCCATGAAAATAATCCCCTCTTGCCTTAAAACGGCTCAGATCTAACTCTACATGACTGATTCCTCTAGCTGTTCACCGCAGCTCGAGATACAACCTCATCTACAACTCTGCTCAAACACTGTAAAACTACTGTACAGACAGGATGGATAACCCAGTCCCTGGCATGATCTGTCTTAATCTGTAATGTATTTATGTTTCAGCAGAGCCCCGAGTCAGACATGCCAAGATCAAACCAACCAGGCCAACAGGCCTCGATCACAAATTGACATAACCAGGGATTAAACTGGGCCGGCAGCGGACCAGAGCCAAGCTTCGCCTCCAGACATCCAAATTGCATCCTGCCAGAGCATTGTGAGAGCTTTGTCTTCTTCACTATCACAATATCTTTAAAACTCACACACGTCTTAAAATCCTCTTCTGGATAGAATTTGACACTGACCAAACAAATGAAGAATGTTGGCTCATATTTGTTGCTTTCGTTAAACGGCTGTAATTAGAAACAGTGTGACTCTGTCACTCACTGTAACACTAGTCTGTTACACAGTAATTGTAATGATGTAATATTAGAGTAATAGCCGTATATTTTTGAACCTTAGACCAACTGTGAAGGAAAATGATGGAATAATGGAAGACATACTCTAAAAGGTGATGGGATTGGTTCCATCCATCCGTCCATCCATCCATCCATCCATTTTCTTCTGGACAAGCAGAAGTCACGGGTTGGGTCATGGAGTGCAGCAGGTGAAGCAAGTCATTCCAGTCGTCCTTCCCCCTGGCAACACTTTCCAATTCTTTCTGGGGGATCCCAAGGTGTTCCCAGGCCAGATGAGATGTATAATCCCTCCAGCGAGTTCTGGGTCTATCCAGTGTTTTCCTCCCAGGCGAACATGCTCAGAAAACCTCCAAAGGAAGTCTCCTTGGAGGGAGCCATATCAGATGTCCAAACGACCTCAACTGGCTCTTTTCAAAGAGAAGGAGCAGCGACTCTACTCCGAGTTCCCTCTGGATGTCCCAGTTTCTCACCCTACTGATATTGTGCTTTCCTCACTACCTAGAGCTCATAAA
Source organism: Amphiprion ocellaris (assembly GCF_022539595.1). NCBI lineage: Eukaryota > Metazoa > Chordata > Actinopteri > Pomacentridae > Amphiprion > Amphiprion ocellaris. Next base: position 18,279,263 of record NC_072783.1, on the reverse strand, counting down.
CATACCTGGAACATAGATGGTCTGGTAGGTTTGAAACCCTGGCAGACTGAATCAGTGGTTTTAGTATGTTCTTTGGTCCACAAGCAGTTTCAAATTGGAAATGCTCATGACATGCCTTCTAGCTTATTAAAAAAAAAAAAAAAACAGCTTAAAGATATATTAGCAAGGTAAAAAACTTCATTCTCACCGGACAAGACCTTTAACTGAAAGGTGAACATTAGCTGCAGGTCTGTGACAAACCACAAACTTTGGTTTCCTGCAGGAAAGTCATCATCCACCACTATGACTTCAACTTTTTCATTCTCTGCAGAGAGCAAAGTTTCGTGGAGTCAACATTTTTCAATTATTTGGTCAATGTTGAACTGTATCCAGAAGAGGATTTTAGGACCTGTGTGAGAGATGGAGAAGTTGCGATTGTTAAGGAGACAAAGCTGTGCTCTTGCAGGATGCAATTTAGATGTCTTGAGGGAGAGCTCGGCTCTGGTGTGCTGCTGGCCCAGTTTTAATCCCTGGTTATGTCAATTTGTCATGGAGACCTGCAATATCAGTTTGATCTTGGCATGTCTGAGCCATGTCTGACTCTGCTGAAACATAAATACATTACGGATTAAGACAGAGCATGCCAGAGACTGGGCTACTCATCATCTCTGTATCAGTCAATCATTTTGTGCAAGAGGTGACAGTTTGGTGAAACAACAACTGGTTCCCTTAGTCGTATGTTGTGTAACAAGTGTCCACAGTCCCAGAAGCCTGAAAAGTAAATGTCTCTCCCTCCTCTGCCACAAAATCTGCAAATATTAAAAGGACAAGACAAACTGGTTCATATCTCACAAGAAATTCTGCTTGAAACTCAGCCTGCAGGGCAGCACATTCAGAGCTGGTTGTTACATAACGTGGCTCATAACACTCAGGACTCAAAGGTTATTAAACATTCTGGATGAGGTTTTATTTAATTATGGGTCATGACAAATTGCAGCACTTTTCAGCTAACCAGCTTGTTTTTAGAAGATTTAATTTGAATACAAGGGAGCAAGTTTGATGAGGAAAACGCAGCAGAAGTCCTTAAGTGTGTTTAAGGTGAAATCGGGCTGAAGTTCTATGAAAGATGGAACAAAAATCTTATTTTCTGTAAAACTATCCACTACAGGAGCATCTTCTTCCAATGTTTTAGTGAATATTACCTAAACATGTTATTATGTAACAAAACACAAGCCTGATACGTCTAGAATTTCTAGACTCTTTGAACTGCTTTAAAACTTTTTCTCATTTGTGTCCATTTAACAGCAGCTACCCCTCTGGTTCGACCAGCAGGAATAGTTTCAGGGATAGAAAACAGAAGAGATCAACATTAGACTTTGAATGAGATCCACAGCAGATAGTAGATGCAAATGCAATTCAGATTTGTTTTATGTTTTGTAAATCAATCATAGTTATATAAATCAAAAATGTGTCCACACTGTGTTTTTTATGCATCGGAAGGAACATAATGAGACAAATAAGCAACATTCACACTTTAAACTGCAATGTACTGTTGATGGTGTCAAAAAACAGAGATTCAGACATTCAGGTTGGAGTTTTCTGTAATATTATTCCTCTTCAGAATCAGTCTCTGCTTCAAACTCCTTTGAACTACTCTAATATTACAACTTGTACTTCATGCAGAGTAAGTTACGAAGAGACAAAGGTCACAGAAAAACTTTCTTAATATGTAAATGTGTCAGTTTTTAGCGCTTAAGGCTATGAATGGAGAGGAACTTTATGTAATACACTGTAAACAATTGGAAATTTGTGGAAAATCATACATCAAACAGTTCTATCTTTGACATCAGTGACATCTTTCCATTTATCAGTGTTGTACGTTTCTTACAACAACGAAAAAACTAAACAGAGATGTCAAGAAAAAACACCAAACTATTGTACATAAAAGTTTCACTGAGTTTGAAACAAACACATACAAAAATGCTATTACAGACATCATACTCACGACATGGTCAGTTAACAGTTCGTAAGGCAACAGAGGAACTTAAAATGATTTACAGAGTACTCACCCATTGATCTTTATTTTACTGTTGTTGGATGAGGCAAAATTATTTTTAATTGATAAATATTAGGTAGCAACTACTGATAGTTACTCCGCCAAGGAGCGGTGGAGTTATGTGACGATCGGCATATGTTTGTCGTCTGTCCATCTGTTTGTCTGTCTGTTTGTCTGTCTGTTAGCAATATTACTAAAATACGGACAAACGGATTTGGATGTAATTTTCAGGAAAGGTCAAAAATGACACAAGGACTAAGTGATTACATTTTGGCAGTGATGCGGCTTATAATCCACGGATTTGTTAAAGATTTCTGTATCATTGCGAGATAGTGGCACAGCGTCACTGTAACTATGACAAGTGAACACTACGTGTTTCCGAGTCCCATCAATTCCCACTGCCTACTATATACTTTGATCACATGACTTGGCATCCGTACATAAAGTACACATGCATAACACACGCCTGTGCTCAGCGTGAGGTCACTGTGTGTGTTGGTACATCTATATTAAAAGGCCACATTCTATGTTGCCGTGATTTCTCCCACAAATTTTTTCAAGATTTCATCTGTCAGAAATGACACAATGCCTGTGCAGCCTTGGCAGAGCACTGTGCTCTCTGAGTGCTTTTCTTCTTTTAACTATGGATTAATCAGGTATTTATTTGCTTTATTATTAAACTTGTTGGTGGTTTTGTAAAGTGTCAGACCATCACAACTACCTGCAGTATTCAAAGTGTCCGAATCTTAAAATGATCCAATTTAGGGTGATTCTACAGAGTGTCCCTAAACTCTGGACACATAGGAAATCTCATTAATTATATTTTGTTTGCCTCCACAGATAAAATATGACTTTGTTGAAAGAAGAAAGAGTTGAAATGGTACTTCTCAGGCAACGTGAAGGATGGACAACTCAACAGATTGCAGATGAATTTAATCTATCAACAATGCTATATGTGATCTCTGGAGGCAAAACAAAATATAGTTAATGAGATTTTCTGTGTCCAGACTTTAGGGATGCCCTGTACATGGGAAAAAACAGCAAATCCTCCCATTTGAGAAGCTGAAATGTTTGTCATTTGTGCTTGAAAAATGCCTTCAACAGCTATCAAAAAACCTGCTGGTTGACTAGTTAATAACGTTAAAATTTTGGATGCACCATATCATGAAATCCCATTTATTTTTTGCAGATAGACTCTAAACTTGTGTCATATCGCTGTGGCATAAATATTCTGGAAATATAAGGTGTCACAAAGTTGACATATGTCATGAAGGATATGTCACAGTTGGATAAATACAATACTCGTGTATATTCCTAGTTACATTCCAGCACTGCTCTGCTAACATCTCTCCAAGAAAACCTGTGACAATCTCCCTGTTATATCTTTGCTTGCTGAGTAATGTTCCCAACCTTTCTGTAACACACTAAAGGTCAGTTAACACATACCATTGCGTAATCAGGATTCTGTAGATGCTCACTCTACCGCTGGTCAATAATAAAGCAGTTATCTTTCCTTCTCTCTCACCCTCAGTTCTCTTTAATGACGAATGCCATCCTGATCGCTGTCAGCAAGTAGATTCCATGGCAGCTTTGGCTTTTACAGTGATATTACATTTCTAAGAAGCTGAGGTCATCAATGTCTGAATGCAGAGAATCAAAGCATTCTCCATGTTCTTAGCACAGGCCTTGTGTGTGTCCTTGTTTTGTTGTTTTTGGTCCTTTCCAGCAACAGATATGTGTGTTTATGTGGAAAGGATGCCAGCGGTGAAGGCATGACAGCGGCTTTTGTCATATGTTGAAGTATTATTAAAGTTATTAAGTATTATTAAAGCCATAACTCATGCTTGCACCATCCGTCTTTCACTCCCCTGCTTTCTTTTTCCTAGTGTAGCATTTCTTAGATCTCTTTCCTGTTTATCATCGTAACTTTCAAATTCCTGGTACATGATTTTTTTTTTTCCATCTTTCTCGAATTTTCATTAGTCCTCACTTTTTTAAGATTCAGTTTTAGGTTTCAAGTTAGAATTTAAGTTTGGATTGAGGTACAGATGAGGCATTTTGTGTGTCTTTAATTAAAAATGCATCTCATATAAGTTGGTCATAATATGCTACCATTCCAAAGTTTGGGGTCACTTAGAAATGCCCTAATTTTTGAAAGAAAAGCATTTTTTTCAATGATGATAGCATGAAATTAATCAGAAATACAGTCTAGACATTGTTAATGTGGTAAATGACTATTCTAGCTGGAAACGGCTGTTGTTTAATGGAATATCTACATAGGGGTACAGAGGAACATTTCCAGCAACCATCACTCCTGTGTTCTAATGCTACATTGTGTTAGCTAATGGTGTTGAAAGGCTAACTGATGATTAGAAAACCCTTGTGCAGTTATGTTAGTACTTGAATAAAAGTGTGAGTTTTCATGGAAAACATGAAATTGTCTGGGTGACCCCAAATTTTTGAACGATCATCATCATGGACCATCTTCGTTCTGAAGGTTGACCACCATAGATCTCCAGTTGTGTCTATTCTCTGCAGGTCTCTTCGCTTCAGTGTAGGACTGTGTTGCACTCCATCTCTTGATGCCATCACTCCATTTCCTGAATGCTAGTGTAGATATACTCAAACAATAGCTCTATCCGTCAGATAAATATGATGTATTAGAGGTATAAAGTAACATATAATGAAATTTTTCAAGTATTCCAAACTGTGCTGTACTATAGAATCAGAGTAAATGCACTTAGTTACATTCCACCACTTGGTAAATTGGTTTAGGAGCTACTGTGAAGTGCAGTTGTGCAGCACTCATATCAGACACCTTCTCTGATTTCTTTGTACATTGCATTGTGAGGAAAGCATGTTTAAAATTCGTCTGTGTTTACTCTGCATATTAACATTATAGCTTCTGTAATTTTGTTGCTTTTTTAAAAAAATGCCAACACACTTTAAACCAACACAAAATAAATGAGAAATTATACAAGCAGGACACTTTTATCAGTCAATTGCACAAACCCATTTGACCACTAGGGGTGCTGGAGACCAGACACCAGAGCAACTACAGTGTGTTGAAGCTGCACTTGCTGCTTCATTAAAAGAGTATTGGTGGATGTACGAATAGCTGAAACACTTGACCCATGAACTTAAAGACCCTTTCAAGTTTTTTTTTTTTTTTTTTTTCAAACCTTGTTAACATGTCCATATGGTGTTTGAATATGCTGGCAGACACAACCTGAATGACATAAGCAGTCAGCCACATATCCCCACCTTGAAGCTGCAGTGTACCAATGACACTCTCAGAAACACAGATTCAGACTTCCAGGGTTTCATATGTAACTAAGCTTTAAGGAAAAAATCCTGTCCTCTTGTGTGGTTGGTCGTTCTTTATCATTATCCTCCTTCAGAGTCAGTTTCTGGATTGAACACTTATGGCTGAATTGTAACTTATTTTGGAAATATACACTTGATTGTGCTCCTAAAGCTGCAGTGAACACAAACTTTGTGAGCACTTTCCCCAAACATTTAGATCCTGTCAGTGATTCCTTCCCTTGTGGATTTTGAGCTGAGCTTTTTGGACCTCAAGACTAACGTAACAGAGAGAAACTTACAGTGGAGCGTCAAAGGGAGGACGACAATGATGTGCATTACAAGACAAATACAGCGCATGGGCGTGTTTGCTACAGGCAATAAAGCTATGTTTAAGAGCAAGTGTGGCTGTATTTCACATTTCTGCACAGAGATTGGTCTAGAATGAAAATGAAGAGTGTTAAAAATGCTCAGTTTGCTGCTTTTAGTCAGCAGAGATGTGCAAACACAGGGCTCTGCAACATAACAAATGAGCATTCTTTTGCCTTCCTCTCATATTGTGCCCTTATCTATCATACAGTAGGGTATCCATCCATCCATCCACTGCTTAATCCTCATTAGGGTAGCGGGGAAGCTGGAGTCTATCCCAGCTGACTTAGGGTGAAGACAGGGGACACCCTGGACAGGTCACCAGTCTATCACAGAGCTACATATAGAGACAACCAAGCACACTCATATGCACATCTACTCACAATTTAGAATTACCAATTAACCTGAGTATGTTTTTGGGCTGTGGGAGGAAGCCAGAGTACCCGGAGAAACCCCACACATGCACAGGGAGAACATGCAAACTCCACACAGAAAGATTCCAAGCCCAGGCTAGGATGCAAACCTGCCGTGAGGCAACATTGCTAACCACCGAGGCACTGTGCAGGCCTCATCATCATGTTGATGCGCTTGGACTTGGACACATCATCAGTGAGGTTTCCTAGATGTCCCCCCTACCTCACCCCAAGATCCCACCCAGTCCTCCTCAATGCCATACTGATCATTACACCCTTGGATGGATAACTCAGTTTTTCCAGTTTGCAGTCGCGTAGCATCGAGCAGCTTCACAGTGTTAAAGTTGCAGGTGAGTTGGTACGCTCAAACTGCAGCAGATGAGGAGGGCTGGGTGAAGATAGAAGCAACGAGCTCATAGATCAGCACATTCTCAATAAAGCAACATCATGTAGTTACATCTAATTCATTTAAAGGCAGGGAGGGATTACTTACATGGAGAAAAAAAACTGCAATATCTAACTTTGATAACACAGATGAGTTTTTATGGCTTTAATCAGTGGCCAGAGAGACACAACTAACAGCAATTACTGGTTAAATAGAGCGTAGATTGAGTGTCTGCCCTTAGTATGAAGAAAACATCAGATTTTCACTACGCCTCAGCTTCAGGTGTTACCTTTATCTTCTGTAACCTGATATTTTATCACGTTATTCATCTGTCATCTGTTTAAAGACACTTCTACTGAAATGCTTTCAGATAACAATGTTTGACGAGACATTCCCCTGAAGAATTCCTGTGCTGTAACTCATACTCTTCCTCACTGTTCTGCTGCTGGAGTGTTTGACACATTCCTCACACTGTGAAGCCTTATTACCATTCCGTGACGCTTTTGACACCTTTGCCATATTGGAATGATGATAAAGACAATAATGAAAAAATGTGTGTTCACACTGGTTCACCAATGCCTTGCTGTTTGAAAAAGAACAAAGTGGTCTTTTTTTCACTTGACATTAAGGGTAAAAGTGCTGCTACTGTCTATCAGGGAACAAATTTCATTATGTGAAAAACAAACGTTGCTCTACAGCTAATAGAGACAGTGATCCATATTGCTAAACACTGTTATTATGCATTTGACTAATGAATGCAAGCAGGACTGGAGCACACATTGTTTCCGTGTAGTTGGAGGGCAGTGTTACAGTAAGCCGCTGTGTGTCCCTGACTCTTTACGCACTTTCTGCCTCTCACAGACACACAGATTAATGCAAGATGTTCTCTCCCTCTCTCTCTGTGGATCTCACAGGATACAGCATACAGGATTATTGCTGATAGCGAGCAGCTAGCACGTCACACACACGGAGAAAGTACGGGACGCCGTGTCTCTGGCTCGTCTCAGGGGGGAAAAAGGTCTGAACTTCTGAGAGCAGGTGCTAACAATACGGAGTTAAAACCAGAACAAACTGTGTGCTTTGTTTGGAGCTGCAGGGTGCTACAGTGCTCCAGCATATTGAATTGCATGTTTTTGTTTTTTTAAATTCTTGCAGCCTCTTATTAAAATGCATGAGTGCACTCAAGGACTGAATAATTTTGCCGTTATAGAGACATAATCTGCCAATTTGTACTACAAGCTTCCAATGTGTGATGCAACAGCTCATCAAAGGCTTTTATTGAAGCTGCACAATGTGTTTTTGATATCTTCATTTTGTGGGTAGAAGCAAAGATGTGGTTTTAACACACCTTTTCAGTCCTCTGCATTCATGTGAGTTCATTAAGGTTTAGGATTTGGGCTGTTTGATTTTTCATGGAGGCACTGTGGCGTTAACAGATCTGACTTTTAATCCCTGGTGATGCTTTAAAACCTGTTTAGACATTAGCTGATATCAGTTCATGTTAAAACTACCATGACATCAATGCTTTCTAAGTATAATGAAGCCTTTTTCCCCATAAAGATCCAGATCTGAAGTCAGATCTCAGCTGACCATGTGTGTGAATTCTGCAGACTGAAGCTTTTTGGATCATGTTATGATCTGTAAACTAGATGCAAAATTTAGATATCTGCATAAGTTATACAGAAATAAAACTTTTGCTGTTTTTGTTTTCTAGTCCCTTGAGTTGCTGGATTACAACTAAAACACAGAGATTTCTAATACTTTCTTTTTCTGCAGAAGTGCACAGTGCAGTGTCAGCATGTGCAAACTGCATGAGGCTTTTGGGTAGATGTGAAGTGAATAGTAGTTGTTCCTAATATATCAAAAATCACAGCATGATCATAAAATAGAAGAAATGAGAAAGTGTAAAAAAAATGTGGTTGATTTTTTTATTACATTTTAAGATTTTCTTCATTGCAAAAAACATTGACAATAAATATACATTCACAATAAAAATAGTTCCGATTGCAACAAAACATTCAAGTGTACTTAGCCATTAGAAAATCTATGATAGGATGTAAACAGCATTGTTTCCCTCCCCAACCTTGCACCTCCAGAGCCAAGAGTCTCTTTTCTCTGCTCTCCGGCATCTGCAAAAGGCAAAACGTCAACAAAACACATTTTACGCATCGATGCGCGCGTCTCACAGGGTATGAAGCCACATCACACATGAGGCTCTGATTGACAGAACAAGCTAACATTCTCAATCTCATGGGCAATGTGTGGGTGTTTTTTGGCGGTTTAAGCGGACTGGCGGATCCAGTTCAGTGTCTATGGAAACGCAGCGCTGCGCCATAACGCACGGCTGCGGCCCCGGCGTCTCCACAACTCCGGTGTCAGTTTGAGCGCAGCCGGCAGCACAGGTCGCCTCTCAAGCTGACGCACCAGGCTTCTTTTCCTTCCAAAGATTTGTGTTCAGTCTGCACCTCACAGTCCGCTTAGCTGATCACACATCTGTCTTTGTCTTTGCCCTGACTGCCTCCAATGGCTTTCTCTTTAATGTACATGAGGTCGCTGTGCACGCTGGGTCTCCGGGCGCACGGAGTCACCACGCCGTACGCCTCCCCAATGTCCTTCATCTTCTTGTTTTTCAGAGACTTTCTGTGCAGCATGTCGCAGTACTGCACGGACACTTTACGGTGAAGGTCGGGGCTCATTTCGTGAGGTAGTTTGGCCAAGGTAAACAGAGTCTGAAACATCTTATCCACGTTCTCATTGCGCTTGGCGGAGATCTCGAAGTACGCACACTTCTCGTCTCCGGCCACTAGTTGCTCGATCTCCTCCTGCTGCACCTCCCGGTAAAACTCTCTGTCGCCCTTGTTCCCACAGATGACCAGAGGGACGTCGATGTTTTCTTTGATCTTGTTTTTCAGGCATGATTTCGTTTCATAGATTTGCCGCTTGAGCCGCTGCACCTCCTGGAAGGAGTCTCTGTTGTCTAAGCTGAAGACGAGGATGAAGACGTCGCCTGGAGGAAGAAAAAAAAATAATGCTTTGGTTAACTTTCTTTGCATTGAACAGGTGTGCATATTAATAATTAATACAACTCAAAAAGCCCCGGTGCACAGACCAGCCATGCGCTAAAGGCGCACGGTGCGCACAGTCACTATATGCTTGCATCACTAGAATGGTGCACGATGATCACTGCTTTCTGAATTTGCAGAACTATTCTATGTTGCACAGACAGAATGATACAGATGTGGATAAGTACCTGTCAGAATGGAAAGTCTTCTCATGGCGGGGAAAGGGTGGTTCCCCGATGTATCCAGTATGTCCAGCTGGTAAACGTCTCCCTTGATGCTGTACAGTTTCCTGTGAAAGTCCTCGATGGTCGGCGTGTACTGCTCGTCGAATCTCCCGTTCAGGAACCGGGACACGATGGCCGTTTTCCCAACTTTGGTGGATCCCAAAATCACCATCCTGTAGCAGTTCTTCGCTGGGATGTCAAAATCGCTCTCGGAAGGCGACATTTTCTTAATCATTGTTATACACGGGTGCTTTTCCTTGGGTAGATGTACGCTGAGTGTGTGCGTAAAAGGCGACTGAGCTGCCTTTTAGTCAGCGGAGAAGTTGCTGGTTGCTCTGCTGTGCGTTGCTGTCTGGATTCCTGACTGGAGCCGCGTATTTAAGCGCGCCGCGGACCCATCCCCCTGTGCGCGTCACAGCTCAGTGAATAGGAACTGGCTGCTCCATTGAGCGCAAAGAGAAGCGGACCAAACTCCCACTGGTGCGTCAGTCTGTCATTTCTAATGAAGACAAGCCGGGAGAAGTAACAGAGAGTCCAAAAAATAGTACATTGTAGCATTAAGGCGAAGACATTGTGAAACTGGTGCTGTGCATAACAGCAAAACAATAACTTCCATGGAATAAGTTAATAATTGATGCGTCTTCCGCCGTTTAACCCGGTTTGGTACACTCGGTTAAAAATCAGTGACCCTTTCTATCAAAGCAGACAGCACATACAAGTCCTTCTAGACTGAGTAAAGCTGGATTTGCAAAGTTTACACTGCAAAATAAAAAGTGTTTTCACACTATTGGTATGCTTGCAAAAATCAAATCATGCAAAACCATAATACTCAGTTGAACTTCCAGACGCATCGACAGCCGTTTATCCACCGCTGTCCTACACAAAGTTGCATTAATTGATTTATTCATTCACACCTTCAGTAGCTGCAGCAGCTGCTTATTCATGTAACCGGACAGAACTGCAGCAGCTTCAACCACCGCTGCTGAGGATCAACAAGCTGCAGTTACCAAAGTGGCCAAAAGGGGGCACTCGGGGTACGATTCTATCAAAGTGAACGGCTCCACTTACCTGAGGGGATAAACAACACTGGAGTGCTTTTGTGTCTGTGTCTGTGCATGTGTCAGCATATAAGCAGATTCCATCTGTTTGTTTAGCTGACTGCCTACACGAGGGTTTTTTTTAATCACAGCTGGTGAATGCAAAAAGACATTAAACGGTCAATTTCCACTGTCATTCCTCAGTGATTCATCTGTAATGAACAACAGAAGTCACTACACAGAAGGAAGGTGTCCATGTGGAGGTGGGAGCAAAGCTTTGTGTCCAAAAGTGGTTCATTAAAATTTAATGCAGTCCTTGCACTGAGAAGGAGGCAGGGGCAGCTGATTCAAAGTTGTTGGGTTAAAAATGCATTTGCTGCTGTAATGTGGTTCATTCTGTCAGGTGTGAAGACTGACGCACTAACTTAGTGACAGACAGTAATGATGCAGCTTAATGAAAGTTACAGTGTGACCTAAGGTTATGGTTATAATGAATTCTCTCGCAAATATTTCTCTGCAAAGTGATTTACAGTAAGTGCATTCCTGTCTGATAAGGTTGAAATAAGTGCATGTCACATAATTATCCACAGTACGAGTGTCCTTTCTAGTTCTTAGAAATGAGACATCATTGTGTCCAGAACGTAATGTGAAATGGCAGAAAAGCAGTGACTCTGCTGTCCTGATTTCAGCAGTTTTTTTCACCGCTGTGGGACCAGAATGCAGAAAGTCTGAGACTGAAATGAGCAACAAGGGATCGATCAGAGGCAGAGGAGGGCAGTGCTTGGGCTGGAGGGAGTTCACATGATTTGTGTTTCTATTCAAAGTTCTAGGAGTTTGTAGTTCCAAGGACTATTACCGGTGAACTCTCTAAAGAAATAAATGCTCCCTCTGCTCTATATTGTCTGTTTCCACCGAGGTTATTATACCAAACCAAAGTTAAACTACGCATGAAAAAAAAGGACATTTTTAGATAGTCAAAAAACACACAATTTCAATAAGTAAATACAAATAAAATAATAAACAATTTAAAAAAACATGTTGCATAAAAGTCTATAAAAATGGCTTTTAAGAAGTGATTTAAATGAAGTCACTGATGTCTTCTCAGGCAGGTCGTTCCAAAGCTGATGGCAAATGTACGGTCAATTTATTTAGACCTCAATGTCTAAAGAGCCAGACGGGCTCCGTCTGAGCCTCTCAGGCTCTGAGCTGGTGCATATGAGGTCAACATTTCTGTTATTGCAATTTAGCAGCCAGATCCTGACATACTTTAGCGTGATCAGTAAAATCCTAAAATCCATTGTAAAGCAAACCAGGAAGCCAAAGTATGTCAGTCAGAATTGATGTGAAACTTGTAAGAAGCTGAGCTGCTACACGTGGAAGCGAGAGAGTGACTTTTGGTTTATACCAAGATGCAGGGGCTTGTAGTTCAGAAACAATAAGTGTATTCATGACTTTTTGCAGTTTGGAGTGTCAGAGGATCAGTTAAAATCTGGAGATGTTTCATAACTGTAGTGAGCAGGACAGGACAACGGCACAGCTGGCTGAGCGGGCGACTAATAAAAGGGGCTATAGTCCCTGACACAGTGGTTATGGATTCAAATTCAGGTTATGGCCAATGTTCCCTCTAGTTTTTCCTGAGTCTGAGCAAACACACAAACTCCCTGAGCGTCCCTTGGACCACTGTGAGCAACATCAGACGTGTGCACTGTGGTCACACCAGCATCACATCCATTCAAGTTACATGGTTCATTAAAAGAATCAAATTACAGCATTTACATTTCTGTTAAAACACTTTGTCAACAGGAGCCAGTTGAAGGCTGCAGTGATTTTAGTGACACTACAATGTATAAGAGTGAACTTATTGAATATTTGTCTCTCTTTACTGTTGCAGCGGTTTTGCAAATTGCAGACGGACCCTGTTCACTCCATAGACACCAATGTTATTCCTGTAGCTTGAAAGACAGCTACTTTTGATAAAACTGGGCTTGTAGCACATTGTCTGCCTTGCAACAATGGGAAAGAGGCACCGTTTATGTTTTGACAACCTATATCTAATGAGTTATTGATGCTGGAAGCCCGAATCTGTGAATATCTTTCCAACTTTACTGAACTTGGGGCCACTACCACCTAAGGAGTGATATATTTAATTTTGAAAAAAGCATTTAGCCATACTTAAAGCTTTAAGTGCTTCATTAAGACGGAACTAAGAGTTTTGTATTGTTTTATTATCACAGGTTCTGTCTGAAAAGAGGTGGCATCATTTTAAACAGTGAAATCAAACTAACAAAATGTAATGACCAACCAGTGAGCAATACTGGATTCTGCAAAAACATAAACAACTTTTTTAAAAATCTAAATCTTATCTTAACACAGTTAATGTATTAACTTATTTTTGTGTGTATGCATGTATTTATTGATTTATTTAGTACTGGTAACATATCAGAGTTCTGAGTGAATTTTTCTTAAGATAGGCAAAGGCCATTTATTGATTACATATAGGCTGTTAAATGTTTGTTAAAAACTAAAAAGCATTTAAAAAAACAACTTAGGCATTTATTGAGTCACTAAAATAGTGTAGAGTACAGACCACATCAGCATGATTATAAGCATCCTCTGGTAAATGAACAACCAGATACTGATGTCTCTCACCATATGGACTTCAGGAGATGATTAGATGATGATAAACTGTGACCTACTGGTTGGGTTCTCTCTGTTCTCATGTTTCTTACATGTTTGTCCCCTGACAGCCAGGTCCTAATGTTTTTTGAGCAACACACCATACTATGACGTTTTTACAATGATGGTTCTACTGTGGAACCAGTTTGACATGTTCAGGTGTTCTTTGTGTGAAAACTCAGAGATTTCAGGTATCAGAAGGTGGTTTTCAACTTTCTTTGTTAACTTTCTGCTTCAACTTTAAACTAAATTTCCTTCACTAACCCAGCCCTCTGGACTTCCAGTAAGCTGTGTTCCTATTGGCTGTCCAGGTGGCTGCTTGGTGTTATCAGGAACACCTGAGCAGCTCAGTGTCTTCCTGCTTTATTTAGCTGCAGACAAACATTTCCTCTGCTTCTATTCACCACTGAACTGGGTTTGGCTCCATTGCTTTAGTTTGTTCTTTAGGCGTTGGCTTGCAGCTTCCAGCAGTAAAATCGTCTTTAATGTGTTTCTTGGTATGTTTTAGGGCTTTGTACTGGATAGTTGTCTTGGTAAATGTGGTTCTTTAGCCACAGTTAGCACATGGTGCTAATGTGTGCAGTGATTAGTGGATTTGGTACAGCTGAGTTGTGTCTTTATCTTGGCTGTAGTGAGTCTTTAGAGGTTTTTTGGTCAGACACATTCTGTATTCTTGTTTGTGAACCAGTGTTGGTTGTCCAGAAGGAAAGAGTTCCTGTCCTGATTCTCTGTTCTCAGAGGTTCTCTGGTAGGCTGCAGGAGACTTTAGCATTTGGGTTGTGCTAGTTTGGTTTTTGTACGGTTTCATTTGGACGACTATCTTGAGGCCCCTTCATGTGGTTTAGTGAGGTTTTCTGGAACAGTTCTACAAAGCAACCTGCAACAGAAGAGACTTTGAGAGTTTTTAGGAAGTTCTGGAGACCAGACTTTAGAGCAGCAGCAGCAGAAACATTTGTCAGCAGTTTGAGCAGGAGAAGGTGATCTTCAGAGTAAAAATGAGATGGAAACCTTCTTGACCCGTGTGGTGAGGTCCTGTACCAAGAGTTTGAGCAGGTTGTGAAGAGTCTGTAGTTCTTTGGTCTGAAAGCACAAGAAGAGTCGACTCATTAAAGGAGAAAACAGGAGATATTGTTGGTTCTTCTGTCGCTCTGCAGTTTCCTTAGACTGAATATCAAGTTTATATTTTAAATGATTTACCATGTGAGCCCAAGAAGACTTCAATAAACTCCCTCCATCCCCTGGACACAACATATTTTATTACCATGTTAAATATTTTTGTTTGTTTGTTTGTTTTTGAGTTTTAATCACAGTTTTAGTATAGTTTTTTCTCTTTGCTTGTTTAGTTTTGTAATCTGTGTAAAAGGTGCTAAACAAATAAAGTTGAATTGATAAACTGAATAATTGACTAACTCATGATTGTGACAACAGAAGTATTTTCATTGTGATTTAAGGGTTTATTTCATTTTTAAGGTTGGGGTTAAAATCTTGACAGAAAAAGAAGATTAAAGAAATAAACTACATTATAAAAAGCAATTAAATCAAAGGGGAAAAAATAATACAATAAAACTTTTAAAAAGGTTCATTATTAAAAAGTATTTTTTGAATGTTTAATTATCGAAAATATTTTATCTGTAATTTTTAATATTTGTATTTCAAAAATTTTGTTTAATTTCATAAATACATGTATTTTGTTTAATTGTCTAATTCAATATTTTGTGTTTAATAGAATTTAATTGTATTTAATGTTTAACTATATTAAACATTAAATACAATTAAATTCTATTAAACAGACAAAATATTGAATGAGATAATTAAACAAGATACAATACATGTAACTATGAAATTAAACAAAATTTTTCAAATACTAATATTAAAAATTACAGATAAAATACTTTCGATAATGAAAGCTACAGATCAGATAAAAAGAAATAATTTCGTCGTCCCTTTCGCATCGTAGTTCCTCAAGTGACCACATGGGTGGAGCTGAGGCGGAGTCTGGGTGGAGTCAGGGTGGAGAGTAGGCGGGGAGGTGGGTGGCGGCCTCCCCCCTCTACTCCCCCACCCCATTATTAAAGGAGTTTTATTTGTGACATATAACCAATCAAATCACTCCAGAAGACAGAGCGACCACAGGTAGATAAAGATTCAGAGCCAAAGTAGCACCATTTTTAAATGTATTTATTACCGTAAATCAGTAAAAAATAAAATACTGATAATCAGTACATCAGTCAGCCCACAATTACTACAATTCTACAATGTATGTCTCTTTCCTTTGACTTGTTATGACCCCCCAGCTTTCTCTTTTGTAACTATTTCAACAATTTTCCAAGCAAGTATTTGACCTGTAGTATTTTTTTCCTTCATCCTAAAGATATTTAGTGATAAAAAAGTCAAATATTTTTTTAAAAAGTATAATATATGTGATTTTTAGTGATTTCTTTCAATGTTGCAAAAATTCAACACTGGGTTTTAATGGGTGCTACG
The DNA here is from genome assembly GCF_022539595.1 of Amphiprion ocellaris. Classification (NCBI taxonomy): domain Eukaryota; kingdom Metazoa; phylum Chordata; class Actinopteri; family Pomacentridae; genus Amphiprion; species Amphiprion ocellaris. Next base: position 18,263,275 of record NC_072783.1, on the reverse strand, counting down.
TATTTACACAGAAGGCTCCATCACTGGGTCATGAGTAAATTCATCAATTGTGCTATCTATGGCAATATACAGTGTACATACTATATATAGGTTGTGGGATTAAAGTTAAAGGTTAACTCTAATAATTTTGTATAGGATTAACAGTATATTAACAGGTACTGTACATCAACTGTATGAAACAAGTGTGATGTTCGTTTGTGCTTCACAGATTTAAAAAAACTGCTTCCTTCAATTTCACATAAAAGGAGATGCAAAGGAGAATGACATCCACCAATTAAGAGTTCTCAGACACCAGAAATCCTTATGATGTTCAAGCAAACTCCAATATGTGAATATGAACAAACTGTAGAGGACTGATGTAATAAAATTCCACTTTTGCAAGTTAAAAAAAAAACAGAAAAAGAAAGTTGTAATAACAATTTTCTTACCGTTTTTTATTGTGCGGAAGTGCATTCTAGCATGGATTACAATTACAGTTTTGACTTGTTTAATTAATTAGCATTTTACTGTGCCATATTCAACAATTCCATATCATTAATATTCATTTTAAGACACATATTTCGTTATTATTGAATCACAAATGCCTAATCATCTGTGAACTTTGTTAAAAATAAAGTGGTAATATTTGTATACACTAAGACCTGCTGTTGCAATTTTGTAACATTTTCACCAAATCCTGAAAAATCGAAAAACTGAAAAAGTCTCATTATTTTCTTGATTAGAGACATGTTAAAAATAGTTTAAAAAGGAATAAAAAATACATTAATAACATCAATGCTTGGGTTTAGAGGGTTAAGTGTGTCTATCATGTGGTTTTATGTACATTTTAGTTTGCATTTATAAGTCTGAGTAGAAGAGCTGAAAAAAAAAATATTGCACAAACAACAAAAAAAAGTTTATGGGCTTGGATAAGACAAAAAACTTGGCATCATGACAACAGCAGTGTAGAAAGTAAACAGACATATGACATATGTGACTTCACTCAAGCTTTCATTTCACTGGAAAGACAGTAAGTAGCAGCACAAGAAAACACATCAGCGACGTGCTCTTTGGCCAAATACCCAGGAGCTTGTGCTCAGCTTGGACAGAATCCAGGCTAGTGACATGTGACAGTTCAGTTTTATATCTCTGCATGAAAGCCAAGCACTGCGTCACCCTACAGTCTGGACCAGAGATGCACACGTCTGCTACACTGAACCTTTATCACTGCAGATAAGTAGACCATAACCAATGCACATTAATTACCTGCTGATACTGATACCAAAATTGTAATATTTCCTGTACTTAGCTGGCAAACGTGATGTACATTCGGGTTGTTTTTGACCTGCTCTCCCACCGTCAAAACCCCTGATGCAGCAGTCTGACAGGAAGGGGAGACATGTGACAACAGTGGCAGATGACTTGTTGGATTTTCGAGGCAGAGAAGACGATTGGCTAAGAGATGGACCTGCCCCTGCTTCTGTACTTTTAAGATACTAGCTGATAAAATATAAAGCTCCAAAGTTATCATCTAAGAGAATATAGAGAGAAAATGTAGTGTTCCACTGAAAATGAAAGCTGAAAACTTGTGAACAGTCAATCCTTGAAAAAAAAAAAATGACTGTAGGATTGCAGCTGCGAGAAACGAAACAAAAACAGTTGAATTTTAACCCTGTTAACTGTGATGGGCCCCCAAGCTGCTAAACTCTGGGATAATCAGGAAGCATATTGTTTGTGTGTGTGTTGTATCAGTTTGAAAAGCTACAGACTGCGTCAGAGAGTCAGTAGACGATGCTACACTGCCCCCTCAAAGCCACTGGTAACTTGAAGATGTATTTTTTGCCTTCCGGCATCCTACTCAGATCATCAAGATGTTTGTGCTGAAGCAAAAGAGCCACATTAACCTTCTTGTTTCTTCTGACCTGGTCAACTGTGTGAACATGTTGTTTTTCTGAGTCATGCCACAGTGTCTGAAGTATGTTTGTGACCCGGGGCAACTGAACAACAACAGGAATGAGGTGTTATTGTGTGCCTGTTTATGTAAGTACATGTAGTTTCAATAGTGTGTTGACAACTGCAATCCTACTGGGAGACAGAAAAAGCTCCATAAAAAGGCTGTGATGCTCATAAGAGATTTGAAACAAACAGATGCAATTAAAACTGGTCAGTGTTGGTGGAGGGAGAGACAAAGAAACGCAACAAAACAGCTCCCCACTGCCGTCATTTAGATTTTCGTTCCATCACCGCTACATCAAAAGGAAATTATAGCAGGATGCAAGAAATTTCTTTTTCCCACGTGATCACGTGTATTGAGTGAGAAGTGGCATATGAAAAGGCTGCATAACAGATAGGTAATGGCACTGTGAGGAAGTACTGTGGAACAGGAAAGGCTGAGGAGAGTGGAAAAACAAATGGTGCTGATGGCGAGCAAATATGGCTTGTACCTAGCGGCTTGTAAACCAGAGGCATTATAATCTAGTTTCTGAAGTCATCACAGAAAAACAAGCAAAAAAAACCCAAAACAACAGACTGCATTTACACCTGTTTTTTATTTCGATGATTTAAAGCTGAAAGATTCAAATGCAAATGTGCTGAAAGTCTACAGGTGGTCAGTCGCATCCATACACATTACAATAAAGTGCAAATCAAATGTGTCTCTACTCCTCATACAAAATGCGCTTTCATTGAAATCCTTATTGCATCATACATAAAGCTGCTTATAACTTTAATAAATCCATGCCACCGTATTGTATAGACTGTATATAAGATAGACGTGCCTTAAACCTGCATTCTTTCTAACCGCTGGCAGGGGGTGACTCCTCTGGTTGTAAAAAGAAGCCAGCTTGTACCCAAATATACACCGTGCTCCAAAAGTTTGTTCTCCCCACTGGATAACATGTTTGATTGTCACCAAAATGGGTTACACCTGGTCAATCAGGTACTGTTTGGTTGTTTGTCTGGTCAAACTGTCAGGTCCCAGTGTATAAATTTCATGCTTGACCAAAATGCATTACACTCACAACCAATGTTCCCTGTAATTTTTCCTGAGTCTGAGCAAACACACAAACTCATCAGACGTGTGCACTGTGGTCACACCAGCATCACATCCATTCAAGTTACATGGTTCATTAAAAGAATCAAATTACAGCATTTACATTTCTGTTAAAACACTTTGTCAACAGGAGCCAGTTGAAGGCTGCAGTGATTTTAGTGACACTACAATGTATAAGAGTGAAGTTATTGAATATTTGTCTCTCTTTACTGTTGCAGCGGTTTTGCAAATTGCAGACGGACCCTGTTCACTCCATAGACACCAATGTTATTCCTGTAGCTTGAAAGACAGCTACTTTTGATAAAACTGGGCTTGTAGCACAGTGTCTGCCTTGCAACAATGGGAAAGAGGCACCGTTTATGTTTTGACAATCTATATCTAATGAGTTATTGATGCTGGAAGCCCGAATCTGTGAATATCTTTCCAACTTTACTGAACTTGGGGCCACTACCACCTAAGGAGTGATATATTTAATTTTGAAAAAAGCATTTAGCCATACTTAAAGCTTTAAGTGCTTTATTAACACGGAACTAAAAATTTTGTATTGTTTTATTATCACAGGTTCTGTCTGAAAAGAGGTGGCATCATTTTAAACAGTGAAATCAAACTAATAAAATGTAATGATCAACCAGTGAGCAATACTGGATTCTGCAAAAACATAAACAACTTTTTAAAAAAAATCTAAATCTTATCTTAACACAGTTAATGTATTAACTTATTTTTGTGTGTATGCATGTATTTATTGATTTATTTAGTACTGGTAACATATCAGAGTTCTGAGTGAGTTTTTCTTAAGATAGGCAAAGGCCATTTATTGATTACATATAGGCTGTTAAATGTTTATTAAAAACTAAAAAGCATTTAAAAAAAAAAAACAACTTAGGCATTTATTGAGTCACTAAAATACTGTAGAGTACAGACCACATCAGCATGATTATAAGCATCCTCTGGTAAATGAACAACCAGATACTGATGTCTCTCACCATATGGACTTCAGGAGATGACTGGGGGATGATAAACTGTGACCTACTGGTTGGGTTCTCTCTGTTCTCATGTTTCTTACATGTTTGTCCCCTGACAGCCGGGTCCTAATGGTTTTTGAGCAACACACCATACTATGACGTTTTTACAATGATGGTTCTACTATGGAACCAGTTTGACATGTTCAGGTGTTCTTTGTGTGAAAACTCAGAGATTTCAGGTATCAGAAGGTGGTTTTCAACTTTCTTTGTTAACTTTCTGCTTCAACTTTAAACTAAATTTCCTTCACTAACCCAGCCCTCTGGACTTCCAGGAAGCTGTGTTCCTATTGGCTGTCCAGGTGGCTGCTTGGTGTTATCAGGAACACCTGAGCAGCTCAGTGTCTTCCTGCTTTATTTAGCTGCAGACAAACATTTCCTCTGCTTCTGTTCACCACTGAACTGGGTTTGGCTCCGTTGCATTAGTTTGTTCTTTAGGCGTTGGCTTGCAGCTTCCAGCAATAAAATGGTCTTTAATGTGTTTCTTGGTGTGTTTTAGGGCTTTGTACTGGATAGTTGTCTTGGTAAATGTGGTTCTTTAGCCACAGTTAGCACATGGTGCTAATGTGTGCAGTGATTAGTGGATTTGGTGCAGCTGAGTTGTATCTTTATCTTGGCTGTAGTGAGTCTTCAGAGGTTTCTGGTCAGACACATTCTGTGTTCTTGTTTGTGAACCAGCGTTGGTTGTCCAGAAGGTAAGAGTTCCTGTCCTGATTCTCTGTTCTCAGAGGTTCTCTGGTAGGCTGCAGGAGACTTTAGCGTTTGGGTTGTGCTAGTTTGGTTTTTGTATGGTTTCATTTGGACGACTATCTTGAGGCCCCTCCATGTGGTTTAGTGAGGTTTTCTGCAACAGTTCTACAAAGCAACCTGCAGCAGAAGAGCCTTTGAGAGTTTTTAGGAAGTTCTGGACATCAGACTTTAGAGCAGCAGAAACATTTGTCAGCAGTTTGAGCAGGAGAAGGTGATCTTCAGAGTAGAAATGAGAAGGAAACCTTCTTGACCCGTGTGGTGAGGTCCTGTACCAAGAGTTTGAGCAGGTTGTGAAGAGTCTGTAGTTCTTTGGTCTGAAAGCACAAGAAGAGTCGACTCATTAAAGGAGAAAACAGGAGATATTGTTGGTTCTTCTGTTGCTTTGCAGTTTCCTTAGACTGAATATCAAGTTTATATTTTAAATGATTTCCCATGTGAGCCCAAGAAGACTTCAATAAACTCCCTCCATCCCCTGGACACAACATATTTTATTATGATGTCAAATCTTTTTTTTGTTTGTTTGTTTTTGAGTTTTAATCATAGTTTAAGCATAGTTTTTTCTCTTTGCTTGTTTAGTTTTGTCATCTGTGTGAAAGGTGCTAAACAAATAAAGTTGAATTGATAAACTGAATAATTGACTAACTCATGATTGTGACAACAAAAGTATTTTCATTGTGATTTAAGGGTTTGTTTCATTTTTAAGGTTGGGGTTAAAATCTTGACAGAAAAAAAAGATTAAAGAAATAAACTACATAACAAAAAGCAATTAAATCAAAGGAAAAAAAATAATACAATAGAACTTTTAGAAAGAAAATTAAACATTAAATACAATTAAATTATATTAGACAAAATATTTAATTAGATAATTAAACAGAAGATACAAAGCATGTAATTATGAAATTAAACATTTTAAAACAAAAATATTAAACATTAAAGATGGAACATTTTAGATAATTAAACATTTAAAAAATACAATTAAACAAGAATATTAGACATTTAGAAAAATATAAAACATTTAATTAGATTACTAAACCTTTAAAAGTCAAAACATTTAATTAAAAAATTTAATGTTTAATTGGAAAATTAAATCTTAAATACAATAAAACTTTAAATAGGAATTAAACAGAAAATACAATGAAGCATTAAAAAACAAAATTAAACATTAAAAGGTGGTAAAACATTTAAAAAGAAAAACCTTAAAGATTTAATCAAAAAATTAAACATTGGGAAAGAAAAGGAAATTTTTCAAACAAGCTGATAAAACATTTGAAAAAACAACAATTAAACATTAAAAAGACAAAACATTTCGAAATCAGATCAGACATTAGAACAGAATAAAAGGTGAGAAAATAGCAAAACTAAACATTTAAGAAGAATCAAACTAAAGATAAAACCTTTGAAAAGACACCAGTTAAACTTTAGAAGATCAAATTAAACAGAAGAGACAATAAAACAATCAAAAAGAGCAAAAACAGATGAAGGCCTTAAAGTGTTTTCTAGTCTGAAATGAAAACATCAAGTTGTTTCTTCAAACATTTCCTCTTTCAATGTTCTTGGTTTGATTGTGGACAGATTCACTAAGAGCTCATTTCAGAAAACTGATTTCCAGATAAAGTCTACTAGTAGTTGAAGGCATCAATCAAACTAATGTTACCTTCTGATCTGCACAAACTTTACTGTTCAGTGAAGAGAATCAAAGTTTGTTCAGGATTTCTAAAAACCCACAGGTGAAGGTCTGAGAAGAACTCAGATGGATGGTCTAAATGTGAAATCAAGACTCGTGGTCACAAGTTTTAAGGCTTCTGTTAACCAGAAAGTTCAAACTAACAGAGAAGTACTGAGAAACTTTTAAAACTTCAGTCCTCAGACTGTCTAAAGGTTCAAACTAACTGAGAACTACTCAAGAACTTTTAGGTTTTCAGTCCTCAGACTGTCTGAAGGTTCAAACTAACAGAGAACTACTCAGGAACTTAGAAGATATCAGTCCTTGGACTGTCTGAAAGTTCAATCTAACAGAGAACTACTGTGGGACTTAGAAAATTTCAGCCCTCAGACTGTGTGAAAGCTCAGGTCCTGAGGACTCAGGAGGTCTGGAGGCTTTGGAAAGTCTTGGAATTGAGGGTTCCACCCTCCAGCACAAAGGCTGAAGTCCAACCTCCTGAGAAAAACGGTCGAGTCGTGACTCGAGTTAAAAAAAAAACTCGAACACGACAAAAAATAGATGATAAATGCGCAAAAAAAAGAAGAATTGGTATCTGAGCGAGTAGCTCAGGAGGATAAGAGGAGAGCCTACAGAGCAGAGGGTCGCAGGTTCAAGACCCACCACTGGCATTTTTCTTTGTTTGTCTTTGTCAGGATTTTGAGAAAATTTAAGAAGTGTCTGGTCTTGAACCAGCGACCTGCAGCTCCATAGGCAAATCCTTAACTCACTGAGCTACAGATCAGATAAAAAGAAATAAATTCGTCGTCCCTTTGACATCGTAGTTCCTGAAGTGATCACATGGGTGGAGCCAAGGCGGAGTCTGGGTGGAGTCAGGGTGGAGAGTAGGCGGGGAGGTGGGTGGCGGCCTCCCCCCTCTACTCCCCCACCTCCCCCCACCGCCCCCCACCGCCCACCACACCTTCCCCCGCCCGACAAGTTCTTCGAGTCTCCACGAGTTCTTCGAGTCTCGACAGGTTTTCCCGAGTTTCTGGAGTTTCCACGAGGTCAGAGGCAGAACAAGTTGTCATGAAGAGGTGTTAAAGTCGACCAGGATGGACTGACTTTTTACAGCGACTAGAAGGAAGACGACTAGAAGAGCAGGTCTTTAACCACCATCCATAAAATCCACGGAGTCGGCTCCAGAGAAATGAAAGAAGGTCAACTTTTATCAACCGCCATCCAGATGTTCAACTTGATATCTTTACTTGGACATTTTTAGCACCACAAACCTTTAGTATCACACTTTATTATCATTTATTAGGACTTTAATGGAATCCACCAGCAAATTTTGTTTTTGTTGACAAACTTTATTCTTGTCGTCGTGGGACTGCAGCATTTAAAACTGTTCCTTCTATTTGACCTCATGTTTATTAGTTTTAGTGGAGAAAGTTTTAATTGTCAATTAGTCTCTTACAAACTAAATAATAAATTGGATTAGTCAAGAGGTTTAAATTTCTTACTTTGTCATATTTTAAATATGACAAAAAAATATAAAAATAAAGCATCTTGAGACAATTTGACCTGTAATTGGTGTTATATAAATAAAATTGAATTAAAATTGTATGTATCTTGTAATGGAGTAATTCAGCCATATATGTTAGAAAACACATTTTCTTTGTCCATTAATCTGTTGATTGTTTTCTCCAGTAATTAATTTCTTCCTTTGGTTTATAAAATGTCAAGCCCCAATATATTCAGTTTACTGTCATAAAAACCAAAAAGATTTACATTCATGATGCAGGAATCAGACAGTTTTTCACTTTTTATCTTAGTCAGAAAGTTAGTTGATAATGTGTGAATTGTTGCAGCTTGTGAACCGTAGAAGGTTTTAATCTTTGGGCCCGAGTGTCAAAAAACATTTAGAAACCAACATCAACAAAACACTCAAAGATTTGAACATCATTAAAGGGAAATCCAACTTTTGCATGACAATGTCTAATTAAAGGACATTTATTTCCAATGTAAATGTGTGATATTCATCCTCTGGAGCTTTCTCTTCACATCGTCTTCCACCTGGACTGGTTTGGTCGGGAGGATGTGCAACAAACATTTGAAAAACTGCACTTTAACATCAATGAATGACACTGAAGTTTAATCTTTACATAAATGAGACTGAGTCTGGATGTGCTGCTCTGTCATTAACTCCTAAGTTTAGGGAAAGTTCAAACAAAAGAGGACAGTTCAGATAAGACTTGAGAATGAGCTTATTCTGAACAAACATCTCAGACTTTCTGAGCTTCAGCACCTACAGCAAGATATTTTAACAACAAGCAATTCATGAGATCCAGAAGTTGGAGAGAGTTAGCTTTAGCTGAGCCAAAGTACATGTGGGACGCTAACCTAGCAAACATTTCAGACTTTTCTCTGTGAATTCAGAGAAATAATTTCCTATTTAATGACAGAGCTACACATCTTAACTCAGTCTCATTAAAACAGACTCTAATTCAGTGTCATTCATCCATATTAAAGTACAGTTACCCAAAATGTTTGTTGCATGAGCTCCAACAAAACCTGTCCAGGTAGAAGGCCACTTTGACAAACAGGAAGTGGAAGATTCCAAGCAGATTTATAGAAGGGGGAACCGGACTGTACTAAGTGTGGTCGAGTATAGAGGGGTGTTTTGTGGGTTTTTAAGGCTGATAATGATTATTAGTGAGACATTTGGAGTAGATATTCATTTGCAGTAAATTAAATTATTTAAAATCTTGGAGTTAAACTTAGAAGAGCACAAACTAACAGAAAACTTTGCTGATACGTTTTTGTTTTGTTTAGAGATGTTAAGTTAAAGGAGATTTATTTGTTACGTATAACCAATCAAATCACTCCAGAAGACAGAGCGACCACAGGTAGATAAAGGTTCAGAGCCAAAGTAGCATCATTTTTAAATGTATTTATTACCGTAAATCAGTAAAAAATAAAATACTGATAATCAGTAAATCAGTCAGCCCACAATTACTACAATTCTACAATGTATGTCTCTTTGCTTTGACTTATTTGTACAATATACGATGTATATGATGGCGTTTTTTCATCCCAAAGGCTATACTATGATGTTTTCTAAGAGACATACTCTGTTTGTTCTGGCCCTGAGCCACTGCACTCCTCCTCTGTTGTTTTCTGGATTGTACTCAGCTGCATGCCTTCGTCCACCAGGCCTCCGTTGACTCGTCCCACCTGCCGTCTCTGGAGCTGAAGCTGGATTGGAACAGACCAAAGTACAGTCCAATCACGATACCAGCTGCCTCTCAAAAGGCTCCTTCATCTGGCAGGTGGCGGCACTTCTTCTGAAGGGAAGCTGAGCTGGCCTGGCAGAACTTTGGAGATGTGTTCCAGTGGTTGGTGGATGTGTGGGGAGATAGAGAGGGACCTTTGAATTGTTCACAAAGGAAAACAGGGAACCCATTGGTAGTTTTAGTTTAGGGTGCTACTGCGGTGTGTTTTTGGGCTTGAAGAGGTGAACAGGAAGAGTTTTGTTTTCGTATTGATTATCTTTTACTTTGTTCCTGGTTGGAATTCCCATCAATGTCAACATGAAGTTCACTTTTAGTTCTGTTTATTTATTTTTATTTTACTAACACCCATTTGTTTTTAACCCCCTCACATGTTGTGTTGTTGTAAACTTACTCTTTCAAATAAATACTCGTCTAACCCTCTGGAAACCAGCGTTTGGACTGTTTTTGTGTTGCTCCTCACCTACTGACAGCTGTGGACTAAAGGCTATACTGTGACGTTTTTAGAGCGACATGCTATACTATGATGTTTGTTGGGCGACACTATACCAGGGGTGGGCAATTAATTTTCATATGGGGCCACATGAGAAACTTTGACGGTTGCTAAGGGCCGGACCAGTACACTTAAAAGCTCTGCTCAATATATATCTCAATAAAAACAGTAAATGAAACAATACAATGATATAATGAAAATGCGGAACACAGAACACAACTATTTAATGAAAGATTTTGTTTTTTCATTCAAACTATGACTGCTGCCTATTGAGTTGTAGATATTTACTATCATAAAGACATACTTAAAATGTGAAACTGATTTTCCAAGTGCTTTAATTACTTTTCAGCAGTCACTGTTTTTACAAGCGAAGTAAGTAAGCCATTACTCAGAATTTATTCTACAACAATATGACCATCAGCTGGCAGAGATTTGAAACTTGCCTTATCGTGTCAGTTTTTGTTCATCATGAACGCTATGAGGTGTTGTCAGTTTTTCTAAATTTACATTAAGATGACTGTGAAGCATAAAGAAAGACAACAGCTCCCCAGTACACTTACAGCAATGTTCAATATATCTCAATAAAAACAGTAAATGAAACAATACAATGATGTACAATGCCCAAGTCTTGAATCTCTGCTCTCAGATCCCAAACTCGTTTAAGCACCTTGTCCAGGCTGATCCATCTGACAGCTGTCTGGTAACCAAGGTTACCATGTTCACTATCATCTCCTCCACAAAGACAACAAACTGTATTTCAATGCTCTTGCCCTGATGAAGTTAACTACTTTAGTTACATCAGTCACGTGGTTGATTTTTAGCACTGACTTAGACAACACCTCCTGATGTATAATACAATGCAAAAATATCAGTTTCTGTTCTGGGTTTATTTCAGTCACTTTATCTTGCATCCGTTTCAAAAGTCCAACATTTTTCCCTGTCAAATTTGGACAGCCATCAGTTGTAACACCAGCCAAATTCTCCCATTTTAGTCCCAGCTTGTTCATGCATGTATTTACCTCAGTGAACCGTCGTGGTTCCCTTCATTGGCTGCACAGCTGCCAGCTCCTCCGTCTTCTCGAAGTTTTTTTGTTAATCCATGCACAAAGATGAGTAACTGGGCTGTCACAGACATCACAGCTCTCGTCCAGAGCCAAGGAGAAAACGTCAAAATCGTCCACTTTGTTGTGCAGCTGAAGCTCCAGATTTTCGGCGCTGCTCTCCACCCGCCTCGTTACGGTTCACCTCCTAAGGGGCACATTAGCGAACGCTCCTTTCTTCTCCGGGCATATAAGCGCTGCAGAGTCCACCAGACTTTCTTTTACAAACTCTCCATCAGAGAATGGCTTACTGTTTTTGGCGATTTTGTAGGATATTACAAAACTCGTCTTGACTGCTGCATCCCTTGATGTGAGCTTTGGTAAAACAAAGTCATTGCTGCTTTATCAGTTTAGCTAGCAAACCTTCAGATATCCTCTCCGCTCTGCATCAAATGTTTGTACTTCTCCGCCATGTTTGGTCTCGTAATGTCGATTCAGATTATAATCCTTGAGCACCGCGATCTGTTCTCTACAAACTAGGCCACAACTTTACCTCTGATTTCAGTGAAGAAATACTTGGAAGTCCATGTCTTGTTAAAAACTCTGCATTCGGAATCAATCTTTCTTTTTTGCTGTTAGCTGACCAACAAACCAATCAGCATAAACCTTATGCTAAGTACGGAAAGCACGCGCGAAAAAACGTTAACTCAGCAGATCTTTCAAAATAAAAGCAGTGCGGGCGTATTGCTTGCATGTATTGTGATGATATATATTTGCATTGACTTTTAATATTTTCCAATGACCTCATACGGGCCAGTCAGGGTCGTCCGGCGGGCCGGATGTGGCCCAGGTCTGCACTATACTATAGGCTTTTTAATTGATATATTGCTGACCTTTTTTTGTTTTAGTTTTTTTGTTGTTTTTTAGCAACATATTATAAGAATTTGAACAGCTTTAAAACTTACTATACTTTTACTTGTGCAATGAAATATTATTCTATGACATTTTTTAGACGACATATACTCTGATGTTTTCTTGAATAACATACTATTTTGACAATATATTGCACTATGACATTTTTTGAACCACATATCATACATGACAATTTTAGGCAACATCCTATCATTTTGCGCTTTTTGAACCACATAATAATCTATGGGATTTTTTTGCCGACATGCTGTACTATGAACTACAGGCCATACTATGTTAATCTTGAGTAAAGTATACTATACTTTGACATTTTCTGAACTACATCCTATACTATGGCGTTATACACAGAGTGCTTTGGTTACATGTTCATTTATAATCTAGATTTTTTTCTGTTTTGTTTTTTGACAGGATTACCACAGACCTGACTGTGAACACCGTCAACACCCACTTCAGGGAGATGCTGCCTAAGATCTCAAGGCTGCTTGGTTGTGGTCTTTCTGGCACGTACTTTTCCAAGATGAGCCGGGAAGTTTAACACTGATGGAATGACACCAGGTCTAAGCCGACAAACTTCCAATTCCTCCTCAACCCACAGTCCAGGGCTATTCAATTAAAAATTGACTCGGGCCGGATTTTCAGACTAAGAACATGAGCTGGGCCGGATGTTTTTAGCAGACAGTGAGCAAAGTTCACCATTTAAAATAAACACAAACAGATAAGATAACAAACACACTGGATGTTTATTAACATACTGCCACATCAAAAAGGACAGAAACACAATAGAAGAGCAGTACTTAAACTAAACCTGTGCTGAAATACTGCTTCTGTAAATTTTACATTTCAAACACACAACTTCAACACATTTTGATAGGTAAATATAAGCACAGGTTAAGGTGCATATGAACATAAAAACTAAGTGCCGATTAGAAACACCATCTTTTGTTTTGGTCACATCTCAAAGTGCATTAAAAAGTAACTTGCTTAACAGTAAGTTTTCAGAACTTAAGACATTTTTCTTCTTTTGAAATAACAAAAAACAGAGTTTGTCCCTGTCCATATTTGGTCTCATCTGAGACAGTCACATCTTCAGTGCATATAATCAAAAAAAATAAACAGCAGGCACAGTGATAGTTACTATCCCTTTGAAACGAAATAAAGCTGACATCAAAGTGCATAATACAGTGCAACTAAGTGAAATAACTGTGAAAACAAAATGTCTTTCTTAAATATTAAACTTCTAATAAGTGAACAGAAAATAGTCACATAAATACATAAAACTACCTTTAGTGTCTGCTGCAGCACGCTGCTTTGTTGCACTTACCATGTCTCGAAGACATCTGTGGCCAGAATGTTTGACGTGTCAGACCTGTTTGATAGCAGATGTCACACTCGTCTTAACTTTATCGTCCGTTAAAACTTCATCCACGAGAGCCAACATGCAGTCCTTCACAGTTTCTGAGTCTGTGAACAGCCTCTTTTTCGTGGCCCTTTCCTGAGCTGTGCAGGTCCGCTTCATTGTAGTACAGCTCCGGTTGTAAGATGCAGTCAAACTCTGAATTATAGCCGCTCTCTCATGACATCCCTCGGGAAAGTTTGTCCGAAACGCGGCATGTTTTTCCAATGTGGTGTCTTCGGACATGATAATCTTTCAGCGCTGCAACGCACTCGTTGCAGAGTAAACGCATTGGTTTGGCGTTCGGACTTGGTGGTAAATATATAAATACTTGTCAGTCCACGCAGGATTAAACCGACGCTTTTCCTCGCCGATTTGTCGTTTCAGGATAGAAAAAGACATGCTGCTATTTTCGCCTGTATAGAACTGCTAATGTTAACTTTTCAAACGCGTCTCCTCAACGCAAGGCATTGTGGGTTAGTTGCTAGGTTACGGTATGTGTTGCATTCAATGTTTGCAAATAATGTTGGAGTTTTTGTAAGAACTTGTCAGTGTTACTGAAAGATGTTTTTCTGTTTTTCTCGGACCCAAGTCCCAATCTCTTTTAAAGTCTGAGATTCGTGCACAGGCCGTTGCTCTTTGAAATGCAGGAAAAACTCGTCAGCAGGTAGCTCAAGTCCTTTGCAGAAGTATCCTCTGGGTGCAGAATTGGTGGCAAAGGTGCAACAAAGGAGGATCCTTCAAAGACTTGCCTCGCTCAGGACATCCATCTGGCCAAACTGCAAGAGCCAAGGATCTGATGAGAAAGGCCAATGGTAAAAGACACCAGTCATGCCGGCAAATCAGTCAGAGGCTGAAAAATGTTGGAGATGTTTCTAAGAGCACTGTGCATCGTTATTGAACAGAAACATCGGTGCTGAAAGCTTATAAGAAGCAACGTACCCCATGACTACCAGACAACAAATCAAGCTGCCACATCCCTGTTGTGCAATGTGTACAGTGTGTAAATACGTTCTTCAGTATTTCTTTATTACCTACACTTAAGCTATAACGTCACATCTTTTTTCTGGGATAAGCGCAGAGCAATTTTGTTGAACAGCAGGGAAATGTGACTGTACTCGGGGACAGAATGACTTGTAAAAAAAAAAGAAAAATACAGTGGACATTATGCAATAATTTCTGTTGATAATGTTTTCAATGACAAACGAAGAGGTCATCACCAAGCACAATCAGCAGCATAAAAGCACTCTCAGCAGAGAGCAAAACGGCAACAATGAGGAACAGATCTGCATATTCATCATTCACTGTCTATGACATTAAAATTAGATTTTTCCTGTCATGCTGCAACTACGTCAAAAGTGACAAGTATGAAAATAACAATTGCCAAATATCACTTGGTTAGTATTGTAGGAATTTAAGTACTGAGCGAAAAACATTTTAAATACGAATATAATACTTTTTGTCTCTTGTTCTCTTTTTATCTCCATTCTAAAGCAGCAAACTCAGTTTTCTTTGCACTGACTAAGAAATGAAGCCTGAGTGAGCGTGAACAGAAGCAATTCCAGTGAGTGGTCTCAAACATTTCTTACGTCTTTTTTCCTGCAGAGAGCAGCTACTTGCGTCAGAGCAACACAGAAAGCCTGAAACACACTTATACCCGGTTGATTTTAGAGACAAGTGGCTGTACAGTGCTCAGAAGGCCACCCGAGTTGACAGCATTTATATGAGCAACTGAGAATACATGATAAATTCAAAGTCACAACCTTCTCCACTCACAACCTGCAGGCACATTTGCCACCTGGCATAAAATCATAAGAGTTTAGATACTTGAATGAGGCGTCCAACAACATATGAGGGAGATCCATAAAAAGAGATGAGTGTAAATGTTTTTTAGTAGTGACAGTGCAAGATGAGGCAAAGTCTTTACAAATTTGAGGGATACAGCGATGCAATTTCTGTATTTTGAAATATATATGAAAAACGATTTTATTTATTTTAATTTTTTAGGTTTATTACACTTTTAAGCAATTTATTGTAGTAGTTCAGACATAAGACAAGACATATTATTAAAACTTGGGATATAAGGGTTAAACTGATGCTCCAAAAATTCTCCAAAAAATTGCACTAAAGTATGTAAAAATGTGAGGATTTATCCTGGCGGACCTGCACAGTGATAGGTCTTAAAGGGTTAAGGCAGGAAAGGGTATTTTCATACAAAAAAAAAAAATTAAATATATAATTTAATGAAGAGTTGAGTCTTTTTAGGAGTTTAACCCCTTAATGCCTGAATTTATTTACAATTAAATTTTTAAAAAATGAAAACTTTTGTGTGCTTTTGCTTTCCAGCTGATGCTAAAATAAGTGGAGATTGTTAATTTATCTATTACACATAGAACACATATATATATATAATAACAACAACAGATATATAATAATTAGGTCCCACTCCAACTGGTCCTATGAGAAACCAGTGCTTGCAAAAGGTTCCGCAGTACGTATTGAATGTGCACAAACCGGCATTGAGGGAATGGATCCGCTATCTCAGCTGCAATCTGAATGAAAGTGGTATGTTGCGAATTTGCGACAATAGGCATCAAGGGGTTTATCCATGTCAGGCGAGAGGCATTAACACATTCTACCACCTTGTTTTATTAGTACATAGGCATTTTTATTAAGAAATACTTACTGAATTGACAAACTGTCATTTGTACATTTCCATAGTGGCTGAACAAAGAAGATAAATCATGTTGATTGGTCAACTCCAAAGATAGCTGAACAGAAGGCTACTTGTTTCCCCTACTTCCAGTATTTATGCTAAGCTAAAGTAATCACCTCTTAGCTGCATTTCTAACTGACATAAGATTGGTTGGTTTTAAATAATTCAATTAAATTTTATTTATAGAATGCCAATTACAATTCAGATTGTCTCAAGATGCTTTACAGAAACCATATGCCTGAACCCCCAGAGCAAGCCCTAAGGTGACAGTGGCAAGAAAATACTCCCTTTTAACAGGAAGAAACCTTGAGCAGAACTTTGCATTTCATTAACTTGAACCAATTTATGTGGATAAACTGGATACCTCTTGGTGATGTGTGAATGCCAAACACTACTGGATGTATTCAGAACCTTGAGATCTGTTTTTTTCAGCAAGTAATTCTCCTGTCCATCTCCAGGGTAAATTAACGAAACACATTACTCATTTATCTCTCGCATCTTTTGTATTTCAGCTCATCACGAATCCAGAGTTACAGCGTCATCTCACACATCTTTCAAGACTTAGACAAACTGCACAGCATATGCCGAAAATGTACTTTTTGAAATAGTATAAACTATATATGAAACACTTTTTTTTGTACTCAAATGTAGGTCAAAGTCACAGCGCAAACACCTACCTTAAACACATTTTCTTCATCTTTCTTAATCATGTTGCTCTTGTAAGAATCTGGGATTCCAGGCTGCTTGATTGATTGAGGTTCTATTTGTCCTTGTACTGCAAATGTCAAAAGAAGAAAAATGTTATATATTATACCTCAGAACAGTGTTTTCATCTCCTATAGTGGCTGTTGAGTCATGGGCTAGTTGTAAGTGAGGTGACCTTTGGGGATTTGCATGTATAGTCCACAGCAAATGTCTCTGCAGCACCATTCACAGGAATAGCATCCTGCAACAACATGTCTTCTAATACCTCACTAAAATACCTCAAGTTGGTTTTTCTTTTTCCATTTTTGTCACTAACCACTCTCTAAGATTCTATAATCAAAACTAATGGTGCTGTGAGCTACAAAACATGCAACCATGCTCACAACGACAATGCTAATACTCTGATATTTGGTAATGGTCAGTGTTGAATAGTATTGCATTACTTTGCAACAAGTTACAGGATTACTTTTTGTTAGCAACGGCCACGCACATACTGAAAGTCCCCAAACTCGAACTGATAATGACTACAGTTTAAAGGATAAAAAGCATAAAACTATAGATTTGAGGCATTAAATATGACTTGACTCTTGTTTACAGTTTTATAATGCAATTAAATTGGAGCCATTGTGCTGCCAGTGAAGCCAGTGTAATAATTAAAGTAAAAGCATATCTCTTTGACAGGTTCATTAAAGTCGGATGACTGAGGAGTGGCTGGAAAATTTTGTGCATATACTTGACATAAGATTCTCTCCAATCCATAAAGATGCATTCATGGTAAACTGCACTGTCTTGGTTTCCATTTTAATCTATGTTAAATACAAGATGTGATGTGTGGATGCAGAGGAGTGACAGACTTTGGACTAACAGAATATGAATAACATAATTTTTGCTGTTAATGAATTGATAATCAAATGTAATTACTCCTTCAACAAGTAACGTTTAATGGCTACATTACATATTTTGAAGAACTTGAACCAAAGCAGATGGGACATCATTAGTTTTTCAGGTTGTCAATATATAATCGTGGGACTTTCTGCAACATAGTTGACAGGTATCATAGTTGACATTTTTGCTTTTTTCAGGGCTAAAATCAAACATGGCTGCCTATAACCAAACACCACATGGCATTTTTTGAGAAAGATTCTTCTAAATATTATATAGACAATTGAGTAAAATTGAAAGTTATTTATAAAGATATTGTAGTAAACTTGTTGATGTGATAAATCCACACTACACTCACACACTACTTTAAAATAAATAACTAAGAAAGCCTTGGAGTCTTGCCAGTCTTTTTTTAAGGAGGAAATGACATGATGTTGAGCAGGTCATGTGATTTGGAATTAACACACTTCCTTGAGAGGTGTTTTTGTAATGGGTAACTTAGTGATTTCTCAGACACGGATACAATTTCTCATATGAAATTTAATATATTACCAAAAAAGAAAAAGCTGTCATGATTATTTCAACTTAATAAAATGAACACAATCAAAACATTTTTTGAATAAGCTCATTTTATTATTGTTTAGCTGATTAGAAGATGGTTGTTATTAAATCTGGACTGTTATTTAGTTGACATTTTGGTGATATCCAGTCATTTTTTATCAGTAAGTGATTGTTTGCATAACAAACAATTATGAAATTTGTAAAGACATGATCATAATGAACATAAAAAACTTGAATTTTTTTTTTTTTGATTTACTATTAATAAAAATGTATGTAAGACATATCCCATGGACTTCAAAAGTCCCTCAATTACATATTGACCCAGGTATTGGTAAAACCAAAAGTGGTGGACATAGTGAAATCAAACCAGATGTTAGCTTAAGAGATCGCCAAGTTCTTACATTTAATCAAAGCAAAGGGGGAACGTGAATGTGTGAACCAGAATTCCTGGCAATCCGTCCAATACTTGTTGAGACATGAGAAAATATGAATCACGATAGGAAAGGTCAAGGGATCACTACAGTCAATTCCTGTCAGTTCTTGGGACCACAAATACCAGCTGACAACTTAATGGAAATCTGTCTCCTGAGATATTTCAGCCAGAATAAATAATGGTGTACCGGCCATTTCTGATTCCACATGGCTAGTAATGATTACATTGGATGGATAAATCCAGAAAACCTGCAAATTTAAACAACCCTAATATTATATATTAACAGTTAAACATAGTAGATAACAGCACTAAACTGGTATACAGTAAATCTTCACCAGCTATGTTTACTGGTGGCTCACCTAGTTTGCCTTGATTGCATACTAAAAACTTTTATCTTAAGATTTATGAATTACATAACGATAAAAATAACTGAGGCAGTCTTAATTTGAATGACTCATGTAAAGGAGGAACAATCATGCATGGAATCCTACCCACACATCTGCCTGGAAGAGATAGATATGCAAAGTCTTGTCTTAAGTGCTTCCATTAGTAGTTTTGATTTCTTAAGACACAAAGAGACCAGTGTTTTGCACTCTGACTCGTTCTTTTATTACATAAAAATATCCCATAAACAAAAAGCACATTACCAGGCCATTACTGGTACAGCTCCTCTGATGTTTAAATGATTTATTATCAAATATTTAAAAAAAAAAAAAAAAAAAAAAAAGTGTACAAAATCACTCAAAATCTGTATAACACTGGCAGTTTTGAATGTTATCTTAGATTCGTGTTAGTTTTGCAGAATATGATCTGAAACTGTAGTTTTTGTGTAAATAAAATTGCTGTCTTGAGGTGAAAACTTTTAAACTTCTGTGTTGCTTTGACAAACACTGAAAATATTACTCATACAGATGATGATTTCACTTTATAGGCGGTTAGACCATCAAATCTGGCAGTATTTTCAATAAATGTTGTCATCATAAAGGGAGTTTAACAAAAAAAAAGCACTGAGATTAATCGGTAACTTGCAGCAGTAAAAAAAAAATGAGTGAGGACCACTTTGGGAAATATGCTGTTTTTCTGTGCTTCCAGTCTTGGCTAACATGATCAAATAGAAAAAAATATATATATATAACACTGTATACTAAGAATCAGTCAAAATGCAGTAATGCAAATGGAAAAGAGAAAACACTGAACTGGAACAGAACATTTGGAAAACTATTGACATCAATGAGACTTTTTCACAGGAGATAGCTCGACGTCAAAAAGCTGTAATCAATAACATTAATTATAAATACATTACATCCAGGCGTATCACTTCCATTGCTTTCACACTGTACCTACTGGCTGCCTCGTATCACTAACTGGTACATCTAAATGGAACAGAGTGCTCTTAATATACTGACTTGCACCAGTGTGTTTCCTAGTATTGTGAGTCTATTTTAGTGTGGAAAAAGTATGTGTGGAAATCATGCAGGTGAGCAAAAACAGTGTATTTTTACTTCTTTAAGACTAAGCAGATATGTATCACTGCTGCACCAAGTGGCAGCAATAAAGCTACATCCACACTAATGTGTTTTTGATTTTAAAGACCATAGCTTCTGGTACTTCTGAACGAACAGGGATAGAGGCTTTTGAAAAATGATGATGCAGACGACCATGTTTGCTTTGCTGAGGGGCCTAACTGTCACTACACTCATTCCCTAATTGTCACGTTCGTATCAAACAATCACTTTCCAGAGAAAAACAAAGACAATTAGTCTTTGTACTACAATACTACATAGGACGCCAAAAAAAGATTTACTGTGTCCCAAAAATACCAGACCCTACTCATCCGGTCGGATTTTGCAGTATGCTGATGCTCAGTCCTCAGCATAGTTGCGTCACGTATCTCAGAGTGTCTTGTCCAACTATAAACGAGCTTCAGCCATCGAGTGCACAGACAGATAGCAACACATTTCTCAAAACCGAGTATACAGTGGATAAAAGAGCAAGGCGATCATAGTTTACAGTGCAACATTATGACAAAGTCGTATGTCCCAGATATGTGCAAACTGCAGGACGGTACATACTTTGTAAGAACTGCTGCACTACACTACATAGCAAAAGGTAAAAGAAACAGCATTTCTTTTGGAATGCAGCCATGAATCTTGACTACACGGTTGATTCAACATAGATAACAAATTAGGCTACAGGCCTTGATGTCTGTGCTTGCAGCTGTTGTGAAGTTAAGGAAATCTCTGCTCTCATTTTTTTTTTTTTTGCCAAGGCTCTTCTTCCTCCATAGTATTTTCTAAAACTCAGCAACCAAACCACTGTTTCATGTTTGTACCTGCACCTGCATGCCAATGTAAATGGTCATACATGCCTTTGAAGGTATCGAAGTATGCATGAAGACTGTTTCTGAAATAAAGCTAAAGACTATTGTTTTCCTTTAAAAATGCAGTTTTAAACCTTATTAGTGTGGATGTAGCCTTGGGTTGAGTATCTTTCACTCTTGCAGGAGCAGGCAGCAATTCTCTGCATTTCATGAATTTGAAAAGCAAGCTTTCAGTATATGTCAGTGTTTTTTACTGTACATACAATTGAAATGTAGTCTGGTATACCTTTTAAGAAATAACTCAACATTTTTAGCAATATGATTATTGATGTTCCTGCTGAGAGTAAGATGAGAGGATTGATACCATTATCATGTGTGTGGACTATGGAGCTGGAGCAGTGAGGTGATTATCCTAGCTTAGAATAAAGACGAGAATTTTGATTTTTTTTATGTCGTGCATAAAAGAGCTTCCCATAAGCTAGTAGCGGCTAATGTCGCCTCGAGCTTCTAGCTTCAAGCACAGATGTTGAACAGGCTACAGAAGTCTGCAAAGTTCACTTCTGTTTGAATTCAAACTTCTTTTTTCTTGTTTAAACTTGTACACTTTAGCTCCAACCAGCACTGATGCAAATTACTTAAGGCAATTCATCAGACATCAGCTCCCTCCGGAACCACAAAGGGTTTTTTCAACTTTTTTACACATGCTGTGGTAATGTCTAAAATCTGTAAAAACACTTTAATGTGTAAAAACTGCTGGAATCTCCTTTTAACATACTGATGTGGTATCAGTATTCTCATCTTGAAATATATCAGTTTTTTCCTTGAACTTGACATTCTCAGGAATCACAGTCATGAGGTCCACAATTATAGTACACTGGAAAAATGGCTCCAAGTAGTGTTCCCACTCATAAAAGCTAAATTAACAGTGCGATCATTTCCTTTGTATCCATACTGGAGGTCGATTAATGACCGAAGCCGTTGCTCAGTGTGTCCGTTCACATGACAGGATGGGAATCCTTCGGCCAAAACAAGAGGAGGAAGTGCACGGGAGGGAGAGCGATCATTCATGCTTGCGTCGCTGACTCCTCTGCTGATAGATCTGTTCGGTGAATGGTCTGTAAACACAGGAGAACAAACATGTAATGGGACAATAAATGAGAGACCTTAATGCCGTACCACTCGGTGCCAGGAGCGCGTTTGTGTGGTGAACCGTGAGGAAGCTCCAGTAAGTGTGCAAGTGTGTGATGGGAAGATGCCTTGTGTCTCCATGTGTTCCTCCACTCTGTTGCACATGAATGCACACACAGTTTTTCACCCCTTGATCCCACATATCAGGCTCACAGCTGCAGTAGCAAACCGCAGCTCTGCTCCTGCAGTGCAATTGAACAAATTTGGGAAATAACAGCTCTAATAGGTGAGAGGAGAAATATCTGACTGAAGTCCAAGAGCAAACCAGGGATTAGAGCATTTTTCTGACAAAGACTGGACAAATCTGAAAGGTGTGCAGGAGACTGAAGAACTGGCACATTTTCAACCTTTAAGTCATAGGTGAGCTGAGCAGATGCTTAGGCCAAAACCACAGTGAAAGGCCAGTAAGGAAGAAGACATTTTGCATATATTTGGGTCATTCCAGAATTGGACGACATTTTACGTCCCAGCCATCAAATTTCAAATAATTCATGTACAAAATACTAAAACATGCAGTTGTTGTGTAAATTTACTTGTCCTGAGACCGAATTTAAAAAACTTAGAGAAAAGAATGTTTGAAAATATTTTTTAAAATACCAAATAAGTCTGGAGTTCCCCCTAAAATGCCATTTTTTCTCTTGTCCCACCCCTCTGATGACCAAATTGGATCATAAATAAAACAGTTACAAATTAAATTCAAATATCTTTTTTTTTGGTATTATAATTTTTGTCACTGATGTCTCTTTTAATTGTGGGAACACTTTTTTAATCATAATATTTTAAATAATAATTATTATGCATGGAATGGTTGTGCCATAACATGCATACAACCCTGTTAGCACAACCTTTTAAACTGGTAGAAGAAGAAAACAGTGAATCACACGATACGTTGGAATTAACATCATCAAACAGTTTTCAAAAGAATGGGTAGAAAAAACTATGTCCTCTCTTCTGTTTTTCATATTTTTATAACATTGTCAGCCTTGACTGAATGTCTCACTCTATCTCATGTAACCCTGTTATGCACAGTATCAGGATAAGACGAATTCTTTTTATTTATTTCTTTACTTTTTCACATCAGGAAGTTTGTTCTCCTGGTCAGCAGTAACAGCTTGCTAAATTCTACTCCTGAGAAAAAGCCAACATTAGCATGGATTTGCAACCCTGTTACTGTGATTAGAGTAGGGTTAGCAAACAACAAATAAAACATGGAATAAAAAATTTACCATCGACGTGTAAGCTGAGCCAATCAAGCCGTTGATAGTTTATTACATATTACTGATGAATATGTAGCAGAAAACTGTGAAAGAGAAGGTTTATTTTTCATTTGTCGTTTTTGAAAGCTAAGCTCATGTTAGTTACCAAATAACGCAATTACACATGTGCTGCAAAAGTGAGAGTGTGCACAACTTCATTTTTAAGTGAAAAAATAGCATGTGAGACTCATATTCAAGTAGCTGAAGTTAGTGACCTATGTTTGTGCTACAAAAATATCAGAGAACAAGTTTGCTTTTGCTGCTATTTGCTAAAAAATTGTACAGGTGTGCAGCTCTCATTGCACATTTTCTAACTGATTGACACATTTTCTCCTCCATTTCACAGTATTTGACACAGATGTGTGAATGTGTTTTGATTCACTGGAGAATCTGTAGCAAAACTGTGAGAAGACAAGTTTCTTTGTGACTCGAATAGGATTCATTCATTTTCAATGAAGCATTTGAGAAGGTGTAATTGAAAATATATCTTGTTTGCATCCTGTGAAGAAGTTTTCTCAGGGTCTTCAAATTTCCTGATATATCTGTGATTATTTTCTACACTAACACCTTTCACTGTCACAGGTGCTCAGCTGTTTTGCTCTGACATTACCTTCATATTTGTTTGTTCTATGTTATCTTAATCTGAAGTCCGAACACAGGAGAACAGCCCAAAACCATAAGCAAACCCGGAAACTAGAAAATTATTTTAGGTGATACACAAGGTGAGGGAATTTTCATTCATTCGTCAGTGGGTGACAATTTTGAGTCCACTGTCCAGTTCCTGTAATACATCCCAACACCTAAACTCATATAAAAGTTGTTACTGAACTAATTCAGTCACTAGCTAGAACATGTCAAACACTACTCAGCCACAGGTGTTAGCAGGTTGTGTTGAAAATAATCATTTAAAATAAAAATGACAGTAAGGATGTACTGAGCATGTGTAAGATTAAAATGCAAAAGCATTAACAATCAGATAATAAAGAGCAATAAAATAAATACCGGATTATAAAATCTGGTTATGAGATCCATCAGTGAAAGTTAGATGCGGATGTTTGCTGCTTCTGTGTCACCTCAGGACAGATACAAATGTTGCTGTTTAATGTCAGAAGACATCCTGAACATTCTTAACGGCAGGATACGACTCCTAACAGGAACTCCAGTGTGAGTATAAACATAAGTGTTTTGCAGGCTGTGTTTTGTCGATGAGACACAAACCAGAACTTAAGCTAAGCTGAACTAAACAATATACATAATAAAATGAATAACAATGGCTGTGAATAGATCAATCCTCACAAATCGTAGGAGCTTCAGTAGAAATCAACTGGACTTCTCTTGTAGGTTCTTGAAGTTGTTTCATGTCTCATCCAAGAGGCTTCTTCACTTCTGACTAATGGGGAGGACCGGAATATATAGTCACTCCAGGTCAACATGACTAATGGTCCATTAACAACCCAGCACTCACATGCCTCCAGGTGTAAATTGTTGTGAAACCAGGTGGTTCACCAACAATGCAGCAATAACGATGATGGGGCTGACAGTTTACACAACAAAAGATGTGACTCTGCCAAGTCAAGAGTGACCCAAGATGTTAACGATGGCAAAACTTTCTGGAGAGAGACTTTATCACTGCATCATAGGTGTTATAGGTATACCTGTAATCAATCAATCCATCCATCCATCCATCCATCCATCCATCCATCCATCCATCCATCCATCCATCCAACCATCCATCCATCCATCCATCCATCCATCCATTTTCTTTCGCTTATCCTGGGACAGCTTGCAGAGGCAGCAGATTAAGCAGGTCATTCCAGACGTCCCTCCCCCCAGCAACACTTTTCAGCTCATCCTGGGAGATCCCGAGTTGTTCCCAGGCTAAACGAGATACACAGTCCCTCTAGCGAGTTCTGGGTCTGCCCCAGGGTCTCCTCCCAGCTGGACGTGTTCGGAAAACCTCCAAAAGAAGCCTCCCCGGAGGCATCAGATGAACAAACCAGCTCAACAGGCTCCTTTTGACGTGAAGAAGCAGCGACTCTACTCTGATCTCCCTCCGGATGTCCAAGCTTCTCACCATATCTCTAAGGCTCAGCCCAGCCACCCTGCAGAGGAAGCACATTTTAGCTGCTTGTATCCGTGATCTTGTTCTTTCGGTCACTACCCAAAGCTCATGACCATAGGTGAAGGTTGGAACACAGATGGACTAGTAAATTGAGACTTTTGCCAGGTCTCAATTTACCAGTCCATCTACCTTGTTACCTATAACCCATCACCATGACTGCTGTTGTTGTTGGTGGACCACCTGATTTCACAACAATTCACACCTGGAGGCATATGAGTCCTAGGTCGTTAATGGACCATTAGCCATGTGACCTGGAGTGACTATATATTCTGGTACTCCCCATCAATCAGTTAGAACTGAAGAAATCGCTTGGATGAAGGTGAAACGTCATCAACAACCTACAAGAGATGTCCAGTTGATTTCCACTGAAGCTCCTATGATTACCATGACCTGGATGACTGAGAATCTACACAGACATAAATCTTCACAAAGGTCAAAAGCAGGTCTGTTTTCAGCTTGGACAGCCTTCATCACTGCATCTCACTTTTGTATATCGAGGATTTATGAGCTGAAAAAGCTGCAACCCACTCGGCACCTGTTTCCCTTCACTGTGCGATCCCAGCATCCCATTTTATCCATTCCAGTCACTGTGGGGGCTAATATCCCACCGGACGCCTTGCTATCCACGCACAGTTTAACTAAATGAGATCATTCAGAGTCTACGCCAGAAGCGAAAGACAAATATAGCACATGAATATCCTCCCCAGTCGCAGTGTGTATTAAAATCTGACACCTGCCTCTCCTTCAGTTCACAGGTTCAGGCTAAATGACACAACAGTAGATGAGCATTGCGGGAAACTGCAGCAGCGACATGCACACCTGTGCTCTCATGCACAGCGTGTCGTAATGTGTGACATTTTCAGAAAAGCATCCCTTAGACACTGTTAACATCCCTCTTTTTTTTTTGGCTCTGACTTTTCATTTTTCATTGCACTGATTGGAAAAGTGAGGAGATGCTAAATAACCCAGCTATAGCTGTCACTGGGCAGTTTATGTAGCAGCAGAAATACTGGTGAAAAGATGTGAATAAAAACAACTAACATAGCATTCAAGAGCTTGATGATTTGGGAAACCAACAAAGGAGGCTCATCACAAGTAGTCTGCTGGCTGGTATTTGGATTGGCGGACACATTTTCCTCTGGACTGTGTGTTCCTGGTGTCTGTCAGTGTCTGTTAAGGTTTTTTGATAACATTAGTCAAGTTGCCACTTAATGTGCTAGTTTCCACCATTTGCCCTCGTGCACCTTTTGTTTGTTGGTCTTGTTTGTTCTCATTTTGGCTTCTCGGTATAATAAGGTGTGACAAAGTAGGATGTGTTTATGCTGCAACAACATGCATCTGTGCAATTTATTACTCCGCGAATTAACACGGTGAAGTTATGTGACGATCGTCGTTGGTTTGTCTGTCTGTTTGTCTGTGTGCAACATTACTCAAAAACGGACTAATGGATTTGTATGAAATTTTCAGGAAAGGTCAGAAATAACATTAGGACCAACTGATTAGATTTTGGCCGCGATGCAGCTTATAGTCTGGATCCATGGATTTGTTAAAGATTCCTGTATCATTGCAAGATAGCAGCACAGCGTCACTGTAACTATGACAACAAGTGAACACTATGTCAGCTGCCTGCTGACAATCACATGATCGCGATCCTACTACAAATCGGCCGCTGATGACTTATCAGAACTTAGAAAATCAAACAAGGAACAATTGATTAAATTGTGGGGCTGTTTCCGAGTCCCATCAATTCCCACTTCCCGCTACACATTTAGATCACACGATTTGGTACCCGTACATAACATACACATGCATAACACACGCCTGTGCTCAGTGCAAGGTAATTTTGTTTGTGAATACATCTATATTAAATGGCCACATTCTATGGTGCTGTGACTTGTGTCACAAATTTTGTCAAGATTTCAGCCGTCGGAAATGATACAACGACTGAGCAGCCTTGGCAGAGTACTGCACTCTTTGAGTGCTTTTCTTGTTATTATTATCTGCTATACTGCTGTGTGACAGGTTACCCACACACATACTGACAGGACAGCTGCACAATCAACACCAGTACATTCAAACAAACACCTCTACACGTGTTTTGAAGATGAGAAGGCCTCACACACACACGAATACACACATACACACAATAGGCTTGATGAGTAAGTGCCCATAGCAGCTGCTTCTGCTCTGCCTCATTTGTGACAGGATTGTGCAGTAGCAGCATGTTGGTGTATTTCTGTGTGTCTGCTTGTGTAGCTCTCTATGCTTGTGTCTGTGAGGACAGATGTGCAGAAGTAGGTCGCTCGTAACAGTTTTTGAGGCCTTACCTCGAAACCGTAACACACGAGCATTACAAGAAACGAGGAATAAAGGGTCGACTAACAGGGCTTTTAATGTGTGAGAAAAAAAAGACATCCAGCTTAGTAAATTGGTCTCTCTTGGCCATCTAATTGATGGGGTTTATGTAGAACTAATGAATGCTGCTCTATATTAATGCAGATGACGTCTGGGGAGAAAACACAGACTTTGAGAGTACAGTGGTGTTTCATTGTGTGAACCAAGTGGACTTGTGTGTGTGTGTGTGTGTAGGTGTGTGTTTGTGTGTGTGTGTGTGTGTGTGTGTGTGTGTGTGTGTGTGTGTGTGTGTGTGTGTGTGTGTGTGTGTGTGTGTGTGTGTGTGTGTGACTTGTAATGAACTCTCGGACAAAACATGTCGACATCTCTGAAGCACACGGTTTGCAACAGGCAAAGTGCATACACAAATAAGCTGAACTTTGACTGCTGCCCATTGTGATGAAGAGCCTCGGGGCAGACAGAAACAAAGGCATCCAGCCAGGTACGGAATGCAAAATGGAGAAAAAGCTGATATTGTGTGGCTGAATTCCTTGAAGTTTGTGTTTGTTTTGAGACCTCAGGAGGAAACCTTGGAAACAGGTTTCCATCCAAGTAGCAATGTAAGGTATGATTTAACACTCAGTTAGCTTGTTATGGATAGGTAATATGTGTTAAATTTTTTTTAAAAAGCTTAGATTTCCTATGTATTGTCAATTAATGGCTTTATAGACATATTCAAGTTTCTTTTCAAAGTTATGAGGTAAAGATATTTAGTTTTCACATAGAATATTTTAATGATGTAGTCAATAGAGGTAAGAAAACTCCACTTAGCAGTGAGTGAAGTGCATGTGTCTGAATAACCTATTAGTGGGACAAAAAGCTTTCTTACAGTTGAGTCACATGTACTCATTTACCTGTGTTGATTAACTGCATACTGCTGATCTATGTAGGCCACAGAGAGTACCATAAGTGGATGAGCTGTCATTCTGCACTTATGTAATTACAATAGAACACAATTTTATATAATGCCTGAATTACCTGTGGAGTGAATTGAGACCCCATAAAGGTCATAAAACTTTTGCTTCATTCCGTTCACTCGTTTTTGTGTGTTAATGCCAACTTTTTTATGATGTCACCACTTCATAACATACATAAATCCTGTCTTCTGAAAATGTTGACAGTTATAAAACACCTTAAGGTGCATCGTCAACACCAAGTGGGCCTCTTCTGGACTTGTCCTTATTTATATGTAACCTGAGTAAAGTAGGACAGGCTTTACATTTGTGATCTCACAAATGGGATGGCAAATTCAGATTTTATTTGGAGATGATACACTTAAAAAGTCAAACACAATCTAAGCCTAAGGTACACTGACAAGGCCCAAAATCTATATTAGTACAATAAAAACCTTTTTAGATCCAATCAGTATAATTTGGAGCATGCTCAAGAGAGGTGATGGGTTACCTGCCTGGTTGCAAAGACGCAAAAGTGACTATGAGGATTCAGAGTTAAAAGAGAACAGTGTTCATCTGTAAGTCTTTCAAAATTTGGAGTTCCACAGGGATTGATCTGAGGTGCTCTGTTGTTTATGGATTTGGAATCTACTCATACTGAAAATCTAAATGGTCGACTTTGCATTCAAACTATAGTTTATATGATATGATTTGCATCCATGACTAGTGTCAACTCTAGCAACGGATTTGGATTTTTTTTTTTATTGTTCTTGTTGTGTAGCATTCCTTTTTAAACATTCTTAACATTTTGAGGCTACAATGGTACCGTTTTTATTTTGTGCAGTCACCAGGTGTTGCCTAATGTAAAGTGCACTGTTTACTTCCTCAAATACACATTGTGCATGACTGTGTGATTTACAGTCATACAACAGACATTCTCCCCTCAGTAAATCCAGTTATCAATTCCAAGTCTGGTTGTTCAAACAGAGTCATTTACTCTCTTTTGTTCCTGCTGACTTACCGTTAGCATTACTACAGCTACTACACCCACATCTTTCCTGGATATTACTCAGTCCTTCTGACACCAGCACAGAAGCCGAATGAAAGTACAATAAATGGTAAATCCATATCTGTAACACTTGACTGCATTGAGAAATTTCCGCAGGCACAACTGGGATACTGATTTATTAATCAGGAGGAGGACTTTGCGCTGAAACATTTGTCCATCTTTAACATTACTATTTAATGTTTTTTTGTTAACCTAAATGCAATACATTTTATTAAAATGTACTTTTTTAGATTTTAGAAAAACTTACCCCTCGAATCTTATCGCCACCTTGTAAGCCATGGCAACTATAGCAGTCAGGAGGAGACCAACAGGACTGGCACCACTGAAAACAGAGCAGGAGAGATCCTGATAAGAGCGGTTACAAGCACAGTATGCACCGAATATGCAAACCATTTCTCAGCGGAGTTCCCACTTGAGGCCAGTTTTTCTAGATGTTGTATGGGTAATGAAAGGGTCCAAGAGAGGTAGAGGACTACATAAGAGCGGCAGCAAATACAAACACAAGAAATGCATTCAAAGAGTGCAGTATCCGCCAAGGCTGTTCATTCCCCCATATACTATTATCAGAAATGCAGTATCTGTTCATTAGTTACTGATGATCAGAAATCATGGCAACAAAGAATGCGGCCATTTAATATAGATATACCCACAAAAAAATTACCTTGCACTAAGCACAGGCATGTGTTATGTATGTGTACGTTATGTACGGATACCAAATCGTGTGACCTAAATATGTAGCAGGCGGCGGGAATTGATGGGACTCAGAAACACCCCCACAATTTAATCAATTGTTCCTTGTATCCCTTATTGGGATAAGTCCCAACATGTCCGCAATGGTCAATTTGTAGTAGGATCACATGTTCACTTGTAGTCATAATTAAGTGACGCCGTGCCACTATTGCGCAATGATACAGAAATCTTTAACAAATCCGTGGAGCCACACTGTAAGCTGCATCACTGCCAAAATCAAATCAGTTGGTTCTTGTGTCATTTCCAACCTTCCCTGAAAATATCATCCAAATCTGTTGGTCCGTTTTTGAGTAATGTTGCTAACAGACAAATAAATCGATGGACAGACAAACAGACAACCAATGCCGATTGTCTCCCCCACATTCGTTGGCAGCGTAATAATCATCTAAATTCAAAGCAAATGTCAACCTGATGTATCTCTAGCTGCTGTTCTAAAGCAAATAAATAGTTCCCTGAATGTCACAGAAGCACAACAACGACAGGAAACTAAATTTTCAAACAAGTGATTGTTTGCTGATGTAGAATGTGATAAATGAAGGCATGAAGGTAAATGTAAAATGACACTGTAGTGACTCAAAGAAAAAAGAATTCCCTTGAAAAAAATTTTGTCTAACACTGTGGCTCAGCCTTGTGGCAAAAATAACACACACAAACACACTGACCTACATATAACTGATCAGAAAGTGGCACAGTGACACAGACTTGCTTCATCAAGAAAAATAAAAAACACAAAACCAAAAAAAAAAAACAAAACACGTAGGCACAACTGTAGAGGGAAACATACACAGACGTGATGGAGATAATGCAGTGGGTATAATTAAAAGTGCTGCGTTAACAAGCCTCTTGTGTGTCTCGAGAGTAACAAAAAGCTAAAGGCGGGCAACATGTTTTCATCACTTTCACTATGTGTGTGAGAGCTGCTCTGTAATTTGTGTAGCTGGAACCATTTGATATAATTGGTTTAATCTCTCGCCAATGCACGTGCTGTAGTTTGCCAACTTTGTCATTAGGATGAAGAAAGAAGCTTAATCATATCAGTTTTAACAACAGCACATTGTGGGGAAGCTGAACATGACTTGCTGATGAGGCTTATAAAATTGTTCACCATGACCTACTTTCACAGGCAGTAATAGAGGCACCGGGATGCAGGGAAAATGACCAGGTAAATTTAGCAAGGCAAGATCACCAAAAATAATATTGTACAGATTTATTGCAAGTCAGATTTTTTTCCAGTGGCTCAGGAACAGTCAAAGAAGAACTAATATCTTGAGTGTCCTACTGAATGCAGGCTTTGGGTCACATGAAACTGTGCTCAGACCGTCAGAGAAAAGTAGCCATTTTGAGAAAAGTTTGCAAGTGAGTGGCAAGTTAATTAGTAAGTTTGATGGAGGAAAACAGATTGTCATGAAATTTGGTAAGGAAAGTCATTGTTCTCAGATAATAAATTCTGACTTCGATAATGATAATGCCTGTTTATTTTTTCACTAAAATGTCTCAAAACTTTTGGGTGGATTGCACTGAAATTTGATTCAGACATTCATGCTCGTGTCAAAGTGACTAAGCAGTTTTGTGATACTTCACCATTTTATACAACATCATGATAAGGTCATTTTTTTTCTTAATTGTATTACAACAATTGTATTGCATATTGAAATAGTTATAAAGGTATTTTCTATAGGTAGGTAGGTTTAATCGTGTTTAATGCTAGTTAGCAAATGTCAGCATGCTAACATGTTAAATGAAGAGTGAAACATTAGTGAACGTTAGCTCTTTTTGCCACATGTATGAAGTATAATTAAGAGGTTCATAGTCAGAGTCTGCAGCTAAAAAGCAAAAACTAAACGGAACTGAAATTTGGTCTCCGAAGTAATCTTCTCGTGATGCCATGTACTGCTAACCTACAACACTTGGAACACTCCCTGCGAGTTCCATACTGTAAGTGCATCAAACCCCATCAACAAAGCACAATAGATCTTCATGTGTCAAATTGGTGACCCTTCAACTTCAATGTCACTATGGGTAAGAGGAAGAAGTTGCAGGGAGCCAAATCTGGCAAGTACGACAGGTGGAGAGCAACCATTGTCGCTGACAATTGTGCAAGCAAGTATGCAATAGCACAAGGTACAATATCATTCAAAAGTTTTGGGGTCACTTAGAAATGTCCTTTTTTTTTTGAAAGAAAAGTATTTTTTTTCAATGAAGATAACATTAAATTAATCAGAAATACACTCTAGACATTGTTAATGTGACAAATGACTATTCTACCTGGAAACAGCTGATTTTTAATGGAATATCTACATAGGGGCACAGAGACTCATTTCCAGCAACCATCACGCCTGTGTTCTAATGGTATTAGCTAATTGTGTTGAAAGGCTAACTGATGATTAGAAAACCCTTGTGCAATTATGTTAGCACCATGAATAAAAGTGTGATTTTTCAAGAAAAACATGAAATTGCCTGGGTGACTCCAAATTTTTGAACGGTAGTGTACATACCACAGGGGGTTGTTTGCACTGAATTTCTCTCTCAGATGCGTCAAGACATTACATTATACTCTGTCTTGACATATTCACAATGGACAACCCTGCGAATATCAAACAAAGTGACGGAGACATTCTTGGTCACACTGCTGACGTGATGCAAATCCTCAGTCTTGGAGACTTGAACTCAATACCACTGTTGGTTTTCTGGGTTGTATGTGAACGTTGGATCAGTTTAACACAGAATTTACTTTCTTCTGTCTGTGGAAGGGCTGTGGTGAAACTGCAAATACACACCTGACAGTGATCCAAAGGGGGCCCCCTAAAGAGTGTTGAAAACAGCAGGAACACCAGAAGCAGTGTATTGTCATACAACAAGATTGCTTCAAAGGATACCTTGGCCAAAATTAAATTAAGTTCAGTTTTTGCTTTCAGTCTCCAAATTTCTTGATCATACCTCTTAATTTTACTTTTTATTTCATCTTTTTTTCTTTCTTATTTTAATCAAGGTAATTTACTGTCATTAATATTTTTTTAACATACTTACACATTCATGACTCTTGTGTGAAAGACTGTGTTATTATTATGCATCATCAAATTAGCCTACTTTATAGTTAGCTAACACTGGCTAGCTAACTAAGCTAGCTAACATTACTCTATGTATTGAGTCTGTTTGTGTGCATGTACGCATTTATTTATATAGCTATATATTGACTGATAGGTTTGCGTGTCATTCAGAACATTCTGTTCCTTTTATGTTTGTTCATCTAGAGTGTCATGACTGCTGGGTTTACAAGAGAAATGTCATCCATATGCTGGATGATGGAGAAGCAGTTATGGGGTTGGACTCAGAATCGTCCAGCTGGAGGTGTTGGTCGTCCACCTGGAAATCCATCCTTTCTAACTGGACCAATCAGACACAGAAGATTCCTCTGATGAGCCCTCTTAAGAAGAGAGTGAAGTCCAAACCATGTCCAAGAGAATGAATCGTAATGACTCTTACTGGAGCGAGTTACCTCCCACACAGAGCAGAACACCAACACCAAGCCACAATATCCTGAGAAGTCGGTCAAGGCCTGCACTGGGCCTTACCACCACCATCTCACCAAAACATGCATGGGAGCTCTTCATCACTGATAATATCATACAAGAGGTGATGGAGTACACAAACTTAACAAAAAAAGAGAGGAAAAATGTCAACAAAATGGATGTTAACATTCTTCTATTGCTGCACTGTAATCTTTTTCAATTATCAAAATGTTCAAAATCTGTCATAAAGATATACTATAAACAATAATACAAATGATTATTCTTAACAGAAATATCAAAAAATGGCATAAAGACATTGATTTTTATACAGGCCATTTTTGGCCCACTTATGGAAGTGCGTAGGGTCCAGTGACTCGTGCATCTAAGGGTTAAAGAAGTCACAGAAAATACAAGAGCACATACTTTTGTTTTCAACTTCAGCCACATGCTTTTTGATTCTGACACCGCATCTGATGTTTACTATTTACATTCACCACCCCAAAAACAATTCCAGGGATTTTTATTATTTATATTATTTTAGATTTTACCCATGTGAGACAGCTTCTTTTCACAGCACTATCATTTACTTTTCAGCAATCTTTATTCAGCACACATTTCACATCCCTTTCAATCTGCAGTGTGATGTACATTAACAACAGGAAGAAAGGAACAAAACTGTAGAATCCTACAGTGGTTCGCTCGTGACTTTTGATTTCTGTGTCACTTCAGTAACAAGCGTGATTATATTCAATGCACAGCTTTCATCAACTTCAAATCTGACGCACAACACTGGCTTGAGCGAGGCCCCACTGATTGTGACACACCAATCTGGCAGGATGAATCAGTACACCTTGTGTGGTAACCTCTATTTACCATTGACCCATATTACAAACGGTCATAATCAGAGATGACAAAACTGGTCAGATTGTCGGCTGACTTGCTTGTGCCGCAGTGGAGCATCACCTCCATTAAGAAACACTGACACAGTGCTCCAGTTTTCTCTTTTCTTCTTTCATCCTAGTTGACATTGTCCTAGGTTTCATCTGCTAACGGAAACGGAAAATAGTCGTATGCCTTCATAGCAATTAACAACGCAAATCTTTGGTTTCCTCGTACACTGAGATTTACACTGTGACATGAGCTGTTATATGACGTGATGATCGAGCTCTCAGTTATATCATCCAAAGGGAGAACTGTCAAATCTGCTGCGACATAATAAGAATCTGAATAAATGCTAAAATACTAATAGAATAATAATTATTTCCGATCAGTGCATCTGTAAATCTCAGTCTACATGCTGTTATCTACATCTCTATGGAAATCTGTGTCTATTCACATGAATGTGCACTGTGTTTGCATGATTGCATACTTGTTAATCAGACTGCAGGCACTCACATGGTGGTAGTTTCAGTCAGTCAGTGTTTGTTTTTCTTAGCCTGGGCAAAAGTATGAGCCAAGATCCCACAGAGTAAAAGTTCATGCCCTTTTAGAGTAATAATGAAATACAAACGTGTAAAATATGATAATCAAAGGGAAGCAAAATTCCTCTAGTACTTGTTACACACCTGAGGTGGAAGGAGACAGGTTTGATATTCTTATGTGGCCACAAAAAATTTAAAATTCATAGGATTTAACCGACAGCACAAAAGACTGTTCAAGATGGACCACATTTGCATGTGCGTTATGAACACCGGAGGCAAAACCATCATCATTTATTCAGCTGAAATATTTAGGTCAGGGACTGTTCTTTTTATGATGGAGGGAGCATCCAGACACACTGGTCCACATATCCACATGTATTCACAGGTAACAAACAGGAGTCTAACTGGAGACAGACAATACAGAGGTTTAGTTGCAGTCGAAAACTTTCTTCTTTTTACTGTCACACATACACTGCCCATCCAAAAAAGTCACACACTCTAATATTTCATTACACCGCCTTTAGCTCTGAGAATGGCACACATTCACTGTGGCACCATTTCGATAAGCTTCTGCAATGTCACAGCATTTATTTCTGTTCAGAGTTGGATAAATTTTCTACCAAGATCTTATGATGATGATGGGAGAGTCGGACCACTGCACAAAGTCTTCTCCAGCACATCCCAAAGATTCTCAATTGGGCTGAGGTCTGGACTCTGTGGAGACCAATCCATGTGTGAAAATGATGTCTCATCCACCCTGAACCACTTATGCTCAATGTGAGCCCCATGAATCCTGGCATTGTCATCTCGGAATATGTCCATGCCATCAGGGAAGAAAACCTCCACTGATGGAAAGACCTGGTCATTCAGTATATTCAGGTAGTCAGCTGACCTCAGTCTCTGGGCACATAACATTGCTGAACCTAGACCTGACCAACGGCAGCAACCCCAGATCATAACCCTAACCCCCACAGGCTTGAAGGGTAGGCATTAAGCATGATGAGTGCATCACTTCATCCACCTCTCTTCTTACTGTGATGCGCCCATCACTTTGGAACAGGGTAAATCTGGACTCATCAGACTACATGACCTTCTTCCATTGCTCCAGAGTCCAATCTTTATGTTCTATGGCAAATTTAAGCCATTTTTTTCCCATTTTGCCTCACTGATCGGTGGTTTTCTTAAGGCTACCCAGCTGTTTAGTCCCAGTACCTTGAGTTTCCGTTGCATTGTGCATGTGGAAATGCTCTTAGAAATGAACAGTTTGGTAGATGAAGATTTAGAAAACCAACAAAAATTTACATAATTGAAGGTACAACTTGTGACTGTTTTTCTTTTTGCTTGAAAAAATGCACAAAAAATTACTTCTAAACTGTTGAATGTAAGTTATTTGAATATTTATACTGCATATCTCTAAGCAAAAAAAAAAGTTACATTCTATCACTTCTATTCCAATATTATTACATCTATTGTAACACATGTAAACAAATGTCAAACTAAATGTTGCCTATTTTTTATCAAATGTGTTTTAGAATTAAGACGGTAAAGTAGAGTAGAAATAGTAAGTAGCGTAAACTAACCACGTCACCAAACCAGAATGATGCAAAATCACTATCACTAAATGACAGAATGTAATTTTGATTTAATTCAAAACTGACAGATTTGTGCTCAAAGCCCAGTTGGTACCTTTAACGGAAACAGATGACCCTGGCCTTTTTTAGCATCACATTATAAAATCTGAACATAATTCCACTATGAGGCATGAGACACTGGCTTTGTTGGCTAAATTGATATGCGCATTGCTTTTGTGGACACTAGAGACAAACCTTTTACATCTCGATTATCATCCTGTATAAAGCGCACATGGCTATATTTTACATTAATTGTGGGAAGAGCCCCCTGAAACTGGGTTAATAACATGCAATCTGGTATGCTCTGTGTCTGAATTGCCTACACACATCACATAAATCTGCCCTAAGTGACATTCGGTACGCAGATGGAAAAAATGATGTGACTCATGTTTGTCAGTCAAACTAAAATGAATTCTTGACCCTCAAACAGTCCATGGAGTCGTGAGGAGCATCCTAAAATGTCACAACGGCGGTTTCAAATTAAACTCTGTCCACACAAGTGAACACACAATCCAAGGTAATCAGAAAGAAGGAAAGGTTTTGCCCTGTGTGGGATTTTGTGTGAAGGAGCAGGAGAATGACAGCTTCAAATCAGTGACTAACTTTGAGAGGTCAAAAAAGGTCAGCAAATCTAACCCAAAACTTTAAGATCCAAGCAAAACCTCATCCTACACAAAACATACACGAGACAGCTAATGTGCTTCTTTCAACTATTTGTGAGCCTTTATCAATTCAGTCCCTTAGCTCAAGTATTGCATGTGCATTTTTTTTAGATATCTGTTATATTTGAGCATTTCTATTTAATTTCATTTTGTACTTTCACTGAACTCAATTTCAAAGGGGAACAACGTAGTTTTAATTGTACTAAAACAGTTTGATTTATATGCAACCCATACATACATGCATACTCTACTGTTCAAAAGTTTGGGGTCACTCAGACAATTTCATGTTTTCCACGGGCTAACATAATTGCACAAGGGTTTTCTAAACATTAATTAGCTTTTCAACACCATTAGCTAACACAATGTAGCATTAGAACACAGGAGTGATGGTTGCTGGAAATGGGCCTCTGTACCCCTATGGAGATATTCCATAAAAATATCAGCTGTTTCCAGCAAGAATAGTCATTTACCACACTAACAATGTCTAGACTGTATTTTAGATTCATTAAATGTTATCTTCATTGAAAAAAAACTGCTTTTCTTTCAAAAATAAGGACATTTCTAAGTGACCCCAAACTTTTGAATGGTAGCATACGTGCTTTACATATGAAAATATAGCCAGGTTTTGAGTTGTGTCACAGGTGAATAGTTGTCTACAGTAAACATATTCCTGATTGCAAATATCAAAAGCTTCTGTCAAATTCTGCAGTGAATACAAATGAGGTATTTTTGACCCATGAGAGTAAAATTGGTGCAGAAATACAGAAATTGTTTGACCATGAATTAAGAAATAACAACTGATTACTTCTGCTGATCAAAAACAAGATTTTTAATGAATATGTGGAATATTATTTGATAAACGGAGTTAATTTCAAATTATAGTGCAGAAAAAGTCATCCATGCTCCCTGATATTAGTGTTTAAGGCAGTGGCAGAAGCACATAATGAGTGTAAACCCAAAAAAGCAGCAAGCCTGAAAAGAAATGTCTTTTTTAAGGACAAACTTGGGGCACTAAACTAATAAAAATATAAAAATAAGACCAAATTTACCATGCAAAACCACAACAGTGAAGCAAATACTCCAAAAGGTATCAAAAAATAAACAAGAAAAGCACTCGGAGAGTGCAGTACTCGACGGATGAAATCTTTAAAAAATTTGTGGTCTGTAGGGGTCGATTTGTAGTAGGATCACAATCATGTGATCGTCAGCAGGCAACTGACATAGTGTTCACTTGCTGTCATAGTTACAGTGACGCCATGCCACTATCTCGCAATGACACAGAAATCTTTAACAAATCCATGGATCCAGACTATAAGCTGCATCACTGCCAAAATCTATCACTTGGTCCTTGTGTTATTTCTGACCTACCCCGAAAATTTCAACCAAATCCGTTATTCCATTTTTGAGTAATGCTGCTGGCAGACAAACAAACGCACAACAGACAGACAAACCAACGCCGATCGTCACATAACTCTGCCACGTTCCTTGGCAGAGTAAAAACAAGCCATCAATTACACCAACTAGCTAGAGGAGCAAATAAAATACTGCATTATTATGATCACTGGTGGCTGCAGCACCACTGGGATTCACAATCAACACCAAACTTCAACGGCCAATCAGATTTGAAGAATTCTTAACAAGTGAGCTGATCTGAGCTCCGTGTTGGAGGAAACACATTTAGCTGACATGAAGTTGGATCAGAGGAGTGGATTGATAAAGTTGGAAAGGATGGGAGCAGCAACGTATTTAAACACTAAAGCGCTGATGGGTAAAATACCTAAACACTTGACATCAGGAGACTGATAAACTAAAATAAAAAAATGAAAATAAAATCTGGCTGCTAAATGTTGGCCATCTTTTTATGCACTTCCCAGCCTGATTAATGATCACAGGGGAACATAAAGATCATGTATCATGTCAGGCTGGAATTCGGGATAATTTATTCAAACAGTAATTGGTATAACCTTTGTGGAAATGAGGCGGATGGTGAGCGGACATCATTACCCACAGTCTAAGGTATAGGTGGGAGGTGACAACAACGTCTAATTTATTACAGAAACACTGGCATGTGGGTTTAAATGTATGGAAGGAAAAATTCTGGGGCAGGTCCACCCGGAGTGCAATCCACTGAGTCGGTCTTAATGACACAGAAATCTACACAGATATCACTTGATTGAACAGCCCTTACTTACTTACTTACAGCCGATTACTTGCAGTTTATATATGTGATATGTAATAAAAGGGCTATGTTCAAATTTCAATGAGAGTGTGGAGAACAAAAATTTACAAATGTCCAAATAATTACAGTCCTGTGACCACTAACAGGTGAAGTGTGTAATGTTAATCATCTCTTTTCGATGCGTTTTTGTGCAGGACAACCTTTGGTCCTGGCATACACTAGTGGTCAAAAGTTTTAGAATGCCCCAATTTTTCCAGCTTTTTATTGAAATTCACATAGTTCAAGTCCAATGAATAGCTTGAAATGGTACAAAGGTAAGTGGTGAACTATCAGAGGTTAAAAAAGGTAAGGTTACCCAAAACTGAAAAATAATGTACATTTCAGAATTACACAAAAATGTATTTTTCAGGGAACAAGAAATGGGTTAACAACTTAAAGCTGTTCTGCAGCAATGGAGGTTGATCAAGCCTTGGAAGTTGGTGCTACCAAATCCTACAGGCATCCCAATTTTTCTTGCTCACCTACAACCCCCTCTGTCTGCATAAAAGTAGTGTTTGAATACACTGTAGCACCATACCTCAGAGAGCATTATTTGAACAGTATTGAAAGTATTGTGTTGCTCTAAATATAGAGGAAAAGGCAATTAACAATAGAAGAGACAGATCATCATAACACTTAAAAATGTAGCTCTTTAGTACAGAGAAATTGCGAAGAAAGTCAAGGTGTCAGTGAATACAGTTTTCTTCACCATCAACAGGCACTCAGAAGACAAGTTTCTGAAAGCCAACAGCTTGTGTGATAGGTAGCACACAGGACAACAGCTTCAAGCACAGCTTAACAGTGGTCGTAGTAAGAAGTCTCAGTTTTAACTAAAGAGAAGACTTGGAGTTGCAGTTTTCACAGGTCGAGTTGCAGCAAGAAAGCCATTGCTAAGACATCAGAATAAGACATGAAACGCCACCAATGGACTAGTGAATACTGGAAGAAGACATTATGGACTGACTTATCAAAATTTGAAATCTTTGGTTCATTATGCAGGACTTTTGTATGCTGTCGAGGAGGAGAAAGGATGGTTCCTCAGTGTGTGACATCAACTGTCAGTCATGGAGGAGGAAGCATGATGGTCTGGGGCTGTTTTGCAGGATCCAGGGTCGTTGACTTGTACAGAGTGAGAGGAACCCTGAACCAAAACAGATACTACTGCATTCTGCAGCACCATGCAGTACCCTTTGGTGTGTGCGTAGTTAGTCAGGGGTTCATCCTACAGCAAGATAATGTCCCAAAACATAAGTCCAAGCTATGCCAGATCTATCTTTGGAAAAAAGAAGAAGATGGTAAGCTTGAAATCATGGAGTGACCAGTGCAGTCTCCAGACTTGAACCTCATTGAGCTGGTTTATGATGAACTGGACAGAAGAGTAAAAGCAAAGCAACCTACAAGTGCCACACATTTATGGGAACTTCTGCAACAGAGTTTGGAAGAACTTTCTGAAGAATATTTGATTTCCATTGTGGACAGAATGCCATGAGTGTGTTCAGCTGTTATGTCTGCCAAAGATGGCTACTTTGATTAGTCCAAAGTTTAGAATGCATTTTGGTTTCTAAATAGTATTTTTTCTAAATTTCATTTGTTTATTTGTTCTGTTATTCATTTCAGAGAACAATGAGAGATCAACATTCATAATTTCCAATAAAAAACAATTGGGGTTTTCTAAAACTTTTGACTGGCAGTATATATGTGGGTGTTAGTTTCATACAAATCACCCACCTAAACAGTGTTCCAGACCAAACACTTCCCATAGCAACTACACTCCTAGACAGCCTCCCGCAACAGAACAATGTGCCCTGACACACCAAAAAAGCTGTTCAAGGATCACGACCAAGAGTCCTCTAATTGACCTGGCTGCCAAAATCCCAGTCTGATCAAGCATTCTTGTAAAATGCAAGAGCTAGTACAATCCGTAGAGGACACAAAAGATCCACCTTCTGGTGACAGACACCACAGGAAACCCCTAGACGTCTCGTGTCGACAGTTCAATGGATCAAAACTGTTTTGGCGGCTCGAGGGACAGCTTTTTATTTTTTTCCACAAGTGTAAACAGAGATCTACTGGTGAAATAATATTTGATAATCTCAATACAAATACATATTCATCCTTCTACCACAGGCGCTAAGCTGCTTGTGCTTCAAAGTTAGTCAAAGGTGTCCATGTTTCATAACTGAACTCTCCTGCAGCTGTTGCACCATCCAACATGTACACACTGTAGCATGAGCCTCAGCTAAACAGCAACAGGCAGCGCAGAGCGGAGGCGACGTGATTTGGCCCGGAGCAGAGAGTGACCTTCTGAAAGTCAGAGCGTTGTTGTTCTACCTCCACCAGAGATACTGCTTCATCCCACAAGTTCAACACATGACCGTGGTTCATGATGCGACTGAGGAGCCGCATTCTTCACACCAATAATAAATCTGCTAATGTTACGGTAATGAAACGAATGAAGCAAGTTCTCTGAAAAAGTGAGATATTCATATTGCATACCTACACTTGCATGCACATACTTGATATGATGCAGGAGATATACTGTAACATTAGTGATGCAAAATTAACCAAAATAAAGAAGACAACATTCAGTCATATGCTCAGTATTAGCAGCACAATAATGCTGACTATCTTCTTTACTTGACTTCTACATGACATAATCAATCCTCTCTGTTTGGTACAGTGTTAACAGACAGTTATCTGTTGTATTTCTGACAGAGTAGTAAAGTCTTCAGATGTCTGTGCTCTATCCAGGGGTCTGTGAATGTGTTATTTGCAACGTCTATTAACAAATTAACACCAGTAACTGCAGGTGTTGCTCAGTCAACCAGGGCTGAAATGTTGTGGATTATAACTTTAATAACTTCATTGCTTTAAGTAAATTATACATTCAATGCTGTTTGTACAGCTGGTTAATAACAACGACATGTGGAATGGCATTGCAAGTAAATGTGCAGAAATAGGTACACTGCAATGTGAAAAAAAAATTCACAAAGCAAGAGTTGTACATGAAGATATTTAGCGACACTGCAAACTGCATGACAGAACATCTTGAACAAAAGGAGGAAACAACTCAAGCTTAACCGAGCAGACTCAGAAACACGCCCACAATTTAATCAATTGTGGGTGTGTTTTTGAGTCCCATCAATTCCCGCCGCCCCCTACACATTTAGGTCATGCGATTCGGTATCCGTACATAATGTGCACATACATAACACACAGCTGTGCTCAGAGCAAGGTAATTTTTTTTAAATTAAGATTTCATCCGTCAGAAATGATACAAAGACTGAGCAGCCTTGGAGGAGTACTGCGCTCTCTAAATGCTTTTCTTGTTTTTTTTTATATTTTTATATAATAACATGTTATTCATATTTTTTTCTCACTTTCATTGGCTGTTTGATTAGGTGTAAGCAAGTAAACTACTTGGTTTAGTTACATGTGTACTAGGAAAACATCACAGTTTTGGTGAATGTAGAGCCTTACATGTCTCCAACAAACTTCTTCTTCTGGTTATCAGGATGATCAGTCTAAAAATCTGTTATTTCAACAACCTTAAACAGTCGGCCGAGATTGCTTTCCTGGCTAATGATGTTAGTTGGCTCGTGCATGAAAAGTCAAAATATAATTTGTGCAGCAGTTTACAATCTTTTTTTTTTTTTTTTGGTAAAAAAAAAAAAAAGATTTTACGTTGAAATGTATTAATTTGGCTGACTTTTTTTAGATTACATTTTGAAATGGAAATGGGAAATTCACTGGTACTCCTAATGTCTAAAAAAAAAAAAAAAATCTGTTATCATGACATTTTTAGGGCAAACATCTGTCAGCAGGTTCAGTCCTGCATATCTAACAAGGAGCATTCAGGAGCAGAGTGGCAAGATCCAGACTGATGGATAGTAATGCACATAAAACACAATAAAATAAGTGGAGAAGTCAGCTTGGGTTCATGTCTGTGAAACATTCTTCATCGAGCAGTCTGATTTATTGGAATTCCATTCCAAACTGCTGAGATATTTCACTCGAAAAGAACCAACATCATCATCATTTCACTAGAAGAAACTGTGTCTCACTAAAGTGACAAGGATTCATTGTTTATGACAGAGGAGGATGGACTGACTGACACTGCCATCCATAGTGTGACTAAAAAATAGCAATGTAGATTGATGGGTTTTGAGATAGATTTGTATACTCTCTGTGAGTTCAACTAATGGACTGTTCCACTGTATTTTCTAGAAAACACACACATGCAAAGTGAGTAGATGTTCCCTCTGACATGCTTGATTTGACATCTCTGATTAGAATTGTGCCAGATGTGAACTGTGTCTGAATGTTTCAACCCAAAGGGAGCAGGCCAGCCGAATATGTCTGTCAAAATTTTACTGACAAACTCC
Organism: Amphiprion ocellaris; assembly: GCF_022539595.1. Classification (NCBI taxonomy): domain Eukaryota; kingdom Metazoa; phylum Chordata; class Actinopteri; family Pomacentridae; genus Amphiprion; species Amphiprion ocellaris. The sequence goes on along the minus strand of NC_072783.1, from coordinate 18,218,572 downwards.
CATCTTCTGTGATAACCTACATTTCTAAAACATTACGCGACAGTCCATTATACTGCTGCACGAAAGATGCTGCTTGACATGAAATTAGGTCTTTTTCTCCCTGTAAATGCTAACCTGTCTGTCAGTGCTATGTTACTCACAGAAGAAGAGGGTATGGGGTATTTTAGGACTTCACACGCAGTTTGGTGCCACAGTTCTTTTGATGAAGCGTTGCTTTATGAAAAACTACATGACATATAACCACAAAAAGTACCGGCCCCATGCAGTGATTCCAGCTCCTGTTCTACTTATTTAGCAGCACAAGTCCAGCTCGTGGTAATGGATAAGAGCATCGCCTAATGTGTGTCAGCTAATCTCCTGTCTAGGTCACACAGAGAGCCCAGTAAGTGGCCTTATGTGTGGGAGAGATTCTCTGGCATGAGGAGGAGTAGAGGGGGAGAGATTTCTCACTCTTCATGCTCTTCAGTCAGAGCTGTGATCTGAAAGTCTTCTTTGTGTGTTGGATGATGTGACAGACAAACTTCAGAATAAGTACAGCGCTCTCAGTCACAGTGTTAAAGGCCTATGAGGGTCATAAGCAACAGTTAGCATAACCGAGGTGCATAGTAATAGCAGGAGAAACCATGACAATGTTGGTAGGCATAGCAACCAACAAAACAATGGTACAATTATCAATCAAGAGTCCAACCTTTGTAATCACAAAATAATGTCCCCATGATTGATTTGGTGTTAGGATTTTGACTTGTGGTACTTTTTTCTTATCAGATGCTGTTTTTTTAAATCTAATAGTAATTTCAAACATAATTTTTGTTCTCAAGTTTAACAAAAGTGCTGCTTCTGCATGTTCAAAATGAGTCATAGAAATCTATGAATCTTCTATTGTGTAAATCTCCCTCGCGGCGTCAAAGCAGCTCAAATATTCTTTGAAAAAACATTTCACAGATCTTTGTTGACTGCAGAATGCTGGTTACCTAAAGTGCAAGTAGTGATGATGTCAGCCTCAGCTACACCAGAAAAGCGCAGAAAAACAACAATAAAAACTGCGCATGAATGAGATTTATTTCTTCACTGTGGCTGCAAACACACACACACACGCACACACACACACACACACACACACACACACACACACACACACACACACACACACACACACACACACACACACACACACACACAAATGATAAATATCTGTAAATTAATGACATTTTTAGCTGATTAAAATCGTGGATAAGTTTAGTAAGAGTTTCTTTTTTTGTTCATGTGTTTTTTTATTTAATTTTTTTATAGTCAGCATGTAAATTCATACATTTTTAATTTTTCTGTATTTTAACTAAATATCTGTATTTTACCAAAACAGGGAACATTTATGAAATAGTAGTTAGGGTTACATATTAAGGATTTTTAAATGCTTATTATATAGAATTTTTGTTCAAATAATTGAACATATCTGTAAAATAATATATTTTGCAGTTTTAATGCGGTGAAAATAATATAATTTTACAGTCAGTCACAGTAAAAGAACATACTGCCATTTTTTTAAAGCAGCCTTTTCATGTGACCATTATTTGCAATTTAGGCATGTCTTTTTCGTCTTCTTTTACTGTGATTCCATAACTTTCAAGCAGACTTTTTTTCCTTACAGCTCAACCTGTAATCGATTGTTAGTATAAAAACAGTGACCGCAGCTGCTTCAACTAATAGAGGCTCGCACATGCATTGTGTTCACAAATTCACGTCCCTTTGTCAGTGAAATTGCTCTAGAAGCATTTATCACAAAGAAGTGTATATATAAAATAAAATTGCACAGCTTCACCTTTTCCAACAATCATAGTTGCTCGTTTGTGCAAAGACATTTCAGTGAGAATAAATCATTTTGAATTTGCATCAGATTTAATCTCAGTTGTGACATATGTACGACTGTGTGTCCATCTCCTCACATTTTACTCTCAATTGAATAATTCATGAACATGTCATTGCAATGAAGTTAATATTCACTCCATCCATTCAGTATAAAGATATGTTAACATCTATGACATGATTGCATTGCATAGATGTTAAAACTCTGGAAATAGATCTGAGTCATTTTGCCAACATGTTTCTGATTTGGAAGTAGGTCACTGTATGTGAACATATGAGTGAATAAAATGACAGTTATGTCCATTTGGCACTAATGGATATATTTTAGCCAATTTCTTTGTCATACAGTAGCTAATATTGCTTATAACGGTCTGGCTGCACCTCACTATCATTCTGCTATAGGGGAGCAAAATGCTCTGGGTTGTTTGCATTTCTTTAAACAAATCACAATCATTTTGGATAGAACTAAGTAAAAGGATGTGGCTTTAGTTTTCACTCAAAAGAGTGACAAGTGGAACAGTTTTGGTGGAAGGTTTTGCATGCAAGACGGCAAGAACTGTGATTAAAATGAATAATCAACTGAAAAAAACTAGCAGGCCTGCTTTACAGCATGATCCAAATCACAAAGTTTTCAGTGTGGTAGGTTGCTAGAGGTTGTTGTCATTGGACATCGTTGCCATTTTTTACTGTAGTGAAAAGGATTTTGAAAACAGCAACATGTAAAGGGGAGGGCAAAGCCTCCTGAAATTACTGGTCAGTGGATAAGCTTATACTCACTGGCCACTTTATTAGGTACACCTTGCTACTAAAAGGTTGGATCCGCTTTTGCCTATAGAACTGCCTTAATTCTTCGTGGCATACTTTCAACAATTCAACTTTCTTCCCCATTCAGATGCTCACTTGGTATTTCAGCAAGTTGTCTTTACCACGTCTACATGTTAAAATGCATTGAGTTGCGGCCATGTGATTGACTGATTATTAACAGGCAGTTGTACAGATGTACCTAATAAAGTGACTGTTGTGTGTACATACACAGTCTACATCCAGTGAGTCAGACTATACAGTATCCCACCATCGTGGTTCTGACATTAGCGAAAAGATATGTCTACTTCCTGGATTTCATTGTGAGGTTCATGTAAAAACATTTCAAAACATGACATATCTTTTCCTTTGAAAATCTTTTTATCATATTAAATTATGGGAAGATCTGTATTGCCTAGACTGTTCAGAAAAGAAGACACAGCCTGTATGGCTAGCCCTTTTAGTAACCAAGATAGGAGCTTAAAGTTAAATATACCCTGAAAATAGTCAAAGGCTCAAGGGTTAAACCGCCATGAATGAGAAGTCCAAAAGACAACGAACAAATGCCATTTTCTGATCCTGCCAAACCACATACACTACTGTTCAAAAGTTTGGGGTCACTGAGACAATTTCATGTTTTCCACGAAAACTCACACTTTTATTCATCTGCTAACATAATTGCACAAGGGTTTTCTAATCATCAATTATCCTTTCAACATCATTAGCTAACACAATGTAGCATTAGAACACAGGAGTGATGGTTGCTGGAAATGTTCCTCTGTATCCCTATGTAGATATTCCATTAAAAATCAGCTGTTTCCAGCAAGAATAGTCATTTACCACATTAACAATGTCTACACTGTGTTTCTGATTAATTTAATGTTATCTTCATTAAAAAACTGCTTTTCTTTCAAAACTAAGGACATTTCTAAGTGATCCCAGACTTTTGAACAGTAGTGTATGATATGATCGAAAGCTCCAGAATAAGCCAGTAAGTGCAAGTTGAGTTGAGATTGTTTTGTGATGCAATATGTCCATGATGCACATAATGCAATTTTCTAAAAAAAGACAAATTGACATGCTTTTTATAGAAATCTACCTTGTAACTAAAGTTGTTTTGCAGTGGAAACGCACATCAGCAGTTTGGCCTCAGTTCACAGGGTGTTCAAGTAGAAGACTATTTTCAGCAAGTTTATTAAATAATTCACCCTTGACACAATGACAAAAATAGACAAAAGGAAATAAAAAAAAGGGATGGTGGCAGAGACTGAGGCAGCTGCAGCGTCTGAAGTGACTTAAAGAGGGAGAGAAGGATGGAGCTGCATGAGCACAGGTGAGACAGGGACGTAAAAAGGAAAAAGTGGTAGTAAAATAAGGTCATCACTGGTTTGAGCACTCAGAGCTTGAAGTAAAAAGTGAACCATATTCAAAGCAAAGAGAAAATGGAGAATAATTAGCCACAACAAAAAGGACAAAAGACTCAGTAAGACTAGAATGAAGTCCCCATAGCTCTGTGTCAGGAAGAATGGGTTGGTAATAGCTTTAACTGCAGGCAGGCTCATCTAACCTGGAGTGCTTGCTTAGCAACTATGCACGCCAGCTCCAAGCAACATGGTCACAGTTGTCATAGCGACAGTGGGCACACGTAAAAGTTTTTACCTCAGCATCTTTTTCATGAGGGATTTGCAACTTGGAGAAAAACAACATTTTCCATTTATAGGTTACCGTTTATTATCCATGTCACTTATGCATGTCCTTGCGTTATTCAGAGCGCCTTTGACGTACATCGGTACTTTGCCACTAAGGTGGATGATTTCTTTGGAGTTTTTTTTTTTTTTTTTTTTTTTTAAATCTATGTGTGAAAGAGTCCTCAGGTAATAGTTAACGACATACCTGGAAATAACAGCAATAATCTGTTTTGATTGATTTCAGCCAATCTTGGCTACAAAGCTCTGAGGAGAAATCACATTCGAATTACACCCTTGTTGACCACATTCATGAAAGTAACCTTTTTGCCTTTCCAATAACACACACTTACATGAGTGCCAGTCCGAGGTAGTTGGCAGTGCTGCCCCAGTACATCGGGTTCTCTGTGACGTTGAAGGGGAACCCAGTCACCTTCTCATCCATCAGAATGCCAAAGTAGTCGCCTGGAAAACACACACACAGAGGTTCATTGCTGTGACAAACATTGCATTTCATAACTAAAATCTGTCACACTGACGACCTGCTTTTCCGCTTCAGATAATTCAAGAGGCTGGAGCTCATCACAACACGCACTTGGAGAAAATCAGGGAACATCTCTGAAGGTGTTTCAAATCTGACACTGCTTTATCGACAGGTGGGTTAGGATTCAGTGCAAAGCTTGTTGGACTGTGTCACACTGTTTCCAGGCTTTCTGCTCTGCCATCGACCTTGACGTCTTGTTTCAACTCAGACCAAACAGATTTTGGACGCGTCTATCGTGTTATGATCATTTCTGACATGTTTCTGTCAAAACAACAGGACTCTGGTGTCACTGTGGATACACCGCTACGGAACATGACTTTGGCACCACATAGGCCTGTTAATGCTGCAATGTCTGGCTGCTGCACCATCACCTGAATGTTACTGATGTCAACAATATAACAGCAAGGCTATGAGCTCATGTGAAAACTCTGGAGTTTAATTATTGTACCAGTACTTGTAGCAAGAAATGAGCAAATTGAAAATTCTTCTTAACTCAACAACCTGCTGGAGTTAGAAAGGCATATTATCTTTAAAGAAAAATCAATAAAACTGCACCACTTAGTGGAGCTAGAAACTGTAAAAACTGAAGGAACTGTTGGGTTTTCAAGTTTTCAGCAGTCTTTGAACTATAAACTAAATCAAAGCTTAAAACTGTGAAATTTTCTCAAACTAACTTTATGCTGCATGTCTCATTTATGGATTTGCACCAGAAAAATAGCCATTTGTAAAAACCAGATTCTGCAAAAAACAAACAAAAACTACAATTCTGCACTCCTTGGTACAATCATAAAGTCACAGGTGACTTAGATGCGACAAACATTCATGTCGCAAAAATTCAGTTGCTTTTTTTTATATTGGTAACACCTGTGGCCACTTAGAAAAATGTTGTACATGTTGATTTGATATTTTTTGGGGTAAAATAACCACACAAATGTAACTTTCATTTCTTTATTTTTACTCCGCCAAGAAACACGGTGGAGTTATGTGACGATCGGCTTACATTTGTCTGTCTCTTTGTCTGTCTGTCTGTCTGTCTGTCTGTTAGCAACATTACTCAAAAACGGACTAACAGATTTCGATGATATTTTCAGGGAAGGTCAGAAATGACACAAGGAGCAAGTGATTAGATTTTGGCAGTGATGCAACTTATAGTCTGGATCCACAGATTTGTTAAAGATTTCTGTATCATTGTGAAATAGCCTCACAGCATCACTGCAACTAATGACTACAGGTGAACTCTACGTCAGCTGCCTGCTGACGATCACATGATTGCGATCCTACTACATATCAACCATTGCGGACTTATCTGCACTTTTCTGTCGGAAATGATACAACGACCAGTTGATTAAATTGTGGGGGTGTTTCCGAGTCCCATCAATTCCTGCCGTCCGCTACATATTTAGGTCACACAATTTGGTATCTGTATATAATGTATTCTCACTCAGAAAATCATACATTATAGTATCAAAGTCATGGTTACAAAGATAAGTAATCCATAAGGATATATATTTTTAAAATTTACATAGCTTTTTGTTATTAGGAAGAGGGAAGAAGAGTGACACGGTTTTGCCTCAGGGCCTTCACTCAGATTACTGGATTGTCCTTAAATGTCAGGTAAGTAGACCAGGAGGGCACGTCAGTCTTCATCAGAAACTTTAGCTGCTAGCTAAACATTGTTTTAGAGCCTCATGCTCAGAGATTGAAAAATTGACATTTTCGTCTGGAATGATTCCCTTAAGCAGACTATGCTGCCACAGCTGGTCGTGTTCACGGGTCCCCACTATCCAAGGTATGAAAGGAACCATATTTTCTCCCTCTCTTTGACTTTTTTTCATTCTTACACATTTATTTATGTCACCATCTTGGGATTTCGAGCATCAGAGATTTAGAAATTGCTCCACGTCTCCATGGAACACATTCAACAAACAACATGGAACAACTCACTTGCATAAAAACATTTACAAATCATGTTTGCTAAACAAACCTCAATTAGATAACATGAACACATAAACAAGAAAAGCACTCAGAGAGCTCAGTACTCTGCCAAGGCTGCTCAGTTGTATCATTTCCAACAAATGAAATCTTCAATAAAAAATGACCTTGCAGTGAGCACAGGCGTGTGTTATGCATGTGCACGTCATGTATGGATACCGAATCACGTGACCTAAATATGTAGTGGGCAGCAGGAATTGATGGTACTCAGAAATAATCCCACAATTTAATCAATTGTTCCTTGTATGATTTCTGATGGATAAGTCCCGATAAGTCCGCAGCGGTCGATTTGTTGTAGGATTCCAATCATGTGATCGTCAGCAGGCAGTTGTCGTAGTGTTCATTTGTTTTCATAGTTACAGTGATGCCATGCTGCTATCCCACAATACCGAAATCTTTAACAAATCTGTGGATCAAGACTTCAAGCATCACTGCAAATATCGAATCACTTCTGTTATTTCTGACCTTCCCTGAAAATCTCATCCAAATCCATTGCTAATAGATAGACAAACAGACAAACAACCGTATGCAGATTGTCGCATAACTCCGCCGCATTCCTTGGCGGAGTAATAATGTTGAGCAAACGTAACTTTATTATGTGCAACGGATAAGTTATTTTGTTAATGCAACAATTTCTTCTCAGTGCAAGTTATCAGAAAGAATTCCATACAATTTGTGTCAAATTGTCTATGGTCTATGGTCCTGATGAATGGCTTCCTCCTGACCTAAACACTGACATAACTACCTCTGTTTTGTGATATTACTGTAAAAATCACATGCAAAAAGTTTAAAATGCATAGACATGACCTGGAAAATGTGCCTGAAGTGGTGTGCTATTTATATGCTTGCTTATCTTATGATATCCTATTACAGCGAACAACAGGGGGATATTGTACCAATCAACTTACAACACTCCTTTCCCTGTAGAACACTATATGAAGACATTATCACTGCAAATTGCCTTTTTATGCCAGTTTTGACCAAATAAAAACACAAGCCAAAAATAAAAAAAATCAGTTTTGTGTTAGGTAGGAGTAATTCTAACATGTTTCTCTGAGATTTGTGGTTAACAAGTGCTGGATATCAAACAAACATGTGTGTGTGTCAATAAAATGCCGGGGGCAGCTGAACTAGGACACTGCTCACTGTAACCTGACCACTTAACTATGGTTTGTCATGTAATAAGTTCCCCAGGTGCCGCGCTCACACAAACACACACAAACATTATCTGACCCATTTTTAAGTATAGCAGGACATGAGCATTCAAATACCTCCCTTATGCCTCCCTCGTACATCTACACACAAATATTCACACCCAAACACACAACACACAGTGGGCAAAACTGACCTGTTGAATTAGACATGTGGTGCTGCTGGCCCTGTTTTCTGCCCGAAGAGAGGCTGTAAATGCCCAAGTTATATAACAGTTTTCATTATGTATGCTCATTTAAAAACCACAGGTAAGGTGGGATAGAAAGGGATTATATAAACAAATCTGTTTGGTTTTGAATAGAAAACCAGCTGTAACTGGCCTTCAGAACAATATACTAACCTCATTTTTGACCTCAAAGTGACTACCGGTAACCCGCTCCGATTTGAAAGCCAAGCGTAACATCTTTTTTTTTTTATTTCCAAGTTCCTGCGTCACTGTTGTTTGATTATGGTTATGAAAATGTACAACTTTGATTTGGCTGAAGAGTAGTGATAGTGCCGTGGTGGTCTGGAGGTTAGATAAGTGAGTTTGTGATCAGAGTTGCAAGCAGGCGGCCGACACGTTAACACTATGTGTAATTTGATTTTGTTTGGATCTTTGTTTCTGGTCCTGTGCCATTGATCTGAATCATCAGGTCACAGTGACTCAAAGGGGCTTAATATAGAAAGAATAAGACGCACTGTATCACAACATACACCCACAGGCTGGGTCCTCATGTGTCTGTTTGTGTTCTTCCACAGTGGGAGGAATGACAAAGGAAACGTGATGCAGTCGTGGTTGACCATAAAACAAACCCCACACATACACTCATTCTAGGCATCTTAAAATCAGCACAAAAGTGAAATTAAAGTAAATAATTAAAAGTCTTACCTCACAACTTGGAAGCAGCTAATCAGAAATGCAAACAGTTTTAGGGAGCTACAGTATGTCAGATCGACATTGGAAATGAGGTACTACAGTTTTTTACGTGGATCACTGACCTTTTAGTTGTGCACTGAAAGGAGCAAAATGTACACCAATCAGAGACAATATTAAAAGCACCAAGTGAGCACCAGTAATTAACTTGTTACAATGCAATGATCACTGGGAACCTTGGCTCATGGTGTTCATATGGATGTTACTCTGACACCAAGCGTAACACTGCTGCATACCAAGCTCATCCCCCATTTCAATAGCAATTTCAGAAGGTAGTGTTGGCAGTGGCAGCTGTTTTGGTAACTCTGGGCAGGTGCAAGGTGGCTCAAAATCTTATAAATGCCCTTAAGCAGCCTTTAAAGCTTTCTATTATTGTTGTGTAGGATCCAATAGCTTTAACTGCGGCGTTAACTCAGATTGCAGCAAAACAACAATAAACAGAAGTTACAGAATGCAACTCACATTCTGTGAGCACACAGGAAAGAAAAAAATAGAGGTCTGTTTTGTGCATTTATGTGGTCAGAAAAAAAACTGCTATTCAACAAGAACATTGAGAGGGAAGAAAAAGTCTTGCTCGTTGTCCTCTCTGAGTTAGCCAATCAGAGTCTCAGCCAACACAACATTTTTTTTTTAGTGCCACTCAGAAGTACCTAACCTGGAGTAGGACAGTCCTGACATAGGTTCCAGCTTCTGAGGTTGGAACATGAACAAAGGTTTGGTCATACCTAAAATGGCTTGAAAGTTTCTGCAGTAGAAAACTATTAGACAGATGTTTTTAATGTTAAGACTGATTTGTGTATGTCCACTGGTTGTTCCAGTCAACATTTTAGATACATAGCAGTTTGTTTTGCAGTCTGCTGTTTTGTAAAGTCATGCAAGATGTTTCTGATATAACCCAAACTAAAATATTAATCTTTCAAATGGGGTTATATCATCTAAGTTAGCTAAAATGTTAAGCTGAGCATGGAATAAAAGTCCTAAAATAGAATGCATGAAATTGTTAGAAAAAAAAATCCATCTCCATGACAATTGAGACAGTTTTTGCCACTGATGAATACCATGTGACACCATGGTTATGAACCTGGAAAAGCTCAGTAAGTGGACCCTGCAGTGGAAACAAATATAGTACTCTGGAAAAAAAAAACCAAAAACCCTCCTGTTTCCAAGATCAAGAATGAACTCTGATACATAACAGACCCAAGCACTGCTATTCTAGTGCTGGAGCTTCACTCTATAGGTGCTGGAAGAAAGGCCATACATTTATTAAACTCAATGTTTATCCAATTGGGACCATAGATTTGTTCTGAAAATTAACTGCAACATACTATATCTATTTAATTACGACATTCATCCATCCATCACAATATTAAAATCACCCAACATTTTTGTGGATCCCTTTGTCAGCCACAAAAACTACTCTGACCTGTTGGGCATTGGACTGGGACATCTCAGAGTGTCCTGTGGTGTCTGGCGCCAGGAAGTTGGCAGTGGATCCTTTGGGTTGCCTGGGCAACCATCATAGCTTGCGCTTGTTGCAGTACATTCTGCATTTACTCGATGAAATTGGAATCTTGGAAGTTTGGAGGCTGTGTCACAGCCCTTAGCTCTTTGTTGGGTTCCTTGAGCAATTCCTGAGCAGGTTTTGTGGGTTTGCAAAGCACACCGTCCCATTGGGGGAGGCCGCCAAATGTTTGGGAATGCGACTGCCATCGAGGGGTGTGCTTGGTCTGCAACAACGTTTATGTGGGTGGTAAATATCAAACTAACATTCACATGAATGCTAGAACCCAAGGATTCACAGCAGAACATTGCATTAAAATGAAAGGATCTATGTTATTCACCTGTCCTATCAGTGGTTTTAATGCCGTGCCTCAATGTATTTCTTGTTGATACTTTGGCCTGCCATTGGGGAAAACTTTTCCAATTAGAAAAGCCTATCCTCTGAGGACCACGACTGTGTTACAAACAGTGGAAAATACCTCCAGATGGCCATAGACATCCATAGAAAATGCTGTGATGATGATTGCTTTCGAGATCCACTACTAACCATTCAGAAGTGACCAATGAAATGGTCAGGTCAGCCTGTCCTCCTTACTGATGGGTAGTAGTTCCAACAGGAGGAGTCCATCCAGTTTTCAGATGCTATGAAGTCCACCTAAAAGCCACTCATACACTTGCTGATGCTTGATATGCTAAAGGGGAGGCTGCTCAATCTGCCTTTCTGACAGCAGATATTTTGACTTGTAATAGCAGGAAAGCACCAATTTTACAAAAAACAGTTAGCGTGACACCAACATCAATACTCAGACATTGATAGTGAAGCAGGTCAAAAAAATTCAGCTATCATTAAATTTAAAATGTACACCTGTGCAGTTTCTATTGTAAAATGTCCTCCAGCCTGCTGTCAGAGCAGCTGTGCACCTGCCAATCTGTTATGACTAAAAGGAAACCAACACTTGTGTCTTGTGTGCTATGGAGTTGCTTGTAAATCCTGTGTGAGATTGCTTGTGGTTTGACGTTAAAATGTAACACATTTTAGGGAAAATTAATAATTCGACAAATTATTTGTCCCAACATCCATATTATATTCTAAAGCCATCAAAAAAATTGCACATTTTCAAACAGAATTCCCTTTTTTCCTTTAAATACAAAAACTTAATATTAAGCATCAAAATTTATAGATTTATTACTCCACCAAGAAACGCGGCGGAGTTATGTGACATTAGTTTGTTTGTTTGTCTGTCTGTTAGCAACATTATTTAAAAATGGACTGGATTGGATGAAATTTTCAGGGAAGGTCAGAAATGACACAAGGACCAAATGATAAGATTTTGGCAGTGATGCGGCTTATAGTCTGGATCCACGGATTTGTGAAGGATTTCCCTATCATTGCGAGATAGCGACATGCATCACTGTAACTATGACAACAGGTGAACACTATGTCAGCTGCCTGCTGATGATCACATGATTGCGATCCTACTACAAATCTACTGCTGTGGACTTATCAGGATCTATTGTAACAATTGATTAAATTGTGGGGGTGTTTTTGAGTCCCATCAATTCTGAAACATATTTAGGTCACGCGATTTGGTATCAGTATATAACGTACACATGCATAATAATAATAATTAGCCTTTATTTGTCACAAATACATGACTGTGAAATGTTGCTTTTCGCATATCCCAATCGGGGTTAGAGCGCGGGGTCACAATCGAGCCTTTGCAGTAGCTGCTCCTAATCTCACTTTACCTTTTAATTTTGAGAACTTCTAAAGGCTTTAAAAATGCTTAAGCCAAAGAAGAAGACCCTCCTCTTCTCATTCCATTTAAGTAGAGTTTGAGACCTTGACTTCATATCTAACTGTGCTGCATCTTGTATTTTCCTGTATTTTGTCGGTTTTCTATTCAGAATTGTCTTTCAGATGTTGTTTTAGATGCATTTAGGTCTTATGGGTTGCTATATAGAATTGTACAGCACTTTGGTTCAGCCTCTGTTGTTTCAATGTGCTTTCTGAAAACATGACTTGACCTAGTTAAATGTCCAGGTTTGCAAATTAGTTTGGAAACAGTTTGGATATTCTGAAACAGTTTGTGTTCGATAGAGAACTTCAGTGTGTATACAAAGGTAAGGCCACGCTCTCATAGATCACTTAATGCATGTAATTATTTACTCTGCTGCAAAGCGATGTTCCCCAGTGGGAATAATGAACATTTTTCATGTTCCCAATTCAAATGCTGTCTGTTGCTGCAAATAGTTGAAGAATGAAACACGCCAGCAATCATTGTGATTGGTTTTCTCAGACCACACACAAAGCAGACTCCTTCACAGCGGCATGTATAAATCGACTCCTGTCATCCCCTGCTGCCTCCCCTCTGCTGTCACAGTTGGGGATGCGTTTCAGATGGAGTGATGGACTGAGGGCATTTCAGTACAGTGATGGGCAAACATGGTGCTGGGGCTGAGACGATCCGTCTGGGTCTCAGAGATGAATCACTCAACTGACCTAGAAACGTGACACCAGCTCTTGCCAAATGGCCATAATGATGATGTTGTACTCGTGTTTATTTGATGCAATGCCAAACAGTATTCAGTAGCACAAGACAAGAAAACAAGCATGTTTGTCTCAGCAGTAGATGTGCATATATTTGCATGTGCCTTTTAAGGGCGTGAAAATATTTGTTCACATGCATACAAATGAGCATGGTTGTGTAAACTGGCAAAATTTGTCAGGGTTCATGTGTCTTTCCTCACGTAGGTGCACTATATGTCCAAGACAGGATGAACCATTTGTGTGCAAGTCTTTCCCCCTTTTTTCCCAAGTCACATGTAAATCCTGACCTTCATTTATATCTAAAGAATGATGATTTCTATTGCATGTAAAAGGTGCTTGTTATGGCCTTGGGCCGCTGCGCTCCTCCTCCTATCTTGATTTCTATCGTGAACAGCTGTGAGTAGTCTGCCATCGACCATCCTTCTTCCGTGGCTCTGTGGTTGTGCCCACCTGCAGTCTGAGGAACTGCCGGGTTGGTTCAGGATGAGAGGACTCCTGCTACCATGCTGACGGAGAGAGCTGTCAGAAGGCTCATTCATTCAGTATGTTGGTGGCAACTCATGGGTGAAGCTGAGCTGCCCGGTGTTGTGGTATTTGTGAACATAGTGTCCGTGGGGGAGCTGAATGCCAGCAATTAGTAGTACCAGTCACAGATTCCTTGTTAGTTTAGATAGGGGTGCTGCAGCGTTGTATTTTTGGGTTATGTGAGTTCTGTACGTTAGTTCTCCGTTATACTTTTTCCTTTTACTTGTTCAGCAATTGCTAGGCAAGTTCGCTTTCGGTTATGTTTGGTTCTTTCATTTCATTTTTTTTCTTTTGCATTTAACTCCCTCATTGTTTGTTATCTTCATGTACACCTTTGCCTTTCAAAATAAATCACGGCCCGTCACTCTATAATGCAGTTTCCTGTTAGTTCTTTCCTCTTTTTTTTTTACCACCCGACTACCCTAGACAGTTGGGTTGTAACAGTGCTCTAATATGCTATTCTTCTTGCCCTTTGTATGCATAAAAACTGCAGTTGATTGTATTTTATACAATGGCAAGACTAAGAGCCGACAGCTCTGCTCATGGCTCTGTATCCTGACACAACTGTGTTTTGAGCTAAATGCTCAAAAAAATGAGCTAAAAACTAAAATACGCACGATCACAGAGCAAACAATGTGATGTGTAGCATGTATAATGCTTACCTGTTTTAGTTAAGACTGTTGGCATGCTAAAAGCTCGCCAAATAAATCACCAAAGTCATCCACAGATGCTGAATCATTTAACTCAAAGCCTTAAATGTACCTATAGGGTTTCAGTGGTGATAAACCTCTTCAAATTGGATGCACCAAACGGCATTAAAGGGCAAAGCATGATGGCACAATAGCAAGCGGCCGAACAGCAAGGAGTTTTGTTCCAGAGCTCCAGTTTTTACAAGTTTTCATGTGCAAAATACAGCTCACCAAAATCACAACAAGACAAAGAGCAGAGCGAGAGCTTCAGCCTGACCCCCTCCTTGTCACACACCACACTGATCGCTCACCTGGCTTTTATCGTCTCCCCCCACCTCAGAGACCTGCCCACACTTCTATTTAAAAAAAACACTCTATAATTAAACATCCTTTACACTAAAAATACATAATGCAATCAACAGCCTGATACAAATGAAAGAAAACACATAATAAACCAAAGAAATACTAAACGAAGACCAAACTCAGCAAAAATCCCCATGTAACCCCCTCCCCTCTCTCCTCTCTGATCTCTCAATTCAGCCTAATCAAGGAAGTGACAACTGCTGGCATCTTCATGTGTGCACTCCATGAAACACGCCCCCTGAAGTAAAGCTCAACAGAGTGAGAGGTTAACAGGTTTTCCCCAACACAAAACAAAATAATAAATAGACTTGTATCAGTCTGTTGTCCAACTGTCAACAAGCATGTGTACTTTCACCTTAGTGAGGGAGATGCTTTCCAGCTCCCTCACAATACCCCTCCTGATTTTACAAGAGGAAATACCCAAATCACAATCATTCCTTTGCTGGAAACAGTACATATTTGTACTAAATTCCATGGTAACACATTAAACAGCTATGGACATATGTGAATATGGACAAAAGTGGTTGACAGACTGATGCCATCCACAGAACCAGACCTTTAGCATGGTTGAAATTGGAAAAATAGAATCAAATTTTGAAAAGATATTTTTTTCAAATATTAACAAAAAAACCCCCTTTCATGTCAAAATGAAAACATATTTCTGCAGAATAATGTCAGACAATTAAATCTATAAAATGTGAAACAAGTGATGCACACGTATTTATCGCCTTTAAAATGATTCACCTAATTCAAACACTGGTGGAGCCATTTGGTCCCCGATGTCACACAATTAGTGAACTGGAGATCATTTGAATTCAGTGAATGTGTCTCATGTGACCGTAGTATGAAGAAACATGTATGTGAAAGGTTCAGTCACTGGTGAATCACTGACAGCAACTCCATCAAAAGTTTTTTAAAAAGTGAATGAATAAAAGAAAATTTCCAGTTCACAGAATAGCGACGCCTACGATTCCTCTGAAGGCATTTCAAGCTTCAGTGGCTAATAGGTGAAAGACCGCGCATAGAGCAAGTTTTGCCTGTTCTTCAGAGTAAAGAGAAAGTCACCGTTGAAAAAAGCTCGCGTTAAATCGAGACTGGACTCATAAGTCAACTAGAAGAAGGTTCTTTTGTCTTGTGAGATTGTTGGCTCTCCAACAGGAAATCGTTACAGGCTGCACTCTCCAACAACCGTGTAAATATTGGCTGATTGGATGAACACTTTACTCGTTGTATGCCTGCACCCATCCAACATGGGGGTGTGTTTAGAAACTTTAGGTTATATTCAATAACAGAGCAGTTTATATACATGTGTTTCTGAAGGCGATGCAGCTGCTGAATGTCTTCGTTTTAGATTAACAAAGGTTAGTTTAAATGTTTCTTCTGAAGTTTCCTTGTCTTTTAAATGCTACCTTGCAAATTTTTAAAACAGATTTATAGTTAAAAATTTGACACCTACAGTCAAAACCCAGGTTTTTAGAGTGATGTCATGGTGAGGGTGTGGCACTGGTCACAATCAAACTGTATTCGGCGCAAAATTGCCTCTTTCATAGCTGTGTTTGATACTTACCAAGAAAGGTTCCAGTGAATCCCAGAGCCAGGAAGCTGCTGACCACCAGCAGAGTCCCTAGCACCATGAGAGCTATCCCAGCGTAGAAAACATCTGTCCTGTCCATAACTCCCCATCTGGCCTGGGCCCTCATTGCCACCGTCATACTGGAGAGAAAACAAACCACATTTGCCTTTATTTAACTAGTCTATACAGGGGAAGGATAATACAACATCATTCAAAAGCACAGTTAAAAAAAATCAAAATTCACAGTGTATTATTTTAAGACCCATAGAATATATTACTTTCATATACCTCTCATATTGCTGTCTGAACTGAGAACATGAAGTATACAATAGAACTGAACATGTTATACAACTGACTTTTTATGTCAAACTAAATGAATTCTTTTCACATAATGTTTTCAAAATATATGAACAATACTGTTGGAATACTTCACAAAGCTGTGCGGGAAAATGGCACACGTATGTATCTGATTCTGTTGAAAAATTAATGTTTAAAAAAAGTTGTTAAGGACAAATTAATTGGAAAATAGTGGCAGATGATACTGAAGTTTACAGTGTTTACTGTTGATACTCTGGTCCTTGACCTCAAGGAGGAGTAAACAAAGACAGAACAACAGAGGTGAACAAAGACAGTAGCGATCCAATTCAATACTGATATGATGGACACTGAATTCCAGTACAATTGTTCTGACCTAATTTCACCAAAACTACTTCAGTGCTGAGCTCAATAATACTGAAGCGCATTATATAAAGTTTTATGGTTGTGTTACAGTTGTTTTGTTCAATAGAATCACCTATTAGAAACTAACCCAGTGTAAAATTTAATATTCTACTATAGCAACACATTTGATTTGGAAGAACTGTGTCAAATGACTTATTGTGAACTGTTTGGTTCTCTTCCTTCTTTTAACATTCACCTAAACCCTTGAACACTGAAAATTCCAATGAACCGTTATTTAATTTAGAGTACACTGAGATACAAAGGCTCATTTACAATGTAGCTGAGTAAGAAAAAAGGATGTAGACACACAAATAATTAACTTTTCTCACACAAGAAAAGCACTCAGAGAGCGCAGTACTCCGCCAAGGCTGTTCAGTCTTTGTATCATTTCTGACGGATGAAATCTTTAATAAAAAATGACCTTGCGCTGAGCACATGTGCATGTTACGCAGCGGGCGGTGGGAACTGATGGGACTTGGAAACACTCTCACAATATAATTAATTGTTCCTTGTATCATTTCATATGGATAAGTCCCAGTTGATTTGTAGTAGTATCACAATCATGTGCTCGTAGTGTTCACTTGTCATAGTTACAGTGACGCCGTGCCTCTATCTTGTAATGATACAGAAATCTTTAACAAATCCATGGATCCAGATTATAAGCCGCATCACTGCCAAAATCTATTGAGGTGGTCCTTGTGTCATTTCTGACCTTCCCTGAAAATTCCATCCAAATCCGTTAATAATGTCAGATAATTGAGTAATGTTGTGCACAGAAAGACAGATTCACAGACGGAAGGACAAACGTATGCTGATCGTCAAATAACTCAACTCCTTGGCAGAGTGGGGGAAAAAGAGACCGAAAGGGCAATTTTAGGAAAACTAAAGCACTAGTAAAGCACTCAGAGAGCTCAGTACTCTACCAAGGCTGCTCAGTCATATCATTTCCAACAGATGAAATCTTGAAAA
Source organism: Amphiprion ocellaris (assembly GCF_022539595.1). Taxonomy (NCBI): domain Eukaryota; kingdom Metazoa; phylum Chordata; class Actinopteri; family Pomacentridae; genus Amphiprion; species Amphiprion ocellaris. The sequence goes on along the minus strand of NC_072783.1, from coordinate 18,200,672 downwards.
AATTTGTGGCAGAAATCATGGCACCATAGACTGTGGCCATTTAATACTGAAGCAAAACAAATTAATATTAATGTAAACATCTGAATTGCATTGCATTTAGTGGAAAGTTTGATAAAAATTACTCCAGCTTTAGGTTGTTCTGCGGGTCATTCCAGGTTGCAGGTGAAGAATGACTAAAACTGGATGTTCCAAGCTCAGTGAAAACAGACGGTATCCGAGGCACAATCCAATCATTTGAGCATGTAAATAGTAAGAGACTTAGAGATAAATAAATCTCAGAGTATATCAGGCCTCGCCAAGACTGAGGGCCACTCAATAGCATACAGCTCACAGTGATTAGCTTTATAATTATCACTAATGATAAACCCACAACATCCAAGGGCTCAAGCGTCACAGCTGATGCATGCATGCATGCATAAAACGTCACCATAATCCAGCATTGATAGCAATTAAGGTGATTGTGAGCTCTTGAAAAACACCACAAAGTTGACAACCACTGACTAAACCATTTGTGCTAAACGACAGACATAGTCTGAATTTACTAACGAACTGTTTAAGGTTTGTACTAGCTGAGGATGCATGGGTTGTGCAACTTTTCTCATGTTTCTCTCAGCATTTTTGCAACAGCATTTAAACATAAAAGCTCTTTTAACATGCAAGGTTTGTACATGAAGATCATTATTTTCTTCTAGGTATGACTACTAATTTCTCAGAAGACAGTAGCCACACAAGTGAACAAACAGTAGCTTCTCCTACCTATAATGCAGGCATTCCTTCATCACTGACAAGCACTGTGCAGGGCTGAGTCAAACACCACTGAATTGCTGTTTTAAGGGACTCATATAAGCCCAGTGGTTTTCATATTGACTTCCACCAGCCAAGCTCCTTCACTCACAGCATCTTGTTGTATCTACTCTCAGATATACATCGCTTTGGATAAAAGCATCTGCTAAATGAAACTGTAGAATTGTAGCATCTGTCAAAGATGCCGTACTCTGCCAAACCACACACTACCTCTGGCTGTCTCGCCCTTCTCTGCTTCCCTTCCAGTCTGCAGCCGGCTAAGTTGCCTGCTCGCTCTCTGGGTCCAGTTCATCCATGCATCAATCCATGATCTATACAGCATTTAATCCTCATTAGGGTCGTAAAGAAATATAGGATGAATTGCTAACAAAAGACAAAGCACACGATTCCTGATCGAACCGCACATTTTAATGTATGATTTGTATGGGCTTTCTTCACGCTGCCAGACAAGTTAGGTGCCAAAAATCACGTTGGAAGAACCTAAAATGAGAATAAGCCTGAGGAATAGCAATGCTTTAATGTTTTGCATTGAAAAACACGTAATAATGACGTGAAAGCTGAAGAGAAACTGATCCCCTGCGTCACTTAACTTGAACTGGTAGTGTAGCAGTTTTGACCTTTTGGAGATCATTTTTCTGGAGGGCCACCGAGAGAATTTCAGTCATTCAGTGAATCACTAGCTGGGCCTCCGTGTGTTTCATTTGGAAATTCAGACCTAGCGTACCCTACATTTTCTAAATCAGAAGTATGAGACCCATCGCTGGACTCGCACTGAAAACAAACAAGAAGCAAGTCTCCGTTTATCACACTGACTCTGGCGGACCACAAAGCCATCACTCACTGCAGATAAAAAATCAAGCTGTTCATTTCTATGACATACCCACCACACATTCTAACGCATCTAATGTATGTGCGTGTGAGTGTGGTGAATGCAGGAAAAAGGACGCTTGTTTGTGAGAGTGCATTTAACTTTGTTTGACGTCACACTCAGCCGCTATCTGAACTGACAGATAATGTGAGGGCTGTGTGTTGTGTAAGTGGTCATACAGTAAAAGCATTTTCATTTTGTAGCCACTTTACCTACGACGCCTGGATAGAGAGTCTCTGAAAGGGCAAGCGTCGGCTTTAAAAGGGGCTCAATTTGGTTTCAGCGCTGCCAGCATGAACAGGCCGAACCTGCGGAGTGCTGACTGCTAATGTGCTAATGTGATGGATTAAACTTTGAAGCATTTATTGCTAGAGTTCATCTTTGCTCACAGTTCAGACAATTAGCACTTGAAATGCGATGACATTGAATAACTGTCTCAAGCTTCAGTATTGCTCCACGGTCTGCTCGGCTTATACTGTACTATACAATTAACAGTTATAAAATCCATCCATCCTGTATCTACACACCACTTTATCCTCATTGGGGTCGTGGGGGAGCTGGAGTCTATCCCAGCTAACTTAGGGTGAGGGCAGTGGACACCAGGGGCAGGTCACTAGTCTATCACAGGGCTACATATACAGACGAACAATCACATTCACATTCACACCTACCGACAATTTAGAGTTATCAATTAACATCAGCATGTTTCTGGACTGAGGGAGGAAGCTAGAGTACCCAGAGAAAACTCATGCATTCATAGAGAGAACATACAAACTCCATATACAAAGATCCTGGGAAGGCCGGGATGCAAACCGGGAATCTTCTAGCTGCAAGGTGACAGTGCTAACCACCAAGCCACTGTGCAGCCCTGTTACCAAACTAACCCAGTCTAATAATTTTTTCACAGTCATTTAGATTTTTAACGTAATTATGTATTGAATGTTGGAAAGTATTTCCATTTAATAAAAACAGAGTGAAACAGAATGTTTGCTGTTTTTGATTGAAGAATGATTTTAGCAACTACATCTCTGTCAGTTAAAAGGCGTGCAAGTGTTTCGTCACTATTTTGAAAATGGTTAATTGATGTATCTGGGGGTTCTGGAACAGCACTGAATTCAGATCTTTTTCTTTTTTTTCCTAATGCAATGATTGAAACAAGTTAGTCTAGGTGGCTAAAAGATGAAGACATCCTCTATTGTTGACCAAAACATGGCTGACATTTGATGTGATTTTTTCTGGAATTTTAACAAATGTATTTCACCCATATAAAACAGCAAATCACTAGAAATAAATTTCTAGTAGTAGTTCATTTCTGGCACTTCCATCTGAACACACCCTTGCCAGTCATTGCACCGTCCCTGCTTGTCACAATAAAGGGGCAAATGCCCACAGATGTTGTACCGCACATCTAGCTGTGGTTGTGAGGGTCTTGCGCTATAACGTTTCTTCTGAGATGGCTCGTGTTGAGGAGGAGGTTGATGGTTGGCCAGCTTTGAATGCGGGTTTGTTGACTCACTCAAACTGTGTGTGACTACTAGTTGAAACCTCCTTGTCATAATATCAGCTATCACATTGAAGCGTGACTCGTGGTGCCAGTGTCCTCTATGGCTGGGAAGGTGAAAACACAAAAAGTAGTATTGCAAGAAATCTTCAATCTCTTCAGAAATAGTCTTGATTGGATCCCCCAAGTGTTTTGAAGTTCTGAAATGTTGCCTTTACAGCATCAGGGGCTCAAAACTTGGATCGGGAACCTGGAATGCGTCAGTATCCTCATACTTCCAGATTCTCCTGCTTTTGTTTAGCCTTAGGGGCGAACTAGGGTCAGGACTGTCCTCTACTTCTACCAAGGAAATGGTTTGAGGACATTTTTCCCTCTTCTGCTCTTCTCATGGGAGTTGGTTTGATAGATGTGCTTGTTGAAGCAACTCCTTCTCATCCATAGAGTCAAAACAAGAGTCTCCAGTCTCTTAGGTTTGTCTGGGCTGATAATCAGGATCCTTTATACAGTCAGATTTTCTGGTATAAGGGCCAGAAAGGTGCATGGCCTAGCATCATAAAATGGCGAAATACCATACTTACATAAATATTTATTGATGAAATAGCATAATATCAACAGTAATGGTGTTTTTATTTCACAAAAATTGTGAATGGGTTTTTATTCCACATTTTTAAAAAATGTAATCATTGTAAATGTAAGCATCACCACTTTAACTACAAAAGGACAATTGAACCATTCAGTCAAGCATGTTTTTAGACAACTTTCACAGTTATTTCATCACATATAATAACATTGTATCAAAAGTTATCATATGAACATCAATTAATGGTCAGAAGTGTTATTTATTTTTTTTTTTTAAGCAAATAGTCAATTTTAATTAAATTTGCTTAGCTTCACTACCTTTACCATGAAATGCCAAATGAACCGTTTGGTAGAGCATGTTTTGCAAAAATTATTTGACCCTTTTAAATCTTTCTTTTTACGTTTCAAATGACACAGTTATGTTCAGTAACTCCTTAGGCATGATAATATGTCAAAAGTATTACTTTACCTTTGAAAATCACAGCAAACAGAGGCCTCATGTCAGGAGTGATTTTGTTTGTGCTAACTTCCTGTGAGCAGACTAACTTGCTCTGCATGCTATTTCAAAACAGAGTGGACTTTTTAGTATAATATACCTCAACTGAGTGGTAGAGATGGCTGAAACTGGTGGAATTAAGTAAAACATAATTTTCAATAAGATATAGTGAGTCAGAATGTGCTCTACCATTTGGTTGAGCAGAACGTTAAAGGGCTAAAGTGAAAACATGTCGTTCCTGCAGCAAACAAATTCGAACAATTAATTCTAAGGTTTAAGAAATGAAAAGTAGCAGCATATCAAAATATAACATGCATTATTTCCCAGGGGAATCTGAACTTTTGCATACAACTGTACTTTATCAGTTAGTGTGTGAACATTTATAAGGAAGAGTGACACTTTTACTCATTTAAAATGGCATTTACAACACCATAAAATGCAAAAAGTGAGACAGTCTGAATATTTACTGAAATAAATCAATGCCCTAATCTTTCTGAGTGGCTGTTTGCACAAAGGAATCTCAGTCATTAGATGCATCAGTAGGAGGAATAAATGAGATGTGAAGGAGGTTTTGTAGTCACTCGTGCTGGTACTGTTGGCTGTCTAACCTATTTTTTTGTCAGTTTCAACCTGTTTTGCGTTGTATGTATTTGTGTGCAGATAAGTGCAGCACCAAAACTGAAGTGAAGGTATCACATTTGATTTGTACTCTAGTCAAAAGTGTTGCACATCTAGGAGAGTGTACGCCTCTGCAATTCAAAGAAAAAAATCCAAACACAGGAAATCAGATTTTCAGGGACAATCTCAATGCCAAGTCTGTAAATTCGTATTTCTCCAAATGTGTGTCAAGGATTTACAGTTTGCAGGAAACTGTAGCAGCAAAACTTTCATATCTAGTGGTTTCTGACAAAAGCACAAAAGACTGGCTCTAACTCTGCTCCATTTGTGGCTTCACGCAATTGGCAGATTTGTCCTTTGACTGAATTGCAGAAATTTCAAAGCCTCCACAGCAGTACTACTGCCAACAACACTGTTGTAATACAACCACCTCCAGTAGTAATTCTCCAGCTCTACTCAGGCTTCCTCTGCTATGACCAAATTTGGATTTCTGGCTCGCTGCTAGGTGAAAAACGGCAGTCACGTATAATCCTACATACAGGCTTCAAAACATCATTTGATCCTGAATCCATGTTATTTACAATCTATTCTTCTAATACTGGCAAACTTTGCAAAGTTAGTGGTCCACAGAAACAAAAATATTCCATCTAGATGTACACTACTGTTCAAAAGTTTGGGGTCACTCAGACAATTTCATGTTTTCATGAACATTCACACTTTATTCATATGCTAAAATAATTGCACAAGGGTTTCCTAAACATCAATTAGCCTTTCAACACCATTAGCTAACACAATGTAGCATTAGAACACAGGAGTGATGGTTGCTAGAAATAGGCATCTATACAACTGTAGATATTCCATTAAAAATCAGCTATTCCCTGCTAGAATAGTCACTTACCACATTAATAATGTCTAGACTGGATTTCTGATTAATTTCATGTTATCTTAATTGAAAAAACTGCTTTTCTTTCAAAAATAAGGACATTTCTAAGTGACCCCAAACTTTTGACTGGTAGTGTACATGTGATGTGTTGATGAGTGACAGCTTACATTAATTAATTATGTGTCTAAGATTCGAGAAGAAATAGTTATTGTGTTAAAGTATATTCTATATCCATCAGCTGCAACATTAAAACCACTGACAGGTGCAGGGTATAACATTGGTCCTCTTATAATGTTCTGCTGTGAAGCTTTGGGTTCTGACATTCCTTCAATGTTCAACATTCTTCGATGGCAGTCACGTCCGCCACCAGGACTACATGTCCCTACATGCCCCGCCACATCACAAAAGCTGCTCAGAAAGAGGTCAAGGAACATAACAAAGAGCTCAAGCCAGTGACCCGACCTCCAGCCTCTCCAGGTTCCAATCTAAACAACCATCTGTCGGTTGTGTCAGGAGAAACAGAGAAACATGATCCCCAGAGGAAACTCAGGACCCAAAAGTCTTACTTTCCATGACAAAACCTCATGCATTTAAGTCAACACTACAGCATCCAAGATTGTAGACCATTTATGTTAACATATACTTCTTTAAACTGCATGAATACCATATTGTAGCGACAAAAAAATGTTACATTCTGATTTACTCAGGCCATAGATTAGAGTTGACTTATTTGCCAAGTCATTTTCTGGAATGGCAAATTAAATATATTCAAGCAGTTAAGGAGAAGTCATTTAAGAGATGCTGTTGAAAATAGTTTTAAGTGTTTTGTATTTTATGACACTATAGTTGAAGAACTAAGGGCTAAAAATGCAAGGTGATATCTTTGCACGGTGCTGTGTCAAGACTGGTTATGGCTTATTTCAGTCTGACGTTCTTGTTCCTCACTTTGTAATCTGAGGTTGTCTAGATTTTAGTTAAGGCTGAGATGTCCTGCTGCTTTCACACACCACATGTCGTGTGGTTGAATCTCCGTAGAATTGAAAGAGAACACACATACAGATGCTGGGCCAAAAGAATTGTGTGTGTCTATAGATGTGGCTGTCAGCATTAACACACTAGTGGATTTCTGTCTGAATGCAGTGTGTGCTTCCTGCAGAGGAAAATGACTCCCAAATCAAAAGCAGGTTTGGGGTTAATAGGAGAAAACTGGGTTACGGGGTCTGTGCTGTGAGTCTTATGGTGTTCTTCCTTTGTCAAAGGAAGCAGGAAGTGTAATGTGATGCTGCATGTTGTTCTGCCATGTCAGACATAAAGAGCGACCGCTGGGCCATCTGTTAAGTAAGGTGCTACGGCAAGGCAAACTGCTGGGATTTGGATTGGAAAAGAGATGGGAAAGGGGGTCTGAAGGATGGAGATGTGGCAGGGGGTTAGTGGGTCTGAGGAATTGACCTCTGGATGGACTGTAACAACTGATGACGTGCACAGATACAGAAAAACTTCTCGAAAAACATGTTTTCCCACACTGTTAAATACTATTGTATGGCATACTTTGACATGATATTTCATAGCAGTCTCATCAGATAAAAGGGAATTATGCACCCACAAACCATCAATATCATACATATGCCCTCGTGGTATCTTTCAGATGTGAGATTGAAAGTCTGATTGCACAGACAGTTGACAAGAAGACGAGGACAAGAAAGTATGGGAGGGTCAAAGTGGGGATGTTTAGAGCGGTAGTCAAAAAAAGCTTCACAATGAGCTGCTTTACTGCAAACTTTAGAAAAGCAAGGAGCACAACAAGCAAGGCAGTTGAGTTCACATGTGCAAATCTGAACTCTGGAGTTGTACCTCCAATTTAATTTACAAAACTTCAAATTTGGTTCTTATGCTCTCATTATTTTTTGCATATTTCTGCGAAGTTTGATTGTGCTACAAACAGAACAATAAAATTAATGGGTCATGGCTGTTTTACACTAACCTTAATTGGTACTCCTGTCCTTCTCTCTATAATACATGAATAGCTAATTAAGATGGCTTCTTGAGAAGCATTTTTATTCACTCGCTGACTTTTAAGAATATAGAAAATTGGTCAAACAAGGCTGCAAATGGCAATTTTGATAAATGAATAATCTATCAATTACAAAAGTGAATATTAGACTATTCAGCACATGAAATGAACAATTTCTGAATGATTCTTAAACTTGGCTTGAGGTGATTTTAGCTCAGATATTTAGCTTATAATTTGGTCCCTAACAATATTGACAGTAAAGATCACAGTTGTGTCCTTTTGTAATACACTTTTATGTGTGTTTGTGTGAATAGTGCCTCACTGTAGTTTAAAAAAAAACTTTCCTCTACTGCCCGGATTACCATGGGGACTGCAATACGGTAGCAGAAGGCATGATTATATTTTCGGTTTATCCAGTGTTTCTCTAATTATCCTGCTCTGTGGTGACCTTGGTCCATATGTACCCAGACAATGCAAAAACTTTACATATCTTTACATAATCACATCGAGCACTCACGCATATCAAGCAGTGACACACTTTACTCCAGTACGCAGTATTGCATACATGTCAAATCCACCAACTAATCGACAATTACACTTGACTCAACTTAAAATCAGTTTTTGTTGACTATGTCAATTACTTGTTTAGGATTATTTAACCATTCATTACAGTTTCCCCTCATGTCAAATGTGATACACTTCCACCTTCAGCATTGTAAGCAGGTTTTGCATTTTTCCATCACTGCTCACATAATTTCTGACGTTAAATGCAATGAAATGTAGAAATACAGCATAGGCCTTGACCTAGATTTTCTATTGAGACTACAATTCACCACCAGAAACACTGTGTCACTATAGTCCCAGTACAAAATGCAGTGACAATAAATTGATGCAAGTCATTCATTTTAATACTGATGCACTTACATGACATGATGCAAAATGGTTACAAGGATATGAGGTATTCAACTTTTGCTTCTCCATCATATTTCCCACCCACCTACATAGTTCATATTCCAGCTGCCTGTTTCAATGAAAGTCAGAAGGACATGTCCGGAACTGGTTACAGATGGGGACCTGTAGATTCCTAATGCACTTAGCGGAGGCCAGCATAAACAGCAAGGATGTCTTGACTGACAGCCATCTTGGGTCTGTCAATTCAGGGGCGCAAATGAATCCTTTTCAAGAACCTTAGGGTCAATTCAGAGCAATTGGTTTGGCAACTGCTACCAGAAGCTCCAAGTTACAATTGAGCTTTTCTCATGTTTGGTAAATGCAAAGGCTGCCTTCTCACAGAATCATTTGAGACACATACATGCCAATCTGCTTTCATGGAATGACATTCATAAATGAGAAGGAGAAAAAATGGAGTTCTACACTATGTCTAGTAATGCACCTCATCAGTGGAGCAGATACAGTTTCTTAAGTAAATTTATATACTTATAAAAATGATGGAAAAAAGAGGGTCCTACTTAACATTTGTTAGCCTCTTTCCAAACACTGATTGTCTTTCTAGATTTGATCTGTTCTTTTTATAGCTTTAACATATGTTAAATATAAACACAAAGGGAGTGGAAGTGTAACACTTCACATTTAATACTTATCACTAAATCTGTAAATCTCAATCCTCCTGTGTCATTTGTTTTAATAGCAACAGAGTCAAGTAAACACAGTGAGTTAATTAATAAATGGACTCGCTAAAGCCTAGACAGCTTTTCGCAGAGGTTTATTATTGAGTATAATGAGCAGAGAGCATCACAACGAAAAATAAAAATACACACTGTATCCTCTGCATGTCTGTCAAACAGTCTGTATTTCTGTCAGGCAGAGCTATAAAAAGATGAGGCTCTCAGTCAGTCAATCAGCAGTGAATTAGTCAGCATGTACGTGAGTCGATTAGACAGACAAATTACCAGCGGGACAATAAAGCTGTAAGGTAATTAGTCTGACGATCAGTCCATCAGTCTGTTGGTTAGCTGTAATGGAAGGCAGTAATAATGTTTTTCCAGAGGGATGTTTTAGTTGTGCTGTGTTGTTAAAAGCAGAAATTACAAACATCAATCCGATAAGCCGCTACAGTGACATCACTGACGTGACGTGAATACTATTGACCATATTGTTATAATAAAATGTTCTGCTGGGAAACCTTGTGTCTTGGCATGCATGACCCATACCACCAACCTAAATTATGCTCTAGACCAAGCACACTTCCCAATGGGTTGAGATACACAAACAGCCCAAGGCATCCATGAGGTGAACCGGAACAAGCCCGATTCCATGGAGGCCCCACATTACCCAATAGAACAGCTGCCAACATCCCAGTGCCAGATGCCCTTGGACACACTCAGAGGTCCACGCCCCGATAGATCAAAGCTGTTTCAGTGATGTATATGTAGTGGAGTTAATGATTCCACTTGCCATCACTTGTCATTACATATTGCACATTTATTTCCCACGGTGACCGGATATAACGTAAGCGTCCTCTTCCAGGCCCCTGCAGACTTGAGGTGTGTGCCCCAAATTACGTTCTCAGTCTACTGTATCCTGTCTCTCTGGTAAGTCAATCAGTGATAAGCTCTGCTGAAAATGCTAATTAAGTTTGTTTCAGTATCTAAACTTCTGGCTTTTGTGGGTGATATGGTTATAAAATATATGTGAAATGCTTTTATGAGAGTATCAGTTTGTTTCCAAAATAAGTACACCACATTGTGGGCAACTTTACTAGCTTGCGTGTAACTTTACTAGTAACCTCCATGGTGTCAGTGCTAGGTAACAGTTAGCTTAATAATTAGTTTTTTGTGTTTTTAGTAATATCTGGAGTTTTTACCACAAGTGTGACTGTGAGAGAAATAACGTTAACAATTACCAGTGTCTTGCTCCTGCAAATAAACAGTGGATTTGGTGCCAAAGAGTGAATGCTCCAAGCTTAATTCTTTATACAACACAAGAGAGAGAGTACACAACCGCTACATATGCGGTAACAGGCAGGTGGGGTTTATTGTTATGGCTGATTAGTATATTTTTCCATTGCTATTTTGCAGTAGCTGCTGTGATCCTACTTTGTAGGTCAGACCACAGCTGAATTGTCATGAAGTGCAGTTTCTTGAATGTCCACTTGAGGCTGGTTCGAAAAGCGAGTCAGGAGCCATAGATCCCAATGTTAAAATGCCCAACTTTACAGCAGAAATAAACATGTTTGCAGCCTGCTACAAAGACCGCTTTTGGTCTGCATAGCTACGCTTCCCATTCATGACAACTGAATGAGTGGTGAATTCTTATGTAACTCACATGGGTTTTTTTGTATTAAGGCTTACAATTATGCAAGGGGTCAGACACTCCCAAGATAGATACACACTAGCCACACTAAACTTTAGTTCTTGTAGTTCAAGAAACCTTTGGCTTTGTCCATCTTTATGTATTGTTTGTGGAAAAGCATAACTGTGAGGTTTTACCTGGAAAGATTGTCAGTTTGGCATGGCATGGTAAGTCTAAATACTAGTTCAGTTCAAACAGCTACATAAATTCACACTTGAATGTTGTGCAGTGTAACTCCTGACAAATGAGCTGTTCCACGAGACCAATTTGGGATTTAGAGCCTTGCTCAGGGGTACCTTCAAGAAGCAATTTGCAATGTATTGATTCAGAGTTTTTAGGGGGGATTCATACTGATCTATACCAGTTCTATACAAAGTTCTCAAACTGTGAGCCACTTAACACTTTCGATGGGAAAAATTAATAGGACTTCTACTTTTAGAACCAAGGGTACCCAAAATCGCTCAAGGAAGAGGGGGAAAATATGCAATTCCCACAGCTGGCTGATGGCTGAAAAGCTGCAGACAAAAGACTCTTACTGCTGTTTGTGCCACCAGCATCATGAGGTTAAACAATACATTTTGCCTTGCTGTTATATTCTGTTGAACTTCAGTTACATGCCATTCTTGTCAGAGGTCCTTGTGTTTTTTTCAATCTGTTTTCCTTTGCGTGCAGCCACCTCTGGTCAGAACACTTGTTTGATTACCTTGGAGCATTTGGGGTCAATTTCCAGTTCAACGCGTCCAGTTAGAACACCATAACCACGTGCTAACTGAAGGAATACATGTGAAAAGAAACTATTAGCCTTGTATGGACATATTTGTTGTATTTGATCAAAAATTCTGATTGTATTTTAACAGGATTGTACAGTTTTCTAAAATAAATATGCTAAATCCAAGCACTTATTATTTATTAGTGCATTAACGTATGCATATGAATAACATGCTTTAACAGGCTTCCTAAGCAAAGTATAACAAAGTGGGCAACGGTATGGCAATCCATAATGAACACAGCACGACCAGTCTTTTCTTTCCATCACATTTAGCACACCAGCAGTGGCCTTAGGTTTGATTTGATTTTAATTAGCAGCTAATCAAACTGCCACTGAGCTACAGAGTGGACTAAAGAGCAGAGAGCTCAATCATTTTTTTTTTACTCCTCAGAATCCACCATGCTGGGGTGTCACTGGGAAAAGCACTAGAAACCACTGTTAACCAAATGGTAACAGTGTGATCAGACAGTTACCCTTCTAATCACTAACTGAAATGACGCTGCTCATCTAGATGAACTGCCATCAACAATACATCATTATTAAACAGTATGCATAACCACTTAGAATGACAATTTGCCACTGTGTTTATTCATCTGGATGTATAACACCATTGAATATCTATTTACAAAATTATTGTGGTCATTATAGTGTTCTTAACAGCATATGAAGCAAACAAGAAAATGTTTTTTTTTTTTTAGAAAATTTGTCTGGTGATAAACGTCTTTTTGGAATTCATGGAACAGCTATGTCTGTGTCGGTAGTAGCAGTGTGTGACTTTTCAGAGAAAGAAAATAATGAATAAACCCAATGATGATTGATTCTATTGCTGATTACTTGGAGGCAAGATTAAATGGCCTCTTAAAATGAGTAGTTTGCCAGTCCATAGTGGCCATAGGTTTATGTAGGCACTTTTCTGTATTTTTAATTAGTAGCTTTGTTCAATCACCATGTTCCTTTTCATATATGTGTCTGAGATGTTACATCATTTGTGCACTTGGTTTACCCTTTTTCTACCAAATCTCTTTGTTGTACAGTCTGCGTTTATGCCAGTCCTCTTTTATGATTTATGATTTCACAAAAAAAAAGACAATAAAAACATATAAAAGTGTATAAATCAGGCAGGAAGGATGTCGGTGTAGCTGCAGTTTTCCTGAACAAAGCCTGTCTAGAAAGCAGCATGGAGTATTAAGAATGTGTCTGTTTTGAAATAGAGGTGGAATGGACACATATTTGAATGCACCACAGATATTTAATCCCTGCCCTCAGCCATTCTCCCCTAGGCCCCTGAATTACTATAAGAGTTTCCAGATTTTACTCCAGTTTTCCGACCAGTCCCCAGTTCCCCTCAAACTTTCCTATCTGACTGGTCAGGGTCTGTATTTGGGCCCTACATCCATATAAATAGTGCTTCTTCTGCATCTATATATTCTGCATATGTTCTTGCCCTTGTCCACAGATGTCCACACAAAGCACTGTGTACGTACTCAGATAACAACATTTATATCTTACATACTAACAGACCCTTACATGTTTACAGAGGAAGAAACTGGAACACTGACAATAACAGCAGTTCAGAGCTACAGCTTAAGATGCTGAGAAACATTTATTCACTTTACTTCTGTCAGTTTTAATGGTTTTCAAGAGCAACAACACTTACGGTATTTAGTGTTTAAATCTGTTTGCCAGGCTGAAATCAAAAACAAAACTGGATTTTTTTGGCCATAATGGAAATCCAAAGAGTCATTGCATTATCTGGGAGAATTCCATACATCTGTGTTTAATAATATAATGCATATTGTTTGAAGAAATAAATGGGAATCCAGAAAAGTAAGAACACTTCTGGAATCAGCAGCCCCTCCCATTGTGCAAATCTATGTAATTTACCTACAATTCACTCCTTCATATATAGTGCAGTCTATGACATGTGCAAAGCAGCTGCATCACACTGAACTCCTCAAACAGCTGCAGTCTGTTTCCATGATGGATCACTTTGCAGTCCTGTACCTATGATACCTGGTTTGGTTTGCAAAGGTTGACAGGTCTGCAGTGCCACTGAGTATGCAACGATGCTGCTAAAATAAAAAGTGCAGTGATTCACCTGGGACAATGTGAGCGCAGGCAGCTGAGAGAGACTGCAGTCCCCCTCGACCCTCTAGAGGATGAAGTGATAGAGATAATGGATGGACGGACAATGTGAATCCACTCACGGTGGAGTGATGGATGATTTCAAATGATGTTTATAAGCAGCCCAACACTTCCAGGAATGCAATCAACTGAATCCTTCAGTTAGCCCTTCCCTAGTTTGTATTTGTCCATGTATTTCACTCCTGGGTCCTATTAAATGCTGTCAGTGTATGCATATGTATGCATGCAAGTATGTATGTATGCATGTATGCATGTATGTATGTATGTATGTATGTATGTATGTATGTATGTGTATATATATATATATATATATATATATATATATATATATATATATATATATATATATATATATAGTCACCACTTTCACGTCAACATTTAATCTGACAAAATCGCAGAAGACATTATCCATCAGATACTGATAACTAAACAGAAGTGTAAGTTCTGAATTTGGTGTTAAAGAATTAAAGAGAATTAAAGAGACTTTATTGTCATTGTTCAGAAGTACAACGAAATACTCTTAAAAAATAAAAAGAAGAATCAAAGTACTATATACAAACAAAGTAAAGTGGTCAGTGCTGATAAAGTGGTCCAGTGTTGAAGAAGAGTTCTTATTGCACAGATGAGTCGGAAGGGGGGAATGACTGGGTGGAGGGGCAATGGGTGTGTCACAATTTTGTTTTATAACTGAGTGAATGAATGTTTTTGTCCTATATTTAGTGCTTTATGTTTTACTGTGTTGATAGAAATGCTCTTCAACCGCCAAGACAATTTATTGCTTCAAAGTGGCTTCTTCCAAAAGTGTTGTTGCCTGGCAACAGACATCACACACATCCTTTGAGAGAGGAAAAAAAAATCTTCTTGCCCTGGCATACTGTATATGTGTGGTCTTGCTCTGGGTGTTTTGTCTCCATTTTGATCCATAGTGGGAGGTGTGGGAGTGTGTACTTCCAAAAGACACTGGTTTGATGGCAGGCGTGGGGTGACACTGGCACATACAGAAGCGTGGGCACCGATAAGGATGCAAGGAAGAAAGAAAAGAGCAGCGGAGACGGAGCACAAAAGAAGACACCGAGGTGGAAGGAAGAATAAATATGATGAAAGGGAAACGAGAATTTGCATGCTATCGAAACAGAACATAATAATTCAAGGCATGGGGGCAGCATTTTATCATTACAAGTAGAAACAAATGTGCATAATTAACATAGAAGTTGTATAAGACAGACCTTTAGACATGACAGGGAATCCGCTGAACTTTATAGGCACCAATCAGGTGGAGAGCACAATTCTTTCAGCGCAAATTAGGCCAGAATTTTTGCACTTTCAATAGCAGAAGAAAGGAAATGCCAACCAAATTATGAATGAGACAAAGAGGAATGAATAAAAAGAGGTACAGTGAAGACACAAGATTGGTGGGAAATCTGGTCTGGTTTTAGAGGACATTAATAGACAAGTTGCTCAACAAATTGAATGCATTACTGGTTAAAAGAAATTACAGGGAGCATATCCCATGCGTGTAGGTGTCATCAGCGGTGACCTCCTGATCCCATTCCTAGCCTGAAGAACCTTTGCTGTATACCACTCCCCTGCTATCTTTCCCCACATTTTTTGTCTCTCTCTACTGTTACTATCTTACAAAGCCAAAAAGGCCAAAAAGGCAGCTACAAAAATTAATAATCGCAATTACAGCACAATTTAGCTTAGAAAATCACCAAACAGCAAAAGTACTTCAATAGCTGTGTATTTTTCATTAATGGTGTATGTTGTATCAACTTATACAATCCCATCTACTGAATGTGTGCATAGAAGCCCCGCATGGCTTCTTTCTCATATAGATTTACAGCAAAGACACTTTGCGGAACAATTCTAATAAATTATTGTTCAAACATAATGACTGCATCCTTAACAAAGAGAAAACTGCTTTATATTCAGTCATTGTACATCACTTAGAAGCCATAGAATCCATCCCTGCTGTTGTTGCAATCAAGTGTGCTGTCTTTTGTACTGTTCTGCTTGTACAAACACACTAGGTCATTTTATGCATAGTTTATACATATATATATATATATATATATATATATATATATATATATATATATATGACAGACAGACAGACAGACAGACAGACAGACAGACAGACAGACAGACAGACAGACAGACAGACAGATAGATAGATAGATAGATAGATAGATAGATAGACAACACACTCATGCACCTCACATGACCATGTTGTGTTAGCATTTTAGTTCAGATGGTGCTGGTGGAGGGGGACACACAGTCGTGGGTGTTTTTAGACCATAAAGCTAGTCCACGCCACGTGCAGCTTCCACCATGGGAGTTCTATGGGCGCAGATGGAGGGACCATGGGGCCCAGGTGGCTGCCTACTACTGCAGCTCTGGACCCCCACATAGAAGGCACCAGGAGAGCAATGGAGGGCGAAAGAGCTCCATTATAAAAGTATGATCGGCAGTTTGTGATCCAAGGAGGGAGCACGCTTGGGCTTTGTTCAGGCAACTGAACCAGGGACCATATTAATAATTGGTTAATCGGACAATTACCATTAATAATTTAACCAATAAAAATATATTATCTAATCAGGCAGAAGACGAAGGACATACATGCCAGAACATGTACCGTACAATAGCTGTAATACCTGGGTTTGCCACCAGGTGAAGTTTCTTACTTTTTAACTCGTAGCGGCACAAAGAGGTGGTCACCCAGATTCACAACAGTTCAGTGTTAGCAAGCAGACAGCATTATGGGAGTTTAGTTTTGTCGCTGAACTGAATTCAAATTCTAATGTTTCAATCACATTTTTTCTGAACCTAAGATTTTAAAAAAAGACTCAAATATAGGCAGATGCACAGTGCCGCGGAAAAGTATTTGCCGCCTCTCGAATTCCTATTCTTTTTAATATTTCCCCCACTTAAATGTTTAAGACCATCAAACAAATTTAAATATTAGACAAAGAAAACACAAAATGTAGTTTTTAAAAGGATGATTTAATGTTTTAAGGGAAAAAAGCTATCCAAGCCTACTCGGCCCTGTGTGAAAAAGTAATTGCCCCCCTTGTTAAAGCATTAATTAACTGTGACTAATCACATTTTTTGTGCATTGGGAAATGTGTGCCTTACCTGTGGCTGCGGTACACATTTAGCAGAATGATCATGAAGCCCAGAGCGTAACAGGCCAGGTAGGGATTGCCAAAGAGCCTAGAAAGCTGCCGTGTTCGATACTCCCATCTCGCCACCTGACAAAAGACAGTCCCACAGAGAGCAGAGGTCATGAGATGGTGGCATTGCCTTTACAAAGTCCATCAAATGGCAAGGACAAAATTGCATCATGATATGGACTGCAGCCTAAAATCAGGTTAGCAATGGTGATTTAGTTACTGAAAAGATAAGTCGGCATTCAATGAGTTATTTTTGGCAGCATCACATCAAGTTGTACACAACACGGCATGTTATTGCCTTAATAAACATGGAAAGTATGCCTGATAGTTGTCTCTTCACAAATCCAGGAGATATGAAGTAATATCAAAATGTATTTGGAGTTGTGTTGTTTCCTTAATCTTATAAATGTAAGTCCTATTTTCATTCTACTTCTTGCTCAGGATTGGTCTCCACCAGCTCTTGAAGGAAACATTTTTCCCTTTACCTGCTAAATGGTCCATATACAAATCAGCAGGTTGCTAAACACTAGCCTCAGGATATATCTTTCATGAAATACAAAAAACAACCTAACGAGAGCAGCGATAATAATGCAGTGGTACTATTGCATGCCATAAAACCAAATTATTGAGCGAAAAGATGCTAAACCGCTGCATAAAGATAAACTGCAAAGATTTGTGATATTTAATACACTTTTTTCATTACCTTGCTTTTATTTTTTTGTTGATTCTTTTTGAAAAGCTACCAAGACCCAGTTGGCCATTTTCCTGCTGAAATTACTGCTTATTATTACTTATTTTCAAGGAAAATGTTATTTTGCTTGTGATTAAAAGTGCTCTACTTATTAATTTAATCCTTGGCCTCTCGATATTTGTAGATTTTTCATCTGTTCAGATGCTTTTTTCTCATAATGGCAGAGGACTGAGTGACTCAGGAATTCATTTCCGTTTCTTTGTTGCGATTTGAGCATGACAGAAATAATGTATTCTAACATTTGATGGCATCCTGAAACTATCAAAGCACTCTTTGCAGTCTTTTATGTCCTTCACCAAGCCTTACTATAGCTTTCAAGGGGAAGAAATTGTATCTTAAATGGTGGTTCGTGTGCTCATGCCTCAGTTTAAACATTGTTTTAGTATCAGTGTTAGCACCATTAGTGGGAGAAAAACAGTATAAGATGCCATGGTATAATATGTCCAATGTCAACTTCAGGAGCCAACAAACGAACTGGGCAACAGTGTATTTTATGGATACAAATATTGACAGGTCATTGAGTGAATGGCTGAAAAACAATGTGTTTGAACAGCCTCTGAGAGTCTATGACAGTGAGACAGTAAGATCAAGCATTATCTTTTTTCATTATTTCTGAATTTCAGCTGCGCACTTAGCCTCTAACAAGCAGTGCTTCAACCAGAAAACAAGTTCCATGTAAACAGGTTTTCACTTATACGCCCTATATACCAGGCCGAGGGTCCCTCTGAAAAGAATCATGATTGACACATAATAGGTAATTGGGTGAAATTGCATCATCTTGAAAAACTAAGGGTTGTATATGTAATGGGAAATGACTCACGTGATAAGAATATTGATTAGCAGTGTCGGGTACTCGCGAGTACTAAGGTAAACTACAGATAACTGTGGTGCTCTCAGTATCCACTCTTTTTTTGTGTGTGTGGTGGCAGTGCAGGGGAGCGGCAGCGGTAGCGTGGCGCCGCTGCAGGAAAAAATCCTAGAGGAAACACTGTATTATGTATGAAATTTAACAGCAACACAATCTAAAAACATCACTTGGTCTTTTTGGATGCACTTCTGCGACAGTTTCTAACTTTAGCTTGCAAGTACTCAATCAAAAGGCACAAATAACAGAAGAAGACCATCATTTTAGCTTTACAACACAAGGAAACTTGTTACAATTTTTTAAAACTATCTAAGTCTCTGTATCTTATCCTTATTTCATTACAGGGCTGAAAAATGTAACAGATCAAATGTTTCGTGTTTACCTTGAATATCGATGAATGTTAAACTTGAATTTAACCACTTTACGCTGTTGATCAAAGTAGTAGGCTAATGTTAATGTAGCACAACAATGCAAATGCATAAGTAAAAATCAGAATAAGGGACAGATTGATACATTTTAATAATTAAAGTAAGTAAAACCTGAAAACATATGGAGGTCAACCAAGATAAAGCTGCCACACTGTTCTGACATTGGGTTGTGATTGGCAGGTCTACATTGGGTATATTTAAGAAAATATAGGGAATAACCTCCTAAGACCCGAGCTTTGGTTGGGCTTGCATTTTAGATTTCTTCCAGTTATTTGGGATAAGGAGTAACCAATAAATATAATAATAATATAATTATGTTCATTATATTTATTTTATATTTTTATTAAATTTAAATTGCTATTATTATTGTTGATATTATTAATATTATTATTGTTGCTATTATTAGTATTATTAATATTAATATTATTATTATTATTATTATTATTATTATTATTATTATTATTATTATTATTATTATTAATTAAAAATAGGCTCTTTCTGGAAAAAAAAAATTATGTCCACATATGTGGACGCCAGGTCTGAAAGAGGTTAAGTAAACTGCTATTAAAGAAGTGTCTATTGCTGGTTTATTATATTGCCCAGGCCCTTTTTATGACATTTTGGCAAATATTAATCATGGAAATCTTGCTACCCTCTCTACTAGCAGTACTGATATTGAAACAAGTAGTGTCCTAAGTTATTTTGTAAAATTAACAAAGACATCTAAGCAAAATGGTTATATTAATAATAATAATAATAATAATAATAATAATAATAATAATAATAATAATAATATCTAGAAAAGCACTCAGAGAGCGCAGTACTTTGCCAAGGCTGCTCAGTCGTATCATTTCCGGAGAGGTGAAATCTTTAAACAATTTGTGGAGCCAGACTATAAGCCGCATCACTGCCAAAATCTAATCACTTGGTCTTTGTGTCATTTCTGACCTTGCCTGAAAATTTCATCCAAATCCGTTTTTGAGTGACTCGCCTATTACTGTCATTACTCTGCCTCCTTGGTGGAGTAATAATAATAATAATAATAATAATAATAATAATAATAATAATAATAATAATAATAATAATAATAATAATAATAATAATAATAATAATAATAATAATAATGGTCAGTGGTTTCTAAATACATTTAGGCATTTTTATCCTTATCACCTCAGAGGTTTAAAAGTTTCACTTGCCACATGCTCATACAGTATGTACAGTGAAATGCAAAGTGACTGTTACATAAAGCTGTGAAATAACAAGAATATCTGATTTAAAAAATATTCTTCAAAAATAGAAAGAAGTCATAAAAATGAGGAGTAAAGTGATCGAGAAACTTGTGTACATTATGCAACGGTTGCAGTGGTGTGTGTGCATGTTATGTTGACACATAAGCATGTGTTTGTGTGTGTGTGTGTGCATAGAGCTATATGTTGTATACACATTTATATTGTGCCAGTCTGCTGTAGCTCAGAGAGTTGATTTAAATTTAGACCTGAGGTCAGAGTTCCCAGTTCTGAAAATATGTGGAAAAAAGCTTTGTTTGCTTTGATGTCGTGAAGGTGTTGGCCACAGTAGAGCCACTCAGATAGTCCCTTGGTAGTAATGCAGACCCTACTTCTGTTAAAATTGAGGACATTTGTGACAAATGCTGTTCTGCCTCAATGAAATTATCTCTTCATATTCGTTGTCTGTTGTTTTTTGTGGGGTTTTTTTGTTTGTTTTGTTTTTTTACAGCCCTTGCTGGTGCTGTCCATATTGCACCTTGTAGATCCCTCGGTGACTGACAGCACAAGATCTTATTTAAGGGGTCACAGCTGCATTTTTCAAAATGCACCTCCCACTGAAAATAGAAACTATTCAACTCTTGTCAGTTATGTAACGTGAAAAAGCATTTGCCCTGCCTGTCCATGTGGTGAATCTGTGTGTGGCGTTACTGACTGCAAGACCTGTTTATGAAAGGACTGACAAACTTCAAATTACTTACTGACTGTGGGCTGAGGAAGTGCGTAGATGCAAAAAAAAAAAAAAAAAAAGGATACAAATGCTGCCATGGCAACATCTGTTTCTATGTTCAGGAGCGGTGAGATGGAAAAGAGAAAGCGAAGACAGGTGGAAGGAAGGAAACTTTATACAGCAGGAAAAAAGAAGCTCTGTGCTTTAACAAGATATACCTGCTCAAGTGCCATTTTTACTGGGTTGATGCTCCACACTGAGGTGCACTCAGGAGAACAAAAGACCAAAACAACAAAAAACAAAGTATGATCTTGAGTCTCCATGTTGTTCTGCACGGCCACCAGCAGCCTGTTCCTTAATGTTTCTTTTCCCTTCCATCCTCCTCAATAATAAGAAAATACTGCTGCTGCTGTACAATTACAGCCCATCAGTTGAATCCTTTCTTTGACTCAGGCTTCCAGTTACATCCACGTGTTTATTCGATGACAATTTTCTCTCTAGGACACTGGGGCACAGTGAACCAGAGAAATACTATACAATAGCAGTTGAAAATATAATTGATAATTAGCTTTTTAGCGAACAGGTCAATAAAAGCAGAGGTGATGTAATACATTTTAATGTTTTATATGGAGGCACTGCCGAGGTTCATCTGTTGTCAACACAATAATACAGTACCCAAGTGTAGAGAGTATAAAGCACTAATAGATTCGGATCTCTCCCCATTGCACCTCAACTTTGATTCTCAAGATCTGATTAGAATCATCCATCCATTATCTATACATCACTTAATCCTCATTGAGGTTGCGGGGGGGCTGGAGCCTATCCCAGCTGACGTAGGACCAGTCTGTCGCAGGGTTACATATACAGACAAACAATCACACTCACATTCACACCTACGGACAATTTAGAGTTACCAGTTATGGTACGTGTCCACTGGATCCATCAATTTCCTGCATCCTATTCATTGTCTATGTGAAACGCACCATGTTGCATTACTGGTTCCGCTGCAGCACGTTTCGAGCTGTGATCCAGCGCGTCTCCCCAGAGCTCATTGCCTAAAGCTGACTCGACTTCTACTTTATGCAAATTCGGTGCACTGTGTGGAGGTCTGACACATCGCAAAACTTTCGTCAAACATCCTAACTAGCTGTCGTTCAACTAAAACGAGGACTGCAACTGCCCAGCTTATATCTCGCCTCAAATGCTTTCAAGAACACTTTTTGCTGAGCTGTTTCAGTAATAAAGGAGAAAGTTTGCGATCGAGCCGCCATGTTGGTCAGGCTCATCTACCAGACTGAACCTGAAAGCACTGTCCTATGACCACACAGTGGCCCGCTGGTGACCCACCCACCAAGCTTGCGATTTTCAAATGTGGCACATTTACATGCGGGATAAAAACAGATCCAATGGACACGTACCATTAACCTGTGCATGCTTTAGAACCATGGGAGGAAGCCAGAGTACCTGAAGAAAAGCCACGCATGCACAGGGAGAACATGCAAACTGTATGCAGAAAGATCCCAGGAAGGCCGGGACACGAACCAGGGATCTTCGAGCTGCAAGGCGAAAGTGCTAACCACCAAGCCACTGTGCAGCTCTAATCAGAATCAGTTGTAGAAAAAAATAGGCAGATAAAATTGTCATAAATACTTAATGTCTGACAGTTAAATACTAACGCAAAGTTACAGTTGTGTGCAGTTCTGCCAGGAAAAATAACCAAATCTAAACTTAAAATCTGTTTGTCAAGGCAGCTGAGAAGCCATATGACCACAAGTCACATGACAAAAATTCTGAGACGTTTCAGCTGAACTGCAGGCAGTGTATACTCAGAGCAGAGGGAGAAAGATTAAAAATGCACATGTGGGAACTTGTAAAAATGCTCAACATATTGATTTCATGTTTTTCAATTTTTAGAAAATGAATAAAGAAATTCCACTTTTTTATCATTTGATGATGTATGGCATTCTGTATCAGACTGCACAAAGCACATTTTGTCTCCAGTTGTGCTGTTTCCACAGAAGTGCAAGACTTTAAAAACGTGACAGGAGCAAGAAATTATTTAAAAGGAAGAAAATTACCCTCAAAGAAAGTCAATTGTATGCTGTGAATGTGAGCCTGGTTATGTCTCTGCCCAACATCAAATGTTATGTAAGAATCGGTGCCTTCACTACATCTCCCTGTCATATCTCTATCTCCAGAGATGCTGAAATCTGCAATAAAAAGTAATAGCAGCCTGGTGCCACGAGGACTGAGTCATGCCAAAGATAAGAGGGGATACATGGATACACATCTATGATATGTAACCATTCACTACCCTCAACAAAGCTGGTGCCTCCACTGAAAGTAAAAAGAGAGAAAGGATAAGAGATGATAGGCAAATTGCTTTCAATTTAAAACATATTGTGACCACTGACAATGACACTGATCGTTTCCTTAGCTCAGGGGCAACTCTGTGGGAAGTTCAACTCTGACACTGAGCATTGTGAAACCACACAATACGCTCACACAACATAAAGCAAACCTTAAAAAAGGACGATGTGAGAATGGGCAGCGTGATTACTCTCTGCACAGTCAGTCAATCAGAACACAATGTATAGATGATTTCTGTTACAATATGGGGATGATTTTGCACTCAAAAGACCATCAAGAAGAAATTGTGATGGATTGGCCAGTTGGATGTATAACGGGAGAAGAGATGAATAGACAAATTCAGTGTATACATCATGGAGGGTTTGGCCGGTAGGAGGATGATGATGGGAAAGATTTTGCAACAGCGTGAGCGTTTCTCTTGCATTTGGGACTAAAAATAGATAGGTGTGACTTTTGGAGCACATGTGAGTTACAAAGGTCAACTGAACATTTTTTTTCTTCCACAAAACATCAACAGCACAATTACAATGAATGAAATTTTAATGCCAAGTCTGATTCAGTGACCTGCAGCATCTGTGGAATCACAAACTGCAGCTGCTCATCAGTACAAGTTTTGTAGCTCCTTACATACCAAACGTTACTAATTCTTTAATAAAATATGTTTATGAACTAGGGAGTTTATGACTCCCTAAGAGTTGTGTGGTTTTGTTTGCTATTTTGGTATAGAGTTCACTCTTAATTTAATCTGTATGTTGCCAACTGATTTGTTTTTGTTAACCAAAACCTTTGTAATCACATCACAAGTTTTGTTTGTAAAATAAATTAGTAATTTCCTCAGAGGAAAAAGTGTTTTGTGTGGCTGCTTGAGAAATGTGAAGGATGCCATTTCGTGTTGCGTTCGAGCAACCCCTCGGCTGGGCATAACACTCGGTAATTTTCACACTTTGCAAGTCATCCCGTGGGCCGGATTGGACCCTCTGGTGGGTTGGTTTTGGCCTGCAGGCTGCATGTTTGACACCCATGTGCTAGATGTTTATGAAAGAAATACCACTGGAGAACTACATCAATGTTTTCCTACCATTTAGTGTCGCTTCTCAAAATAAACCCAAACAGTAAGCAGGATTTTAGTAAACAAGTGAGTGAATCATCTTTGGACAGATGCTCTGTAGGAGAGAGAACAGCGAGCCATAAACTGTATATAAAATATGGATGTGCTTACAAGTTGAAAAACTTCCCCCGAAAACTTCCCCCAAAAATGTATTGTACAAAATGTACAAAATGATTCGCAATCACTACTGGAGATTCCAGTTGCCTTTATCAGTAGTCTCAAAAATAGACACAAATGCAAAATTTTCTCATAGAACAGCATACTACAAAGGTAACTCTGCTAAAAATGCGGTTATTGGCTACTAAACAGGTGTAATTGAACAAAGCTTTGTAGCACAGAGCGGTGGAAAAGCTGGAAATGTGAGGGTTTTTTTGTTGTTTTTGTTTTACACTGCAGAGACAACTGTAATGTGAAAAAAATGACACTACTCCTTCATCCGTGCTCATCACCTACAAGTGGTTCATTAAGAGAAATCTACATGAATAATCCAAAACCCAAGAACACATCTCATTACCTGCGGTGCTGGCCATCATCGACTTTAGCAGGCCTTTTATGCCAGTACAATCTATTCTGAGTGAGCAATGGGAATGCAACCTCACTCACAATCATTCAACCCCGTATACAACTGTCCAAAAGACTAAAAATACTCAGGTTTTCTGCAGACAGACTGCTGATGCTGCTATCAAATTATCAATCAAGTCATGGAAATAACACAAGGCACGGATGTGGAGGGTACAGGGAGTGGCACCAGACTGGCAGATCTCGCTGCTCTTCAAGATGAATTCAATCAAGGCTTAGATAACAGGCTCCTCCTGTGTCCCCATCAGCCCACTTGAATTAGAAATGCAGACACTTCAGTGGGCTTGAAGTCAGGATGATAAGGAGACGTCTGAGGGGAGGCCACATCTGACATTTAATGTTCCTAGATGGAAGTACATTTGAGTGGCAGAAATGGGGAAAATAAAGCCATAAGCAGCTCCAGCACATTCTCACCTGCTTTTAACCGCCAGGAATACACACAGAGCTAGCAGGATTCCAAGTAGAACTTATGTAATACGAGAGTGTGAAAAAGGTACTTCTGGAGTAACTTGAGTGATGGTAATTTTTAAACCCTTCAGAGAGAAGGTCTGCACCTTGGACTGTGATTCTATCTGTTTGCTTAAGAGCTGCTAGTTTACCCACTATTGATGTTCAGCTGCTTTTAATGGAGGACAACCTGCACACAGGCATAGCCGAGTGTATTAATGCGTGGATGCGTGCTGTTCTGGATTAATGAGGAGAAAGAGAACAAGAACATAGACGGATCACATGCACAATTAAAAAAAAAAAAACACTGTTGAATATTTATATCTTGGGCAGAAAGGACATTCTGTCAACTGCAGTGCAGAAAACACTTGGAGTACAAGCTCTTTTAATGAAATAAACTAAACTGATACAAATATGGATGAGAATCTGGGTACTTTAAACACTTCAACTTTAAGCCACACTAGCAATGTGGGTGTGGGGATGTTGGTTGCTCAGTTGACTGGTCATTTTTTACATGATACATACTGGATGGAGTTCAATGGAATTTTGTGCAGATATTCACAAACTGGAAAGGAAGACGTCTTTGCATTGTGTGATTGATTGATTTGGTCGCCTGACTTGTCTTCTATCACTTCTGGCAGGCTGATGATAGGAGAAGGTTCAGTTTTCCTATGAACTGTTTGTTTTAACGTGACATGTCTTCACAATTATTGACTGGCTGACTATTGGACGATATTTGGAGAATTCTCATGATTTTGGTGACGCACTGCCCCAGACATGAGCAGTGTTTCCAGTAAATTGTCCAAATTTGAAGTTGTAAAATTTTGCAAAAAACTACAAAAATAAAATCCAAATTAGGTTTGCTTTGAAGTGAATAAATAAACTACGTAGTGTTATCAGAAGGTGGTGTTATAGGCTGCGTTACATATAGCTGCAATAAAAACAGTAGAAGAAGAACCAGTTGATGCTGCTGAAAGAAGATTTAAACAATTTTGGCCATCTTGGGGGAGAAAAATAGCACATATTCAGGAATTGGTTTCAATCAAGCAAATTGTAATTATTGATATTTCAGGTATTGGCCATGTTGTATGGAGTTCAAGGATAAAGACAACGAAACTTATCAGAACGTATCTGAATGAGGTGTTTCCATCTCCTACCAGAAGTTATTTTAGAATTTTTCTGTATCCATTACCTTTTTTTTAATGCAATTTGCTCAGGGTGACATGCAATGATTTATGAGATAAGATATGCTACTTTTCCGCTGTCATAAGGTTGAAATTGTCCAGATGTTTAGTTTCTAACTAAATACAAAAAGGACCATTTCCCATCATGAGACTAAAATGTTCACTGGTGAAAAAGAAATTTTTAGAAGAAGGACACGTTGAATTGCGGGTGTCTGTCACTCAGTATGTATAGCTTTTTGAAACAGACAGCAAGGATAGTGTATACAGTATTTTGCTTTTTTCAGTTGCTTGTCGGACCTTTCACATGTGCAACAAAAAGCAACATCATCAATGTCTCTGTGGAGAGATTCTGTGTTTTTGCAGTTTGCAAACTATAAACAGATGATTATTTAAAGTTAAAACTAAGTTAAAGTGTCTTAGTAAGGTGTAGGGCCACCATGTGCTGCCAGGAAAGCTTCAGTGCAACTTGGCTTTGATTCTCTAAGAGTCTGGAACTCAACCAAAGGGATTAAACACAATTCATCCAAAAGATCATTTGGTGTGCTGATGATAGTGGTGGAATACACTGTCTAACATGCCAGTCTAGGTACCGTCATCCCGATACAAATCATCCATATAAAGGTTTTATCGGAAGAAAAAGTTGTCCATTCAGAACAACTTTGTATTGATTTGTAGCGACTCTTCCCTTCAAGAGGACTCAAACCATGTCAACAAAATTTACCCCACAGCACAGCATAACCACCAGATCACTTCATTAACTAAACCTTCACAGTGTGTCTGTTCATATTAAGCGCTTGCTCTGGTATGTCATAATTCAGCCCTTAAGGCTCCCTCTGGAAACTTTAACCATAACATTCTCCATATGTAACTGACTTCTATGTTCAGACTCATAAAGGAATACATTCTTGACCCCTTGACTCCATGGCCTTTCCACCATCACTGCTATCTGGTTAACTCTTCAATCGCATGCCTATCAGTTGTACCTCTTTAGCATATTTGACTGTACAGATGACATAATGAATCTGAAGATGAATTTCATTTTACGGGAAAACACAGTATGTCCTTCTTCCCCAGTAACCACTATTTGACTCTGCCCTCATAGCAGCCCTTTCATGTTAGTTTAAACCCTAATGAGATTCTGACCTCTGTTATGACTGCACCCATTCCACCTAAAGGCAGGGGCACGAGGGCAAACTTACTGTATTATATCATCTGATTATGTCATTCACCTGCAATGATTCAGCTGAAACGCTTACAGGCTTTAAAACAAAAAATTAATACATACAGGTATACTATTATGGATCCAAATGGTCTCTGTGTATCTTTTTCCTGCATGGGAACATGAAAACACACCAGACAAAAAAGGGCAGAAAAAGGACAGAAATGCTGACTGCTACAATCCTAATGATGCACTCAGATTGCCATGTCCAAAGCTACACGATGCTGCCCTCCAGGCACAGGAACATTTCAGTCCCACTGTGACCTTGCCTTCTTGACAATGATCACCTGCATTTTTTCCATTTTTTATTTATTTATTTATTATTATTTTTATAAAATAAAGAACACAGAAAAACATTATGTATCAGTGACACACTGTCTAGAGGAACAGGCTGGAAAAACAAGTTATTTTAGATTTCATAAAGCTTAGAAGCTATAGCCTGAAGGGATAGAAAGAGTTACTCAACAATCTTTATGTATCAACAGATAAACAGTATATTTAGCTACAGATGTGATGGGCAATATGATAGTACTTCATCGTGGCTGAACCTGCAATCTCACCCCAACTGGGATATTAGAAAAAAGAATTTTATGGTGTGTAAGGTATTTCTGACAAATAAAGGTTGCGTCTTCTTTTGACACGATGAATCAGAAATACAGTCTAGACATTGTAAATGTGATGAATGACTATTCTAGCTGGAAACGGCTGATTTTTAATGGAATATCTCCATAGGGGTGCAGAGGAACATTTCCAGCAACCATCACTCCTGTGTTCTAATGCTACATTGTGTTAGCTAATCATGTTGAAAGGCAAATTGATGATTAGAAAACCCTTGTGCAGTTATGTTAGCACATGAATAAAAGTGTGAGTTTTCATGGAAAACATGAAATTGTCTGGGTTACCCCAAACTAGTGTATTAAAGTAAAGCATCTGCAAAAATAACACCAAATCCTCTCATGTCAATCAGTCAAAGTCTTTTTTTCAAATTGAAACCCTGCTGACATAAGGTAGAACAGTACCTTCTGGTCTGCTGGAAGGCTTTTAATTTGAAACATCTCTGCAGAAAGTTTGGAATTTTTGATGAACATTAACTATTTGTGGGTTGATTTTAAATTAAATGTCAAATTTTTCTTTTCTTAATCTTCATGTTTATAGACAGTATGTCTGTTTCTTCTGTTTCAAAAGTTGATACATAATTATGTAAAACAAAGAAGTAATTACCCAAATATTTGTCATCTGCCTCTTATAATCTTTCTTTCAGGAGCTGTATCATTCTCAAGACTGAATTTCTAGGCCAACTTCTGAAAAAAACAAACAATTCTGAAAAGCCACCAACAATGTTTTTCCAACTTGAACTCAAATCAAACCACAAATCCAAGATCAGATCGCATATTTTGTTTAATGGGCAACAGTGAGCTCAAGTGATACTCAGTCTGGAGAGAACAAAAGCAATTTCAACATGGTTTCCATGGCCCACTAGCATGACTCACCAGCAAACACCAACCTTAGCTTACACCGAGTGGGTACATCTGAGGTCACCTCACCCTTTCAATTAGCGTAATTGAGTCCAGTGAATAAAGACATGAAACCAATGGATAGAGTCTTAAGTTCTTCACTCATGATGAATATATATCTGAGTGTCTCTTACCTGGATGAACCAAATACATGTGCACAATAAAGAGCTTGATTAATGACTCAGACTAGCTACCGATTCTGCTATCTTCGGGATCACAGTCATTGGAGGTCAGGCTGCATTATGTGATTTTTAACTGTGAGGCAGAAAGACTCCAAAACAAACAAAACAAACTGCCTTGATCTGCTTTAACAAGGTCATATGAGTACTGTGTTAGCAAACTGCTTATGTATATATCCAGCAGGCAGAGCAAAGAAGTCAGGCCTCTTTTACCTCAGCAGCTCTAAAATCGAATATTCCTCGACATTTTCTTTCTTTTTGATTCTCAGGTGGATTGCACAAACAACTGATTTATATTACTACACTTTTTAGAAGGAAACATTATCAGAGACAACAGACTGCTTATTTAAAGCAAAAATATGGATAGTTATGGACCAATGAGTCCCAAAAGTCATTGCTAGGACCTCAGACAGTGGTGACATGGTAAACGATCACATCCTGTGTGGAAGTGGGAACAAAGACAAATTGTTCAATTATTTCCCCAACTGTTGGCCTAATACCATCACAATTCAACGTTAAACCTATCGAAAATGACTTTCAGTTGTATCTCCATACAGAGTGGCAGGAAGTTCACAACCTGCATTGCTGTCATTTCAACTTGTTGCCTCATTGAAGCAAATTTTGTGTCTCTTTGTACTGAGATGTCAGCAATTGTTTTGGTCAGTACTTGTGTCAAAACCAATAGAGCCACAAAAATGAATTCTGACTTGTGAAATGTGCGCTCTATTTCTCTTCACCTCTGTCGTTTAGCACACAGGTCTGGTGGTGTCTATTTGTGACAACTTGCTACTGTAGCAGCCGACAGTGACAGAAGGACCTGATGAGTAGTTTGTTCACCCAAATGTAGGTCACTGGGCAGCACAGACTTGATGATTGAGACAATCTCCATATGCAGGGAACAGATCAGAGGACACTCAAGACAGTATCCAACAACCGTGTGCCATATCACTTGAATGTCAAATGATTCCAAACTCTTCTACCTGTAGGTAACTGTCTTTCTTCTAAGGTGAAATGTAGTGTATTTGCCCTTATATAAAACTGAAAAACTAACAGCTAAGTTATATTAGATTTAAAAAACGAGCCCCACAGTATGAACGTAATGCAACAAAGGTCTGTTCACCTTTTATAACATACTATATACACTATCAGTCAAAAGTTCCAGTACTGTACTCTTTATTTTCATGACTGCTTACATTGTAGATGCTCACTGAAGGCATCGAAACTATGAATGAACACATATTATTATTAATTATGTAGCACACAATAAAGTGTGAAATAAGTCAAAACATCTTTTATATTTTAGATTCTTCAAAATAGCCACCCTTTGCATTGATTACTGCTTTGCACACTCTTAGCATTTTCTCCATGAGCTTCATGAGGTAGTCACCTGAAATGGTTTTCACTTCACAGGTGTGCCTTGTCAAGGTCAATTTGTGGAATTTCTTGCCTTCTTAATGGGGTTGGGACCATCAGTTGTGTTGTGCAGAAGTCAGGTTGGTACATAGTTGACAGCCCTATTTCACAACTGTTAGAATCCATATTGTGGCAAGAACCAATCCATTAAGTAAAGAGAAACAACAGTCCATCATTCCTTTAAGAACTGAAGGTCAGTCAGTCAGGAAAACTGCAAAAACTTTCAATGTATCCCCAAGCACAGTCGCAAAAACCATCAAGCGCTACGACAAAACTGGCTCACATGAGGACAGCACCAGCAAAGTAAGACCAAGAGTCACCTCTGCTGCTGAGGCATATATGTCCTTGTTTTTGAAGACAAACTTCATCCTCTTCAGTATGGAGGACATGAGTGTTGTACAGATTTCTGGAGATGTTCTGGCCTTCGTCAGAGACAAGTGTTTTTTAGTCGTTCATTGCTCAATAGGTTATCATTGTATTGGATTCAAGTCAGTTGACGTAATTGGTCAGGTCATGTTTTTCAGTCTGCTGATTTGGATCTCTATCATGATGGAATATTTCTCTTCTGCATTTTACTAGCCAGTATTTTAGTATATCCATGGACATTCATGATGCCATCTATAAATTTCACCTCCCCAGTACATTCTGTACTTATACGGCCTGATATCATCACAGTCACACCTCTGTGCTTCACTGTCGAGAACATGCATTCACTGTGAAGATCAGGTTCAAGGCCAACAAGTTGGAGCATCTGAGCCATACAGATTTAATCTTGGTCTCACCTGACCAAAGAAAATATTTCTCTTCATGTTTTTTAGCAAAGTTTAATCTTGCAGTCTTGTGGTGAAGGTTTTTTTTTAATTTTAGGTGTTGTCCACAGAATTTGGTGTCATGCAATATCTTCCATGCTGCCTGATGTGTAAAAGCTGCATTGGTCCACAATGCAAAACTTACTATTATCACAAGAAAGATCTAAGACTGTAAGATTCTTGCATTTTTAGGGGTTATTCTTTGGGCAGGACTTAGCAACCTAGAAAACATGCATGTTTCTCATTGGCACGGGCATATTTTAACCTAGCGACTGAACATAAAAGTAGTGAGTGATAAGTGCGTCCTTGACTGCATTTTAACCATGTATTTTCCCTAAACAATTAGTGCCTAGACTTGACAAAGTAGTTTTGTAGTGTCAAAAAAAATAAATACTGTAAATGATTGTCAAGTTAACATACATAAACCAGCAACTGAAAACTAAAGAAACGGAGTGAAAACACTAAAAACCATACCCATATGCATGACTCGAGGGCCAGCCTTAGTGGTTGAGCTAGATAGAAAAATAAAACTTCACAGGGATGACCATCAACTCTGTCGACTAAGTCTACCATAAACCAGAAATGAGATGCATGAGCTGCCTACAAGCAGTGCTAAACTGTATCTAATGGGAGCCTGGCTTATCAAGCGGTCAGTTACTTTATAAAGATTGATGTTGTGATAGTGCTGCAAACATAATTAGGTGCATCTGGGGGCATTTGAAGGTCTAAAGGTACAAAGGGTTCTTCACAAACACATGTATGCACAGCAGCAAAGGAAGCAGAAAAAATAATTAACTCTAAAACTAATTCAGTCCTCAGCTGACTCATTTTCGCTAATAAACTGCCTAAATATAACTGCTCTTGTGTTCTAAAACAGGCTTCATGCTTCGATGTGCGCAACACTTGGGCGTCACACTATAAATACAACCTAAAGGGAATGCTGATAGCGGAGTTTCATTGTGACAAAAGGTGTAAAAACATGTAAACAGGAGGGTCATTATATAAAAAATTGCACCATACATATATCTTCACTCTACATGTTATTAATGTCAGAAAAGTCTGAAGATGGCCTTTAATGTCTCATTACTTTACGTTGGACTTTCAGACAGGGACAATGAGAAATCTAAGCATAGGTGTCAGCTTTCTTTTGTCTTGGATTAAAATTCTTTAATTTACAAAAACCTCTCCGTTTTTCTTCATCCAAGAGAGGTGACAGGCCAACGACAAGCGTGACACATTCAATGAGCAACTCGTCACGCCGCCAACAAGTCCTTCATTACTACTCCGCTTTATTCTGTACTTTCCTCTTTTTAATCAGCTATTCATTGGGATTTTAGTTCTATCCTTGTCTTTCCTGGGTGTTGATGTCACTTTCATTGCTACTGCTTTGTCCTATCTCTCTATTTTACAAATGGATTTATTTTTCCTCCTTTTTCTCTCAATGACACTTTAATATACCGAATGAGGTTTTTCTGCCTTGATTGAAGAGTTTGTGTTGATTCTCACTTTTCCCCAGTGCTGAGTTTGTAAATAACCAGAGATAGACCGGAGGTCACACTGACATCACATTGCCAATCGCTTTCGTTCACACCAGATAAGACTTCTGAGAGAGGGAGAGAGTGCAAGGAGCATTGCATTCACGAGTATGAACACTTTTGTGTGACTGTGCATCAGTTTCTAATTACACAACTCATTACATGTAATTTCAAGGGGGGCTGCTTTTTAGTTTATTTCTGTAATTGCAAGTGTTTGGCCTTAGTCTCAGCTGTGTTTTCTTGAAAATTTGGCTTGAAAGCAATTGAGAGAGATCCATTAATTTGGACTGTAAGTAATGATTCTTTTAATATTATAATAATATATAAATTACTGAAATGAATGATCAACCACTTGGATTATAAATCACAGTTTCTCAGCAGCTCCTATGTAGGTATCAGCTTTCAAATATAGCTCAAGATTGTTTTACATACATTTGTAAAGACCATGTTCATAATGGGAATTCATGCATTTAGGTTCTTTCATAAATTTTTTAGAGGTCCCCTGCAAACATGACAAAATCTGCGGGGTCAAAAATGTACATACAGAAATGCTAATATTTCATTACACATCCTTTGGTCATTTTCACCTCAACTAGTCACTTTTGGTAGTCTTCCACAAGCTTCTGGTTATATCTTTGACCACTGCTCTGGACAGAATTGGTGCCATTCGTTGAAAGTTTGTTGACTTTCTGAAACAGACTTGTTTCTTCAGAATAGTTCACAGGTTCTTGATGGGGTTTAAGGTTTTTTTTTTTTTTTTTTTTTTTTACCACTTTCACTGTTTTTTTCAGTTGCTTTGGTACATTTCTTGAATCATCCTTGACATTTGCAAAACAGTAAGTGCATTTCTCAAAACAACTCGTACAAATAGCAAAACACCATAGATTTCCTGCAAAAGCCAGTCTCTTGCCCAAAATTCTCAGTTCATCTCTCAAAAGTAAACATCTGTGTCAATGAACATGTCAGTGCCATCAGAATGACAAGGCC
Source organism: Amphiprion ocellaris (assembly GCF_022539595.1). NCBI lineage: Eukaryota > Metazoa > Chordata > Actinopteri > Pomacentridae > Amphiprion > Amphiprion ocellaris. The sequence continues at coordinate 18,166,169 of NC_072783.1, read as the reverse complement.
TTGTGTCATTGTGTGTGGATAAGACAGTCAAATTGCTTGGTCATGTTGTCATTATAACAGTGTTCTCTGGAGGGATGTTCTGACGTAAACTATGTCTAAAGTTTTGATGACAGCTATTGTAAATTGTAAGTTACACCTTAGTGTATGTGGAAGATTGATTGCAAGAGACTAGACTGGTGCTGTAGGAATTACAGTGCAGTCTTCCTACACCTCCTGATGTTCCTGTCTGTTGAGCCACAAATTCTCATCAACATCATGAATATCTTCTCTTGCGTCTTTGAGTGATTTCAGAAAACCCTAATCCCTTCACACATTTCCCTTCGTAGAGAAAGTCAAGATTCACCTGGGAGCAATTTACCAAATTAGGACAGATTTAGAAAAAAAGTCTAATGGAAATGTATAGAAATATCCATGACATGTTATGACAACTTGTTCAACCATTTTGCATGTAAAGACTTATGCGATGAACTAATGCCTAAATGTTGTGGAGGGTGAGACTATTCAACAGAGACCCATTATAATACATTTTGATCAACATGACATAAGCAATTGATAATGTAGGAAACAGCAGAGAATTGTACAGAATCATTTGCATGGATGTACCATAGCATTTGCAACTTGTTCAAAGAAATGAGAAACTGCTTTTTTGATGTGCACAAGTGACACAATGATGTGAAGATTGAACAAGTAGTTTTGAGAATTTCAGTTCTGATCTGAGAAATGTACCAAAGCGACTGAGAAAAACTGTAATGTGTTTGTGGTCATTATCTTGTTGAAATACCTAACTGCGTCCAAACCTTCTGGCTGATTATTTTAGGTTTTCCTGCAGAATGTGGAGGTAATTCTTTTTCTTCATTATGCTACCACCACCATGCTTAACAGTAGGCTTGGTATTCTTGGAGTTAAAGGCCTCACCTTCACGACTCCAAACATATTTCCAGTCATTGTGGCCAAATAGGTAAATTTTTGTTTAATCTGTCCACAGAACTTATTTCCTTGGAATGATATACTTCATTTTTACGTCTGTGAACATAGAGCTGATGTGCCTTGCCAAAAAGTTCCAGTTTTGTCCAAATCTGTCCATAGGACATTCTCCCAGAAGCTTTGTGGCTTGTCAACATGCAGTTTGGTGAATTTCAGTCTGGCTTTTTTATGATTTGTTTTCAAGAATGGTGTCCTCCTTGGTCGTCTCCCATGAAGTCCACTTTGACTCAAACAACGACAGATGGTGCGATCTGACACTGATGTACCTTGACCTTGGAGTTCACCTTTAATGTCTTTAGCGGATGTTCTGGGCTCTTTTGTTACCATTCATATTATCCGTCTCTTCCATTTGTCATCAATTTTCCTCCTGCAGGCCACATCCAGGGAGGTTGGCTGCAGTCCAATGGATCTTAAATTTCTGAATAATATGTGCAACTGTAGTCACAGGAACATCAAGCTGCCTGGAGATGGTCTTATAGCCTTTACCTTTAACATGCTTGTCTATAATTTTCTTTCTAATCTCCTGAGACAACTCTCTCCTTGGCTTCCTCTGGTCCATGTTTAGTGTGATACACACCATGTCACCAAACAGCACAGTGACTACTGTAACCCTATAAATAGGCCGACTGACTGATTACAAGTTTGTAGACACCTGTGATGCTAATTAGAGGACGCACCTTGATTGAACATGTCCCTATGGTCACATTATTTTCAGTCTTTTCTAGGGGTACCATCATTTTTGTCCAGGCCTATTTCATGAGTTTATTTTTTAAAATAATTCTGTTGAACCATGGTTCAAAAGCAATGTCCGATTTTCATTGGATAATTTTCATAGAATTTTTATTTATTATTACTTTTGTCAGATTCAAATTATTTCTGACCATTGTGGGTTTTTCTTTCATTAACCGCGGGGTACCAACTATTTTGTCCACGTGTGTGTTATCGTGTCTCCACTTTAGTGCTCAAAACCAGCTTCAAACTAGATTTCTCGACCTACTACACAAACAGTTTACTCAACACCTTACTGCTGGACTGGAGCAATATTCTGTCAGCAGAATAAGTCTTGCAAAGCAGTCTTCTCTCTGTATTTACAGTTAGTTCGTACATCCTGTTGTCTGATGCTGGGCGTGCTGTCCACGTGATTCCAGCTGAGATGTCAGCCCAAGGTGGAGAGATAAAACAAGAAGGAACAGGCTGACCACTTTTCTCCAAGTGCATCGGATACATGTCAGCATGACACACATCTCATGCAGCCCCAAACTCGATCTAATCTCATTTTCAGGCCACATTTGACTTTGAAATAGTTACGTGGGCTGGGCCAGTTGATTGCTATCCACAAAAAAATAGAAAGACAAATTCAAATCTAAATAAGCCATCATCCTCACATCTTCAATGCAACAGACATGTCATCTTAGAAAACGTGCAAGATGGACACGAGCTCTGTTACCACTGAACACGCGAGTGCTGTACATGCCTGTTGCCCTGGCAACTGATTCACGGGGGTCTAAATGATGAAAGATGCACAGGAAAATGGCAAAAATAAATCTTTAAAAATATCTGTGGCTCTGAGCCTGCCTCTCTGGCTGAGTGCTTTTAGTTTACTCTCAAGCAGAAGTAGAGGATGGAAGCAGAGAGCAGCACTCAAAGTAAGTCTGCAAGTGGAAATGAAATTCCTGTCGAATTCTGTTATTTTCCATGTCTGCGTTATTATGATATTATGATAATATATCGCATCTTTTATATATCTGAGCATCGACATGTTAGTATTAACAACTCACTCATAAAAACATAAAAACTTCAAAGTACTGATTAAACCACAAAAACTGAAAAAGAAAAAAAAAGCCAAGAAAATTAGTCATGTGCAGGGAATTGGCAAACATCTGAAGAAAAAATTTAATTGCACAGAAACAGAACACCGTTTCAAGTTTGACTTTGGTTTACAGCCGTCATTTATACAGTGGTTAATTTGGAATATAATTATTTAAAGCAAAGAGTGGTTGAGAACAAGAGTGAAAATAATGTGCTATAGCCTCTGAAACAAAAGATAAAAACATACTGCAGACAGTTCTAGGTTTTCTTTAACTATTTATTTTTTAAATCATTTAAGCATCATATCACAGAATGAAACTTGCATGTCTTTAAATTTAATAACCATTAGTTTGCTTGCAGCAAAAACAAGTTAGCAATAAAAAAAAATCTATATTTAAATCTGCACCTATAAAACACCATAAACACCTGTATAGCAAAGTAATAACATGAGTTTCGCTTTCATTTGTAACCTTGGAGAAATTTTGTCATCTTTAAAATGCTGCATTAATTTAACCATCCTGTTATGTTGTGGGTCAAACTGACCCATTTTAAAGTGAACGCATCCACACAAAAAAAAAAAAGTTAAAAGTATATTTTTGGTGTGAAACTTCTGCTTGGTTTAAAGTGCAAACAACATATAAAATGAAAATGGTACATTTCACATATTGGCAAACCAACTCTGAACAGAAGAGGTGTCTCATGTTAATACTCATGTAAAACTACTGAATTGTATATGTAGGTCTTTCCAATATCCGTTAAAAAAAAGTTTTAACATGCATTTCTTTATGAAAAACAAGTGAATTATCCCCATCACTTTTTTTTTCCTCCCCCCATCACTTTTCCACCAAGCTGGGTTCAGTGCTAATTCGGAGCCATAGCCTGACTTAGCACCAGCTCTTTGTGTTTCCACCCCCTAAGCACCTGCTCCAGGCTCCAAAACTGGTGCTTAGCCAGCACCACATCTTTGCTGGGCCAGAACTAAGAACCGAATACGTCAGGGGCTGGAAGCGGGGTTAGGGTGACAATGATCAATGGCGGAAACACAGTTAAGTTTGTTTTTGTCAAACACCCTGCTTTTAGCCTACTATGAATATGCTAGCTACAATAGTCCCACATCAATATCATGAACGTTATGCTAGTTAACATGGTCTAGACACAAGATCAGTGATCAGAGATTAGCCTTGACCATTGTTTGCTAGTCAGTTAGTCGCTGGTAAGCAATGTAGGCTGGCAAAGTCAGGAAAAGCACTTGCATGGTTACAATGTGCAAACGTTGTTGAACGGCTACACATGTAGTGACATACTGACATTTTATGGTGAAGCAATGACGTGGCTCTAGCTTGGTTCCTTGCCAATGGAAAAGCAAACAGGTTCTGAGGAGGTGCGAGATTTGAACCAACTAACCACCAGCACTAGCACCAGCACCAAACTAGCACCTGGTTCTTCTTGGTGGAAAACAGGTATGAGAGGTAAAGAACACCACCGGTCTCAATATTGATTGAAATGTTTAGTAACAGAGTTATTAATGCAATGTAAACAATGTGTATTAGGATATGTTGGTTTCTGACATTTTTGGATAATTAAACTGGCTCAGGAATATTATTCCTATTCCTGAGAAACAAACCTAGCAGGAGGGTTAAAAGAACAGAAGAACATTACATGGACATTGAAAGGTGAAGATGCTAAAGGGTGATGGATACGTTGCAAACAAAGGACGTGGAGATCCGTGGTAAGATGAAAGCTGAGGAACTGGTCATACAGGAAAAAGAGAAAGTCACTGCTATGTGATTCACTGTCTAACCCTGTGACAAAATTACTGATAGTTTGAGCTGAAGGACAGACTGTAGGAGAAAACAGCACTGAGCACAGACAGGAAAATGGGGCAAAAGTGGAGAGAGAAAAATAAAGGAAATGAGGAGTCATAGAAGAGGAGGAAAAGATGACTCAGGTGAAGTGCTGTTAATAGGTTCAAAGGGTTTAAAGGTTCTTTATTGTCATAAAATATTATAAAAACAAGGAGATCATCTCCAGCGTCACAATAGGCTCTAATAAAATAAAGCTCTCATAGAAACATAGAAATCTAAAATGCTAAAAATAAAAAATAAATACAGTGCTGTGAAAAAGTATTTATAAAGTATTACAAAAGTATTATGTTTAAGACCATCAAACAAATGTAATGAGACACACACCATCCATAAAGTTAAACTTTCATCTTGTCAGTCCATAGAATATTCTCCCAAAAGACTTGGGGATCATTCAGATGTTTGTTTGCAGAAGAAAGACAAGCCTTTGTATTCTTTTTGGTCAGTCCTGGGAAAGTTCACCACTGTTCCATGTTTTCTCCATTTGTGGATAATGTCTCTCACTGTGGTTCGCTGAAGTCTTAAAGCTTTAGAAATGGCTTTGTATCCCTTTCCAGACTGAAATATGTCAGTTACTTTACTTCTCATCTGTTCTTGAATTTCTTTGCATCGCAGCATTTTGTTGCAGCTTTTTGAGATCTTTTGGTCGACTTCATTTTGTCAGACAGGTTCTATTTAAGTGATTTGTTGATTGAACAGGTCTGGAGGTAGTAGGTGTGGTCAGTGAAATTGAATTTGCTTTCCAAAAAATGAAAAGCAAGTGTTAAATCCCCCTTCTTAAATTTATGATTAAACAAAGGGGGCAATTACTTTTTCACATACGGCCAGGTAGGTTTGGATAACTTTTTTCCCTTAAAACATTAAATCATCATTTAAAAACTGCATTTTGTGTTTACATTGGTTATCTTTGTCTAATATTTAAATTGTTCGATGGTCTTAAACATGTAAGTGGGGGAAATATTCGAGAAGGAGGCAAATACTTTTTCACGGCACTGTACTTTTTACAGAGCACATTGTGTAACATGTCACTGACCTCAGTTCAAATCTAAGAGGTTTTCTGCACAGGAATAATGATTTTTGCCCAATTTACTGGTGCAACTTCCCAGATGTTCACCAAGACCTGTTGGTCAGAAGACATGGAACTAGTCTGCATTTGATTTAGATAATCGGAGACAAATTAAAGGCATCCAAACACCAGTAAGCAAAGTGAGAGACAGAGCATTAGGAATGAAAGGAAGAAAGACCTCAAACAGCAAAAACAGCCCCATTCCTCCCTCACAAATGAGTATTTCAAGAAACATTGGAAAGTAGAAAATCCACTGATTCTCTGAAAAACTGTGTCATTTTAGCATTTTTTTGTAAAGATAACATGCCATTCATGCCTTTTGTCTGTTCCAGTTTCACCCTTCTTTTAATGTCAGTAAGCCTGTGGATAAGGAGTCGAATGTCTTCACAGTCTTGATGTTTGGAAAGTGTTTATCTGACTGTCAAGTTATCTTCAGCACATATAGCAAGGACAGTACAAGAAGTTAAAAATATATACATTTTTCCAAATATTTGCAGGCATTTTCATTGCATTTGTTAAATGTTTGCCATAGTTCACCATTTATTATGTTTTTTTTTCTAACACCTTTGCCTGCAGATTTTCACTGTTTTCCACAGGATTTTTTTTTATGTTTGTTTTTGTGCTTTTTTTTTTTTTTTTACAGTGTGCATGACATATGAAATTACTGACTGGTTAATTTACTATGAATAAAAACAAATATGGCTGGACACACACACACAGTAGACAGGGTAACAGCAACAGAACCTGATGACCCCCTGCTATCAGTTCACAGTTGTAATTATCATCAGTAGTCTATTGGCTGGATCTGAGTGTTGTCCAGGATGACGGACAGGATGAACATGTGAACTGCTCTGATCTGAGCTTCTCAAAGGTTTTCAGAGACATAGCGTGGTCTGCACATGAATCACCATGCAGACCACCTACACACACACACACAAAGATGTAGCCCACACAGTGCAGCTGTTGATCAGGTCAGCTAAGCCCAGCAGAGACATTTCGAACAAAGTGAGCGTACTGAGTGCAGAATTGGTGCAACCGTAAGATGGCAGACTGCCGAACTAGCCTGGGTCCATAATGAGGTCAATGTGCCACATAGCTCAGTGTGAGCTACGTGGCACACTGACCTCCTGACCCCAATAAAGGATGCAGTTTTAACCAAGAAGCATCACCGGACTGATCTACCTCCTCCACGCAAATGAAGAGGGTTTTATGTCAGTGTGTCTTTTGAACCTGTTTTCCGGCTGCACAGCTTTAACACACTTCATGTTTCTGTCTGAGTGTGATGGGTTTTTCCTTCATGAATGCCACTCGTGCCAATGTGAACAGATGGCAGCTGGAGGTTGGCACATCCTGATCCATGCCCTTACACATAGACATACCCACTACACACTGAAGGCACAAGCCTGGATATGTCATTGTTCTAGTAAGAACATTGTGTTCAAAGCAAATGCAGAGTTAAACACTCCATTACTACAGAGCAGGTTTCTCCCTCTGCTGTTTGTCAGCTCACGTGGTGTTGAAGAGGATTGTCACGAGAACCTATTCTTTGATAGTTCTGAAAGCATGACAGTTTTTATTTTCTGTGGTACAGAAGGTACCCAAAGTACGCAGATGTCACTTACTGGAGACTGAGATTTCAACAGAGTGATGTTAACAAGTGCAGTTGGAGAAACAAGTTTGCTGCAACTTGTGAAAAAAAAAAAAGAATTGTCCCTGTTCCATAATAAGGTCCATGTGTCACATACCTCACAAGTCACGTTCGGAGATATGTAGTGATTCATGAGGAATCTTTAGACACATTGGTTCTTCAGTGTATAATTTTGTAGGGTCTTAACTTCTTTAATTCTTAGATCAGTCAGGCGCAATCTCCTATATTAATAGTACTGATGTACTCATAATGAGGAAAAATGAGATGGAAGCAAAAAAAAAAAAAGCCCAAAAACTGCTTGGATTTCAGAGGGATAATTTGTATTAAGGGACTCAAACTGTGCCAAGTAAACATCCCCTACACTGTTACAGTACCAGCAACAGCCTGGACTGTTGAGACAAGGCAGGTCTGGTTCACAGTTTCATGTTGTTGACACCAAATTCTGACCTTCTACCTGCAGCCTTAAATCAAGATTCACCAGATCAGTGTAGGTTTTTCCAGTCATCCCATTTTGTTGAGACTGTGCCAAGTGAAGCCTCAGACTTCTGTTCTTGGCAGTGGAACCTGAAGTGACCTTCTGCTCATCTACATCAATCATCAACATCAACATAAAGAGCTGGTCGTCTGGTCCGAGTCACTGAGGTCCCATTTTTTTTCCCCATTCTGCTTCTTGACATGAATATTAAGGTGAAGCTCCTGACTTGTATCTGAATGTTTTTATGCATGACACTGCTTCCACATGATTAGCTGATTGCATGAATTTAATTTAAGGTCAGTCTTTTTGAAGGTAAATTAAGATACAGCTACAACCAGACACCCCACACTCAGATTTGTAATAGGTAGCTGGAGTTTTGTATTAAAAATCTCACCAGGAAAAAATAAAAAAGTTCTGTCCCTACAGAACTACGTCTCACTTCCTGACCTCAAATTTATTCTACACATGTTCGTATGTATAGAAAGGTCATCCACTTCCAATTCTGCAAATAAGATTGCAAGAAAAAATACATAGCATTATGAAGGAAAGGAAATGTGAAATTCAGTAGCAAAGGTACCTGAAAAATATGTTAATAAACGATGGAATATTGTAACACGCAAAAACTGTGTAAAATATTACTGATGGTAAAAATGCAGACTTTTCATGGATACATTATTTAAAGTTCTAACCTGTTTTTCTTTTTTGTTTGTTTGTTTTTTATAAAGTCGACATTTAAATTAATGTATTTTTTCAGTACTAACTAGATATTCACTGTACTTTAACAAATGAGGAAAAATCTGTACAATAATGGCTAAAACATTATTCACTATTTTTAAATCTTTTTAAACATTGTTTTTGAAATATCTGCAAATATGTGAAAAATGTCTTTTTTTATTTAAATACAGTAAGAAATTATTATTCCTTTTTTTTTTTTTTTTTTTTAACAAAAAAATACAGATTTTTGTTATGGACATTATTATACAGGTTTGGCCTCTTTGTTTTCTTGTTTTTTTTTTTTTTAAACATTTAATATGTAAAATAAGATTTTTCTTCTGTGATTTAACTATTTATTATCTGTAATTTAACTAAAAATCTGTAAAATGACAGTAAGTTGTTAAAGCTTTTTTTGTCTTTTTTTTTTTACAGTCTAGGTGACCTTAAAACTGATAGTTCCTTTTGAAAGCAAGTACTAACTTCTGTAAAGGTCCATGTCCACACAAGACTTGACAGATAAAATGATCTACACACAAGGATCTCATCAGACAAGCTGAGTTCAATTGCACATTAGCATATTCCTTCAGTCTCTTGCAGAGAAAAAAATAATTTCAAGAATTCCTGATAGTCACTGACCGTCTACTAGATATATTGCTGAATCCCCTCCATCTCAGTCTTATCTCACCTCTGAGCTTTATGTGGATGTGCACTGGCAAATGTGTGATTTTCTGATAAGTGTACTAGAAGTATCCACAAGGCAATAAAATGCTACCATGACTAAACATCAGTGCTCCTCAAAAGAGCGGCAGTCACCACCAGTTTTAACAAAGGCTGCCTGGAAGAAGTTTGAATGTGTGTGGACAAAAGGTTTCAAATTACATAAATCTCTCTTCTAATAAGATACACTTCACATCCATATCATTTCAGTGGCACACGGCCATTCCACGAAACTACACTGCTTATTGGTATCTTGATTCATTTGTAAATGTACACACTATGGCTGCAATCAACGTGTATTTTAATGAAAGGTTGATCTGATAAATATTTTTCAGACTGACAGATTCATAGTTGGGCCTATCAATGCACATGGCCCTCACACTTCCCCAAGTGCAGCTTTAAAGGTGCACCATCTTATTTTCTGATATGCAGAATGGATCAGATTAGTGTCTATAATATGAAAGACATGGTTTATAGTGGGAAAAAAATGAAGTTAAAGGAGAATTGGCTTCTTTTAGCTCATTGTTGTGGTTTTTGTAGCTTGCAACTTTAATGCTTTCATTTAGCAAGTAGCCACTTTTTTTGGTTACCATTTGGATAAAGAGCAAGGAGTACATGAAAAGTGAGATAAGACAACTGTTCTCATGCAAAATTTAAGAGCAATTTCACACTGTTGTGTTCACAGCTTCTTTCTAATGTCGCCAAATGACCAAAACATAAATTAATGCACATTCAAAGCTGAACTTGTTCATATTAGTATTTAAAAAATGTTTTTTTTTTTTTTTGTTTTGTTTTTGTTGTTGTTTTTAAGTGTAATTTAAAGAGGCTTGCTTATGGTGACAAATTTATGGAGAATGACCAATTTTTGGCTATTGTAGTCCATTGTTTCGGTTTTATGGTGCGCAACTTTAACATTTTGGCTCAGTTTTACCACTCACATTAGTGTCATTCCTTGTGTCATTTAGTATAGAGCTCCAATAAACAAGATTAGCAGCTAGCTGGTGAAAATATTGCAAGACTTAGCAGTTAAGCAGTGAAAAAAGTTGTTTTTTTAATTCATGATGGGAATAGAACTAAACGACAGTGAATATTGGACTTCTATTCACCAAGTAGCCAGACAAAACAAGTCCAATGCAAGGGAATCCTTTGATTCAAATTGAAATATTCTAGACTTTTTGACCTCAAGCCACAGCACTAACCTCCGAGGCCTTCAGCACAATCAGATGCAGGGCACCAGCACAGTCCGTCCAGCACATAACAGCGTGATATGTATTTTACCACTAACTTTCATCAAGCATACACGAGCTTGTTCCTTCGACCACACGTATAGGACAAAGGGAACAAATTTGCACCTTAACAATCCAGATTCTTTTCAAAATCAACCTCGGCTCCACATGTGACAGATACGTTATCAGAAATAGAATGGGGGATAAAAAGCTGTTATAAAGGCACTCTTCACGTGTGTGTACGTCTTTCTTCACCATTTAGGAGATGGGAGTTCAGTGTAATCAAATAAAAAACACTGTTCCCAATACTTAGAATTTCGATAAATACAGCGAACACTAGACCACAGAGTTCTTTTTATTATCTTTGTATATAAGTTTCATCAGTCCTAATGCTGTTTTCCTGAATAACCACCATTACAGCCACTTACAGCTCATCTTCCAGCACAATGATCGAAAAGACGTGACCATGTGCAGGGCCAAGAGCACCTCAGTGACATTTACTTTAATGCAAATAATTGACTTGCCTTCTTCTCCCACAGGTGATGAGCATGTGAGACGCTGAGCCGAGTCAACGGTCGAATGAATCATCGTTAAAAGGTTAATTAAATGACCATCTGGAAATACATGCACCTGTTGAGATGGTGGAACTGGTTTCAAAATTAGCATTTTTATCAAATGATCCCGTAACCAAGAAATTTTATCAAAGAAGAGATCATTATAAAAGCCTAATGGAACATATATATACACATATACACATACATAGACACACACACACACACACACACACACACACACATATATATATATACATATACATATATATATATATATATATATATATATATATATATATATATATATATATATACATATATATATATATATATATACATATACATTTTGGTTATTATCAAGAATACCATGGTAAACGGCAAGATATCAGCTCTTAAATTAAGCTCTTATGATCTATTTTTGTTATCATTATATTTGTCCAAACAAAAGTACCTTTATTCATACCAAGCATTTAAATGAACAAGAAATTGAAGAAAACAAGGGTGGTCTAATAATTTTGTACACATGCACACATATACGCACATGCACATATATATATATATATATATATATATATATATATATATATATATATATATATATATATATATATATATATATATATATATATATATATACACACATAAGAGTAATGCTGTTGAACCTCCTGTGAGCTTTGAATTATTTATTATTCCACTTGATATTTAAACGACAGAGCAAACAAGGATAAAAAAATAAAGATAAAGTGGCTTTTTTCACTTCAACGCCTACTTTAATTGTAATTATGTAAGCCTGCTGGCATAATTAAATGCTGGCATAGTTCACTCACTTATGCACCATTGGTGGGGAAGATGAGACTCAGCTAAAGTCTGCATAGACATTATGCATGTATTTGGTATTCTCTGACTGAAAAAGAAGGAGAGCATTCTCTCCTGTGAATATGTGAAAAGCACAAATGAGACGCGGCTCCTACGGTGCACTGCAATCATGTTATGTAATATATGTACATATATATGTGTAATCAGTCTTGAGTCCCTGACAATGGGAAGCACTGATGGCAGCATATCTGAGATCCAATTCAGATCTGCATGCATTCTTCTCGTCTGTGCTGCCCAATATCTGTGGCAGCTTTGTCAGGCTCAGGGACACTGTCCAGAGAGTTTGCCTTGATTTCACAAAGCCTTGTCAGCTCATCTATGAACAGACACACAATTTTCAGCTGGGAACACTCCAGTTTCCAATTGGCTTTCTGTCCCTGTGTATTGTTTGGAGGTATAAAATATACAGATTTTTTTAAAGAAGTGCCCAAGGGGTACTGCGATGTACAAGTATTGACGATAACCATGGAAAAAAACCTGGTATCATCTAAATAATACGCATGATAATATTGTACATAATACAGTGCCAACAACATTCCGACATATAAACAACAGAAGGTACACTTGTATTATGAGGGTAACTCAGAAGAAAAGAGACAAAACACAGAATAAGCAGAGTTAAGGAACACATTTGACTCTTTGCATTTTTTGTGGATTTTTGAGATATCGCGTTAATTCTGTTGACCGCGATATTCATGCTGAATATTCGATATAGTGACAGGACTAATGTGCTCTATGCACCCACCAAAGTAGAACTCAAGGACGGGGATGGAAATATATCTTGAACCTCCTCTATCCAGTAGGTACCCCAAACCAGCAAAAAAAAGACAGAATCCCTCACTGGCTTCCCACCAGTTAAGTTTGCTAAGATAAAATGACAACTGTCAGGGATTATAAAAATCACTGTTAAAAAACACTATGATTCACTCTTCAGTTTGTCATGATTAGTGCCAGCTTATTCGCAGTCACGAACAATAGCTGGAGTTTTTCTATTGCTTCCACAAAATTTAAATTTAATTTAAATTGGATAAAAACTGAAAGTGTGAGTATTCTATCAACAAGCTGGCCTTACACGTCAATCCAACAAAGCAAATGTTATTACCCAAAGAAAATTCAATCACATGTGTTTTTTGGGGGAAAATTTGAACTTCTGGTCACAACTTTCTGTGTCAGATTTTCACGACTCAGTTTCCCTTGATTTTCACCTTGAGTTAGTTTGTGGCTACACGTGGACAAGTGTGCAAGAGGTTATACAATCTTATTCAGTCATCACAATATGATCTTCACAAAGTTCTTACCACATTCCAGAAGAAAGGGTTGAAAATGATGGCAATCACAGCGACACAAAAGCTGGAGTCATGAAAGTTAATGTGTTTTAGGAGTTCTTCCATCAGCGTCACATCCATCTGAAAGAAATAACCATGAGATAAATATGTGTGGAGGGGACACACACACACACACACACACACAAATCAGAATTTCATCAGAAGAGAGATGGTAATAAAAGTGCAGCCTTCAATACAATCATCCAGAGCTAGTTATAGGGAGGTGTTACTGTCCTCAAAGGTCTGTATATGAATGGAAACATTATCTTGAATTTAGACCAAATTTAGAACTAATTTTAAATTGGTAGAAGAAATGCCAGTTATTGACTATAGATGCTTTCATCTGCCAGATTAGTCTGCTGAGTCGGTCTCCACTGCTCTTGTTGCATCACACTTTCATTAATGTGAGTTTTTTTATTTTTTTTATTTTGCACATTTACTTACATAGTGCATTAAGACGAGTAGGTACCAACAAATTTTCATCTGAAGCCATGTTTGACCTATTATTCCTGTGATGCCTGCAACACATGCTTAAACGTGCAAAGCTAGTCAAGCTAAGTCAACATTCCTTTGTGACTGCAACCAAGATTTAAACCCCACCTTCTAGAGTAAACATCCTCTGCCTAATGCATTGCACCACCGTATCCCATTCTCACTTTGTCATTGATAATATTATCTCATGTGATTAGTGAAAAGACCATGAACGGCTGAAATCTTCCAACATGGGCTTCATTTGTCGAGAGTCAGAAGGAGACGCAGAAGTCTAATTTTCTCTCGAACCACTTGAATTGCAATATGCTGAAGGTTAGAATGGAATTTTTGCCCAATAAGGCCAAACAAATCCTGCTTACCCCAGCTTTAGGGGGCAGCAAATAGATATTGTCCAGTCTTACAAACGTATGAGTGTACATCTGGGCAGGAAATTACACTGGAATAAGAACAGTGTGTTTTCATTCCAGAGGGCTCAATCCGACTTAGATTCTTTGATACTCTTAAAAAGCTTCTTTGTGTTATTTATCAGAGACTCTTAGAAAGTGCCCACTTCTATGCAGCTCTCTGATTCAGCAGGTTGGCTCGGCGAGTGGCCTTACCTCAGACTCACTTGAGGTCAGTGTGGAAAAGAGAACTAGTGCTGAAAACAAATAAATAAATAAAGGTTTTATAATTTAAAGGCCATCCATTACACTGTGTTTTTAATGGACTTTGAAGCTCACTTAGTGAATGACCGGCGATGGTTTTGTGTTCTACTGAATGACTCAGAGAGGCTTTTGTTCCAGCAGTGGATAGGCTTTTTAATGAACACTTTGAGATGCATTTCTCATGGGCTAGCTTTGTTGTCTATAGGATTAGTCAAATGAATTACAGATTAACCTGTCCTACTTTCAAATCTTACAAGGCTTTTTCAGTGCATAATAATTAGTATTTTTCAGCTTTTAAAGACTCATATTGCTGTCTGTTAGTGTTTATCTTACATAACATTTGCTTTAAAAATGGCAGATAACACGGGTCTTTTTCAAAAGTGAAGCATGACACAAGGCATAAGAATCAATTCTAATGACCGAAATGGAGAAGAGTAACAAGGATAGGTTTTCTTTGATGTCACACATGAGAGTTCTCTGTGAGGTTTTCCACTTTATACTGACTGACGACAGAGATGAGGAAGAACACAGTATCCCTTTTAAGGACAAAACACAGCTTGTTTGGGGTGTTTTATTTGTCATATCTCACAGTGTTGAGGCCAAAAGGCCAGTACAGCCGAAACCACTGCACGTCATTAAGGCTGAAATGATTCCTCGAGTTATTTGAGTGATTCAATTACAAAAATTTCTCGAGGCCAAATTCTCTGAATCGAGGCTTCATTTACAGAATTTCCCTCTGGGGATAAATAAAGCAAGTCTAAGTCTAAATTTAATCGACTGCAAACTAGACCCCAGGTCACTAACTGATGGACCACAGTCCAAGTCCGGACCCAGAGTTCATCCTATACGGACCCGGACCAATAATCAGTAAATTATGAGGGTATTTTAAATTTGCCATGACGCTTCTATTTTAACTACGGTACTTCTATTTTACAGTTTTTTCAGTTGCTTTGGTACATTTCTTGAATCATCCTTGACATTTGAAAAACAGTAAATGCATTTCTCAAAACAATTTGTACAAATAGCAAAACACAATAGATTTCCTGCTAAAGCCAGTCTCTTGCTCAAAATCCTTAGTTCATCTCTCAAAAGTAAATATCAGTGTCAATGAACATGTCAGTGGCATCAGAATGACAAGTCCTTGTGTCATTGTGTGTGGATAAGAGTCAAACTGCTTAGTCATGTTGTTATTATAACAGCGTATTCTGGAGGGATGTTCTGATGTAAACTATGTCTAAAGTTTTGATGACAATTATTGTAAATTGTAAGTTACACCTTAGTGTATGTGGGAGGTTGATTGCAAGAGGCTGGACAAGATCCACATTTACGCTCTTACTGTTTGTATTGTAATTTATTGACAGACCACGTCATTGTGATACAGAAAGGAAAACAGCGCTGCATAGTACAAAGAAAAAAAACAAAAAACAAAAATAAAGATGTGAACATAGGACAATCTCCTTAAGGAAAACTGTACATGCAGTGCTGTAGGAATTCCAGTGCAGTCTTCCTATACCTCCTGATGTTCCTGTCTGCTGGACCACAAATTCTCATCCATATCATGAATATCTTTTCTTGCATCTTTGAGCGATTTCAGAAAACCCTAATCCCTTCATACATTTCCATCGTTAGACAAAGTCAAGATTCACCTGGGAGCAATTTACCAATTCAGGATAGATTTAGAAAATAAGTCTGATGGAAATGTATAGAAATATCCTCGACATATTATGACAACTTGTTCAACCATTTTGCATGTAAAGACTTATGCGATGAACTAATGCCTAAATGTTGTGGAGGGTGAGACTATTCAACAGAGACCCATTATAATACATTTTGATCAACATGACGTAAGCAATTGATAATGTAGGAAACTGCACAGAATTGTACAAAATCATTTGCATAGATGTACCAAAGCATTTGCAACTTGTTCAAAGAAATGAGAAACTGCTTTTTTGATGTGCACAAGTGAGACAATGATGTTAAGATTGAACAAGTAGTTTTGAGAATTTCAGTTCCGATCTGAGAAATGTAACAAAGCGACTGAGAAAAATTGTAATGTGCTCATGGGTGAGTTCTTTTAAATCACTGACATTTTAATCTTTTATCTGCACTGTGTGTTCTGTTAATAATTTGAATGCAAATTATTCTTTTTGCTGCATTCATATTTTCTAGTTTTTTTGTTTTTATTGTATTCATAATCATGTTATATTTTATTTAAAATTGTATTTTTAATTCTTGGGATTTTTTTTCTTTGTTTTTTATGTAAAGCACACTGAGTTACTCCTGTGTATGAAATGCACTATACAAATCAAAATGTCTTGCCTTGCCTTGCTTAAAATACAAAATGTTATTGCTGTTGTGTAGGGCTGCTGCACCCATTTGAAATAATCAGCTAATCTTTTAAGTATTTTTCTTAAATTCTTCAAATTTATCAAATACTTTGCTTCTTTATCACAATATAATTATTACATAATGTCATCACATGTTTGTGCCTTCAGTATTGTTCACATGCAGTCAGGGCTACGGTACAAGAAAATGGAAGCAGCAGCGTCTGATTCATTTTACGGAAAAAAGTTTTCAAAGACCCAAGGTCTCGAAAGTCTGGGAGTACATCACATTATTACAGAATAAAGAGGTGGATTCTACACTTTGCAGAGCATCAATGGAAAACTGCAGCTGCATATCACAAAAGAAAAAGACCTGAGGAAGAAACACACAGGTGCTCCTCTAGAAGTGTTTTCAGTGTATTAGATGGGACAGCTATTGAATATCTTGTCTCCTTGTAGCTGTTGGGACATACACTGTTCCTAATCTAGAAATTAATTTCATTCTGTCATAACTGTAAGTAAATATGTACATAAATAACTACAGGAGTGGTGTACTGAGTGACTGATGGTTGAGATGGAGACGGGGTAGGAGTAAATAAGCTTATGCTTTGCCCTACTCATTTTCGGATATGTTGGGGTTAATATTTTTTTGCTTTTTTTGTTATGTTTGTTTGTTTTGTTGTTGTTTTGAATATTTGTTTTTGTGGCATTTTTTCTCACGTGCGAAATAAAAACATTCATTCATTCAGTCATTAAGTGTAATGACTACACTTGACACATTTGATTCCAGTAAATGAGTGTGCCTTAGAGGTGGACATCACTGTCTCTTACGTTCTAAACATGTTTGTTAAATAAACAGAGCTTACTAATTTACTATGTTAAATTGTTTAACAGTAACTGGAATTTCTCTCGAAGATCCACAGTTCATGTCCCAGTCTGGGCCCTGGGTCTTTTGGCATGGAGTCTGCATGTTTTCCTGTGCATGCACAGGTTTTCTCTGTGTACTCTGGCTTCCTCCCACCGTCCAAAAACATGCTGAGGTTAATTGGCAACTCTAAATTGCCCGTAGGTATGAATGGGAGTGTGCTTGTTTTTCACTATATGTAGTCCTGTGAAAGACTGGTGACCTCTCCAGGGTGTCCCCTGACAAAGGTCCTGTTTACACACACACACACACATACACACTCATAGATAGATAGATAGATAGATAGACAGATAGATAGATATGGTTTTGCTTTAATAAGTAAACCTTTGTTTGTACATTTTACATTTTGTTTTGTGGCATACAGTTTGCCAAAATAAAATGCACGTAAATTAAATGGTCAATTACGTCATTTGGAGAGAAAAAGATCCATTTACCTTCATGAATTAATCAATAAAACATCCATTGGATTCATCAGTAGGAAACTATGCATTAGTAGAGCATCTGTTTGCTTTATTTAAAACATGCGCTTTCAATTAGAAGAAAATCCTGCTTTTATTTTGAAAAACCAGCGGTATCGTATGCTTACCGGTGGTCGGGGCTCAGCAGAGAAGTTCAGTCGGTTAAACCGGGACTAGAGCAGCTGAAGCGGGTTTTACGAACACCACAGACACAGAACGACTTTGTAGGACGCTGTTTTTTGGTTTTTACCTTGGAGTAGTCGACGTTGTTAAGTCCTCCGCAGCAGTCCAGCGTTTCCGGGCGGTTGTTTCCAGCAGGATTATGGTTCCGCTCAGAGCCGCTCATTCACGGGTGACCGCTCAGACCAGCAGATATCAGTGAAGGGAAGATAACAGAGGTTACACGGGATAGAGTGCAAGGTTCTGGTTTACTCTTAAAGGAGGCTGCGGTTGTTGTGGATAACTACACATGTACAGATAACCTCTAACCTCCGCTCAGTGCATGCTGGGAAATGCGGTTCAAAATTAAAACTATAAATAAAAAAATACACATTGTATTAATAGAATTCTTATTAATGTATACAAGTAGGGTAATTATTGTGCTCATATACTAAAAATAAAAATATTTTTAGTTTTTTGGAACTGCTGCTTCACACGATGACCTCTGGGATTTATTTCTTCCTGTAGTTTTCTCCTTTGCAGTAAACACACGTCTTCTGCTCCACAGTGACATCTGCTGGCTGGATATATTCATAGCTGATGTGTGTGGAGGACATACCTCTTAATTAACCTTTTATATTTATGAGATGCAGCTTTTCAGTCATAACATTTGTAAGCATACGCTCGAAATTAAATCCTCAAACTATCATGTAAAGTAAAAAGGTGCAAATTAAAGATGAATATTAAGCCAAAATAGAAATTACTCCAAGAGAAAAAATACAAAAATTTAATGTATTAACTGAATAAACTCGTCTTTTCTTCTTTCCTTTGCTCTTTTCCCTCTTTCTGTCTTTGTCTCCTGTTTGCCTTTCCTTCTTTATCCTAGTTTTTTCCTCTTCCTTTTGTTTTTATATCTTCTCTTTTACCTTCATAGCTTTTCTTCCTCTCTTGTCTTTGTCTTCCTCTTCTTTTCTAATCTCCTCTGTTCTTTATCCTCTTTTCCTTCCCCCTTTTCTCTTCTTTTCCTCCATCTCTTTCCTCCCCTTTTTTAATTCTCTTCATCTGCCATCCTTTTCCTGTTTTCTCTTCTCCTGTTTGTCCTCCTTTTCTTTCTGTCTTGTCTCTTCTTCCGCTACTTCATCACCAACTCATTTTTTCTTCTTTCCTTCTTTTTTCTCTCAGCTTATTTACCCTTATTTTCACCTTGTCTTTTATGTCTTCTTCGATCATCCTGTCTTTGATTTCCTTCACCTCTTTTCGATCCCCTTTTTTGTTTTCTCATTATGTTGTCTTGTTCTATTTATATTTTTTGTCTGTTTTCACTTCATTTCCTTTAATCTAATAACCTATTTATTGTCTCACATTTTCTTCTCCTCATTCCTTGTTTCCTTGTTCTCTTGTTTACTTCATCTCTATATCATATCTTCATTTTCAACTCTATTGTCCTATTGATATCTTTCTCTTCTAATATTGCTATATTCCTTCCATATACATTTTAGTGTCCTTTATTATTCATGTATTATCTCCTACATCCTCTTTTCTTTACTTCTGTGTCTCCTGTATATTCTTTCCCTCCTCTCCTTCCATTCTTTCCTTTTACTCCTCTCTTCCTGTCCTCCTCCACCCCCCGCCGTTTGTTTGGAGTCGGTCAGTTAGGTAGACAACACCACATGTGGAGGCAGAAATAGCAGGAGCGAGTAAAAGCCTTGCAGCTCCCTGACCGAGCATACAGTCCGTTGATCAGGGCTGTATCATGTAAGATAAAAGGACCATGACATGCAGCCAGGAAGTGAAGATTATTCCTCTAATTGAGATGCTGTCCACCTTCTTCCACCTTCAGCTCTTCTTTTTCTTCCGCCTTACTTTACCCTGATATGCAGGCTGCATGAAGACATACATCCAGTCTGGCAAAACCATTTAATACAGAACAACAAAAAAGTTGCATTTAAGGTATTTTTTATGCTGCAGACAGAGCAGTTGAGCCATCCGATTTTCAGCCATTATTGTGTTCAAGCTCTTTACATTGACCTTTGTTGCTCTCGAAGGACGTCTCATACATACAGTGTTTTTCCTGACAGAACATTAGTATATACGATTACAAAAGGACCAGACATGAAGATTACATAATAATTGGGGTAAAAATAGGAAGTAATGGTTACATAAAACAGAGTCAAACGAGGGAGCATGGGAACAAAACTGCATTCAAAGTGTATCTGTATGAATGTTATTCACTGTCTGAGATTAGTAATACCATGTCTCCCCTCAATCATTTTGTCTCTGTTAGACCAAAACAATGATGTTTTGTGTGCAGATGGAATAAATAGAATATATGGGGAAAGCGATGGTACATAAACTACAAAGCTGAAAGCACTGTTCCCTCTAAGCTGCACGCGTGCGCAATTGTACACTGCTGACACGGTCTCCGCGCACAGAAAATCTGCGCTGCGCACAAAAAGAAAAAAATCCAACCTAAATTGTAAATAAAATAAACACGTAACAATTTATTCTGTGCTATTTTTCAGTGTGAGTCAGTGAGTGACCGGTGACTGGCTGCTGCAGCCAATGATGCGATTCACATACGTATTTACCATAGACTGTATATAATGGTATTTACGCAGCTAATCAACGTCAGGCGTCCTTATGTGTAGCCACTGTTGTTCTCATAGATATGAATGAGTAGATAGGACACGCCCCTTTGAGCTGCGGCTACAGCGAGGCTAAGCTAGTGGGGGAAAAGTTTCAGTGCATTCCGTTGATGTAGACGGTGTGAAAACGGAAACAACAAGTATGCCGGCTCACTGTGCTGCATACAATTACACACTACGTCGTACGATTGAGACAGACAGTCTGAGGACTGAAATCTTCTAAGTTCCACAGTAGTTCTCTGTTAGTTTGAACCTTCAGACAGTCTGAGGACTGAAAACCTAAAAGTTCTTCAGTAGTTCTCTGTTAGTTTGAACCTTCAGACAGTCTGAGGACTGAAATTTTAAAAGTTTCTCAGTACTTCTCTGTTAGTTTGAACTTTCTGGTTAACAGAAGCCTTAAAACTTGTGACCATGAGTCTTGATTTCACATTTAGACCATCCATCTGAGTTCTTCTCAGACCTTCACCTGCGGGTTTTTTAGAAATCCTCAACAAACTTTGATTCTCTTCACTGAACAGTAAAGTTTGTGGAGATCAGAAGGTAACATTAGTTTTATAAATGCCTTCAACTACTAGTAGACTTTATCTGGAAAGCAGTTTTCTGAAATGAGTTCTTAGTAAATCTGTCCACAATCAAACCAAGAACATAGAAAGAGGAAATGTTTGAAGAAACAACTTGATGTTTTCGTTTCAGACTAGAAAACACTTGAAGACCTTTATCTGTTTTTGCTCTTTTTGATCGTTTTATTGTCTCTTCTGTTTAATTTGATCTTCTAAAGTCTAACTGGTGTCTTTTCAAATGTTTTGTCTTTAGTTTGATTCTTCTTAAACGTTTAGTTTTGCTCTTTTATCACCTTTTATTCTTTTCTAATGTCTGATTTGATTTCCAAATGTTTTGTCTTTTTAATGTTTAATTGTTTTTTTCAAATGTTTTATCGGCTTGTTTGAGTTTCTTTTTCTTTCCCAATATTTAATGTTTTGATTAAATCTTTAAGGTTTTTCTTTTTAAATGTTTTACCACCTTTTAATGTTTAATTTTCTTTTTAAATGCTTCATTGTATTTTCTGTGTAATTCCTATTTGAAGTATTATTGTCTTTAAGATGTAATTTTCTAATTAAACATTTAATTTTTTAATTAAATGTTTTGTCTTTTTTTTTTTTTTTGCCTTTTTCAGCTTTTTATTGGATAGGCGTAGTGAGAGACAAACAGGAAACAGGGGAAAAACATGCAGCAAAGAGTCACGAGCGGGAATCGAACCCGGGCCGCTGTGTCGGGGACCAGCTTCTGTACATGGGTCACCCACTTAACCCGTTGAGCTACACGGGCACCTATGCTTTATCTTCTTAAAGGTTTAATGATCCAATTAAATGTTTTGCATTTTTTAAAATGTTTAACATTCTTCTTGTTGAATTGTATTTTTTAAATGTTTAATTCTGGAAAATATTTTATCTGTAATTTTGAATATTTGTATTTTAAAAATTTTGTTTAATTTCATAACGACATGTATTGTATATTGCTGAATGATCTCATTCAATATTTTGTCTGTTTAATATAATTTAATGTAATTTAATGTTTAACTCTATTAAACAGACAAAAATATTGAATGAGATCATTCAGCAATATACAATACATGTCGTTATGAAATTAAACAAAATTTTTAAAATACAAATATTCAAAATTACAGATAAAATATTTTCCAGAATTAAACATTTAAAAAATACAATTCAACAAGAAGAATGTTAAACATTTTAAAAAATGCAAAACATTTAATTGGATCATTAAACCTTTAAGAAGACAAATCATTTAATTACAAAATTAAATGCTTAATTAGAAAATTACATCTTAGAGACAATAAAACTTCAAATAGGAATTAAACAGAAAATACAATGAAGCATTTAAAAAGAAAACTAAACATTAAAAGGTGGTATATGTATATATGTATAACCTTTAAAAAGACAAAACATTTAATTAAAAAATTAAATGTTTAATTAGAAATTACATCTTAAATTTCTTAAATCTTTTTAATAAAACTTTTTAAAAGTTTTATTGCATTACATTTTTTCCTTTGATTTAATTGCTTTTTGTTATGTAGTTTATTTCTTTAATCTTCTTTTTCTTTCAAGATTTTAACCCCAACCTTAAAAATGAAATAAACCCTTAAATCACAATAAAAATACTTCTGTTGTCACAATCATGAGTTAGTCAATTAATCAGTTTATCAATTCAACTTTATTTGTTCAGCACCTTTTACACAGATGACAAAACTAAACAAGCAAAGAGAAAAAACTATGCTAAAACTATGATTAAAACTCAGTCACATATTTTTAAAAAAAAAAAAAAAAAAACATTTAACATGGTAATAAAATGTGTTGTGTCCAGGGGATGGAGGGAGTTTATTGAAGTCTTCTTGGGCTCACATGGGAAATCATTTAAAATATAAACTTGATATTCAGTCTAAGGAAACTGCAGAGCGACAGAAGAACCAACAATATCTCCTGTTTTCTCCTTTAATGAGTCGACTCTTCTTGTGCTTTCAGACCAAAGAACTACAGACTCTTCACAACCTGCTCAAACTCTTGGTACAGGACCTCACCACACGGGTCAAGAAGGTTTCTGTCTTATTTCTACTCTGAAGCTCACCTTCTCCTGCTTAAACTGCTGACAAATGTTTCTGCTGCTCTAAAGTCTGGTCTCCAGAACTTCCTAAAAACTCTCAACGTCTCTTCTGCTGCAGGTTGCTTTGTAGAACTGTTCCAGAAAACCTCACTAAACCACATGGAGGGGCCTCAAGATAGTTGTACAAATGAAACTGTACAAAAACCAAACTAGCACAACCCAAACGCTAAAGTCTCCTGCAGCCTACCAGAGAACCTCTGAGAACAGAGAATCAGGACAGGAACTCTTACCTTCTGGACAACCAACGCTGGTTCACAAACAAGAATACAGAATGTGTCTGACCAAAAACCTCTAAAGACTCACTACAGCCAAGATAAAGACACAACTCAGCTGCACCAAATCCACTAATCACTGCACACATTAGCACCATGTGCTAACTGTGGCTAAAGAACCACATTTACCAAGACAACTATCCAGTACAAAGCCCTAAAACACACCAAGAAACACATTAAAGACGATTTTACTGCTGGAAGCTGCAAGCCAACGCCTAAAGAACAACCTAAAGCAATGGAGCCAAACCCAGTTCAGTGGTGAAGAGAAACAGAGGAAATGTTTGTCTGCAGCCACATAAAGCAGGAAGACACTGAGCTGCTCAGGTGTTCCTAATAACACCAAGCAGCCACCTGGACAGCCAATAGGAACACAGCTTACTGGAAGTCCAGAGGGCTGGCTTAGTGAAGGAAATTTAGTTTAAAGTTGAAGCAGAAAGTTAACAAAGAAAGTTGAAAACCACCTTCTGATTCCTGAAATCTCTGAGTTTTCACACAAAGAACACCTGAACATGTCAAACTGGTTCCATAGTAGAACCATCATTGTAAAAACGTCATAGTATGGTGTGTTGCTCAAAAAACATTAGGACCCGGCTGTCAGGGACAAACATGTAAGAAACATGAGAACAGAGAGAACCCAACCAGTAGGTCACAGTTTATCATCCCCCAGTCATCTCCTGAAGTCCATATGGTGAGAGACATCAGTATCTGGTTGTTCATTTACCAGAGGATGCTTATAATCATGCCGATGTGGTCTTTACTCTACACTATTTTAGTGACTCAATAAATGTCTAAGTCAACCCGCCCGGCCAGCAGGAAGATGGGTCCCCCCACATTAGAGCTGGGTTCTGCTCAAGGTTTTTTTCCCTGTTAAAAGGGTGTTTTCCTTGCCACTGTCGCCTTTTGGCTTGCTCTGGGGGTCAGGCATATGGGTTCTGTAAAGCGTCTCGAGACAATTTGACTGTAATTGGCGCTATATAAATAAAATTGAATTGAATTGAATTGTTTTTTTAAATGCTTTTTAGTTTTTAATAAACATTTAAGAGCCTATATGTGATCAATAAATGGCCTTTGCCTATCTTAAGAAAAACTCACTCAGAACTCTGATATGTTAACACTACTAAATAAATCAATAAATACATGCATACACACAAAAATAAGTTAATACATCAACTGTGTTAAGATAAGATTTAGATTTTTAAAAAAGTAGTTTATGTTTTTGCAGAATCCAGTATTACTCACTGGTTGGTCATTACATTTTGTTAGTTTGATTTCACTGTTTAAAATGATGCCACCTCTTTTCAGACAGAACCTGTGATAATAAAACAATACAAAATTTTTAGTTCCATGTTAATGAAGCACTTAAAGCTTTAAGTATGGCTAAATGCTTCTTTCAGAATTAAATATATCACTCCTTAGGTGGTAGTGGCCCCAAGTTCAGTAAAGTTGGAAAGATATTCACAGATTCGAACTTCCAGCATCAATAACTCATTAGATATAGGTTGTCAAAACATAAACGGTGCCTCTTTCCCATTGTTGCAAGGCAGACAATGTGCTACAAGCCCAGTTTTATCAAAAGTAGCTGTCTTTCAAGCTACAGGAATAACATTGGTGTCTATGGAGTGAACAGGGTCCGTCTGCAATTTGCAAAACCGCTGCAACAGTAAAGAGAGACAAATATTCAATAACTTCACTCTTATACATTGTAGTGTCACTAAAATCACTGCAGCCTTCAACTGGCTCCTGTTGACAAAGTGTTTTAACAGAAATGTAAATGCTGTAATTTGATTCTTTTAATGAACCATGTAACTTGAATGGATGTGATGCTGGTGTGACCACAGTGCACATGTCTGATGTTGCTCACAGTGGTCCAAGGGACGCTCAGGGAGTTTGTGTGTTTGCTCAGACTCATGAAAAATTACAGGGAACATTGGCTGAAAGAAAGATCAGTGTAAGGACATACAGTGCTGTGAAAAAATATTTACCCCATTCCTGATGTCTCCTATTTTTGCACATTTGTCCCACTTAAATGTTTCAGATGCTGTTTTTCATCATCAAACTAATTTAATTAAAATTTAAATTAAAGACAGACAACCCAACAAAAAGCAAAATACGGTTTTTAAAACATGATTTCATTCATTGAAGGAAAAATGCTGTCCAGCTCCACTTTTCCCTATGCGAAAGACCCCTGTGTATAGCTACCAATCTGCCATGTCACCAAATTCATTTGGCAGTTGGGTTCAACTTCACCAGCCACACCCACATATGATTCCTGCCAGGCTTGTTGATTCTAAACATCACTAAGTAGAACCTGTCTGGCATTGTGAAGTAGCTAAAGGGTCTCAAAAAGCAGCACATGGTGCCACGTTCTAAAGACATTCAAGAATAGATGTGAAACAGTCATTGACATTTATCAGTCTGGAGGTTACAAAGCCACTGCTAAGGCTCTGGGACTCCAGAGAACCACAGTGAAAGTTATTATCTACAAACAGAGAAACCATGGAACAGTGGTGAACCACTCTAGGAGTGGCCAGCCTACCAACATTTCTTCAAGAGAGACATCCCATTCAGAAGAATATCAAAAGATCTGCAGACCTCATTGGCCTCAGTTAAGGTCCATTTTCATGATTCCACAATAAGGAAGACACTTGGCGAAAATGACATCTATGGGGGAGTTGCAAGGAGCAAACCACTACTGACCAAAAAGAACATAAAGGTTCATCTGGCATTTGCAAAAAATAAAATTAAAAAAATCCAAATGAGCTCCAAGACTTTTGGGATAACATCCTGTGGAGTGATGAGTCAAACATGGAATTTTTTGGGTGCGTTAGATCTGGTGTAAAGCTGATACGGCGTTCCACATGAAGAACATCATACCAATAGTGAAACGTGGTGGTAGTGTGATGGTAGGAGGCTGCTTTGCTTCCACAGAACCTGGACAACTTGTCATAACTGATGGAGCCATTAATTCTGCTCTCTATCAGAAAATCCTCCTTGAGAATATCCACTATCAGTTCATGACCTAAAGCTCAAGCACTAATGGGTTCTGCAGCATGACAATGACCCAAAGCACACAAACAAGTCAACCTTTGAGTGGCTCAAAAATAACAAAATCAGGGTTTTAAAGTGGCTGAGTCAAAGTCAGGACTTGAATCAAACTGAGATGCTGTGATAAGTCCTTAAAAGGGCAGTTCATGCTGGAAAACCATCTAATGTGACCGTGCAAAAATAGAAGACATCAGGAAGGGGGCAAATAATTTTTCACAGTACTGTATGTGATGTAACAGTTGATAAAGGATGTTACTGTTGATGAAGCAGCAGCAGCAGCTGCTTGTATCACGATGACTCTATAAATGAATGTGAGGAACAGAGTTTCTGACATATTTTTTCCCAACGAGGATGATTTGTACAGCAGCTGATTCATCCTTAGTTTCATCCTTCATTGTTGTTTAGAATTAGGGTTGTGGGAAATGAACACAATGTGTCTCTTTCTCTCTCTCACACACACACACCAAAAAGATGTATGTTTTAACTCTGGTATGTTCCTTTCTATGCAAACCAGCTTTCCTCAGACTCTGCTTTAAAACTAAGTGAGTGACAAGAGAAACCTCTTGTAGTTGTATAGCTGTTCTCCCTGAATAGCAAAAATCACGTTCCTATACCACTAAATTGTATGCTGAATTACTTTCCATTTTCCAAGAGCCACTAAATCTGCAAGAGGAGGTCAAGAGGTGATGGTGGTATCCAAAAGATTTTCATCTAGGAGACTGGGGTTTGCTTAATGTGTGGGACCATTAGTTTTACTAAAACTCTCTTCGGTCATTGATTTAACCCCCAAAAATGCATCTCTTTGCATTGAAGTTATGTATATAGAGTGTATTTACATGAAAAAAAACATTTTTTTTCTGGTGTAGAAGTAACTTTATGAAGTTGCTCTTTCTAGAATGTGTGTAACTCCGAGTGAACTGGCTCACCTAAACCTCTGCTCAAATACTGTACAACTGCTGTAATCTATACAATGACAAGGTGTAATATTAGAATCATTCAGTTGCATATGTTCAAACTGGGACTGCACAGTGTCTTGGTGGTTAGCACTTTTGCCTTACAGCTAGTTTGCGTCCCGGCTTTCCCGGGATCTTTCTGCGTGGAGTTTGCATGTTCTACCTGTGCATGCATGGGTTTTCTCCAGGTACTCCAAGTTCCTCCCACAGTCCAAAAACATCCTGAGGTTAACTGGTAACTCTAAATTGTTCATAGGTTTGAATGTGACTGTGCTTGTTTGTCTGTATATGTAGTCCTGTGACAGACTGGTGACCTGTTCAGGGTGTCCCCTGCCTTCACCCTAAGTCAGCTGGGATAGACTCCAGCCCCCTGCGACCCTAATGAGGATTAAGCAGTGTATAGATAATGGATGGATGGATGGATGGATGGATGTTCAAACTGGAAGTCAGTTTTGAACAAGAGAACCCATCCCACTGCGTTTGAAGCTTCATTTCTATTTACAAGTCCTATATAACCTCCTAAAACACAAGCTTTGGCTGGACTTGCATTTTAGATTTCTTCTAGTTATTTAAGGAGTAACCAATAAATGTAATAACCGGATATCTAACATCTGATTATAATGTATTTTTATATTTATATTATATTTGCGTTATATTTGTATTGTTGTTCTTATACTATTGTTATTATTATATTTTTTAAATTATTGTTGTTAATATTATTTTTATTATTATGAACAATATGCCCTTTCTGAAAAAAAAATATGTCCACATATGTGGACACCAGGCTTTAGGAGGTTCTAATATATGATTTGTTGGCTGAAAAGGAATCACAGTTTCAAAGCGATGCAATAAATGGCAACAATATGTTGACTTGAAGCCTACTTGTCACAAAGAAACGTAATCCAGGAGAAGAAAAAATTCCTATAACACAGCTGAAAATGGAGTTTAGTTGTAAAGCAACATAGTTTTCATGATCATGTAGCTCATTCTTCAGCTGCATGAGTATCTAAAACAACAACATAGTCTCTACCATTCTTAACATGACCCAGTGTAATCTGTCAGGTTTTGTTAAAGTACAGCTTGAGTAAGCTTAGTGAAAGAGGCAGTTGCTTTATAAATCTGGTAAAATAAAACTTTAGAAATGGGAAAAGCTGCTTCTCATATTAGCCTCCTTTGATTGAACCGTCCACACACCCCGACCTCCTCCCTTCGTTTATGATCAAACATGTTTGCAAGTCCTGTTCAGAGACATGCATTATCTGTTCAGTGTGCAGGAAACACAAACGTACCCACTTCCATGTACAGTTAAACAGTCACACCTCCGACTGTGTTTATTTTTCCACGGATTAGACAGGAAAACCATATGTGGTGTTTTCATTCACACAGCGTAACACACCTACACACAGAGATGAGCAGCATGGAGAGCAAATGCACACACTTGAAATATGACTGGAAGGGAAGAAAGACTAAACTAGAGGAGCAAAACTAGTTGAGTGAAAATAAAAGACACAAGAGACCGGGCAAGAAGGATTACAGCTTGAAGAGTAGTGAGTGAATTAGACACAGAAGGACAAAGAGGCTCTCAATCTGTTCTCATGCTTTTTAAAAATCTATCTCACACTCCAATCAATATATGTAAGACTTAATTTGTGCTTTTTTCCTTTTTAGAATAGAAAGAATAAATCGTTTCAGTGACTATATAGGTTAAGGACCATTTCAGTTTATCCATCTTATCTGATAAATGCTATTATTATTTATTAACTGGTCCTTGGCCTCATTTTTACAAAAGAAGCTGTGGATCACTGAAGGTGAACTGACACACAATGAATCTGTCGAGATGCAAATGATTCTGCGTGACACTGTGAGTTTTCGAATAAAGGGTTCACTATGAGAGATATGGTCTCGCCTTTTTAGTCACATACTGGGGCCAAAATCTTGTCACCACTTCAAACGGTTTGACATTTAAATGATTTTCTTTGGAAATACGCTGAAGAAAGGCTTATGGCAAAGCGTAGCAGCGGCATTAGCGCTGGAAATCCCAATTAACTTTTTCCCAAAGCTAAGCAGCT
Source organism: Amphiprion ocellaris (assembly GCF_022539595.1). NCBI lineage: Eukaryota > Metazoa > Chordata > Actinopteri > Pomacentridae > Amphiprion > Amphiprion ocellaris. Next base: position 18,136,248 of record NC_072783.1, on the reverse strand, counting down.
GCATCACCGTCCACATGCATCCGCTATGTGAATGCTCCACTGTTTCGAATGCATTTACACACTGTCTGTGCAGTCACAAGCGAACGAACAATTTTTCGTTTCGGCATTCAAGTGTGCATAAACGTACACTTGTGATCCCATGGAAATCATGGACAATTAATCCTCTTGAAAACACTGCCTACAGGTAAAGGTGACATGCTTGAACACAACCCTGAGGAAATGTTGCTTTTTCAATCGCTTTTTAAGAAAAATAGCAATAACAGATGTTACATTTTTCTGTAGAAAAAGTAACTACACTCTTGGCACTGGAAGCTAGTATTGCCCTCTTTAGCAGAGATATAACAAATAACTTCTACTAGGCATTTTGCATTATTGTAGACCAGTCTCTGACATTGGCTTTCATTTCATTTTTGACCACTCTTTCATGCAAAAGGCCTTCAGTTGCAAGATCTTTGAAGGTTTTCTTGCATCTACTGCTCATTGCAACATTTTTACGAGACTGAAATCTGGGCTTTGACAAAGTTATTCCATAACCTGTTCTTTGTTTCTAATTTTTTTTTTGGAGACATTCAATGTTGGACTAAATGTGTGTCTACTATCATTGTCCTGATGAAAGACTCATTTCTTTTCAGCTTCAACTTTCAGACAAGTTCCTCAACATTATATTCAAGCACTGTTTGATAAGGTGCAGGATTCATGTTTGAGTCACTGAGTGCAAGCTGCTTAGTTCCTGAGACTGTGAAGCAACTCCAAACCAGAACATTTCCATCACCATGCTTCACAGTTGATATGAGGCTCTTTAATCTGTGAAAACATACGTCTACTGTTGCTGTGCACAAACAGCTCTATGTTGGATTCATCAGTTCAGATCACATTATTTCAGAAGACCTGGTTTTTGCCTGTATGTTCATTGGCAAACTGTAGTTTTGCTCTAATGTTCTTTTTGGACAGCAACGGCCTTTTCCTGGCACATTTTCCAGGGTAAATGTGTGCAATCTCTTTCTGATTAAAGATGCAGATCTTTGACATCAACAGCTGCAGAGTTACCTGCAGATCCTGTGACGAAATTATGCGATACTTGGAGATCATTTTTTGCAATAAACTGTCTGCTCTTGGGATAGATTTACTGGAGTAGCCAGGGATAGTGAAATTGGCAGTCGATTAAAATCTAAATCTCTTGCAGATGAGTTTTCTCACTGTGGAATGATTAATTTCAAATCACTTTGAGATCTTTTAAAATCCCTTACCAGACTCATCGGCAACCACAATGTCATCTCCGAAGGCCTTAGAAAGCTCCTTAGATCTTGGCTTGATGACACCACACAGTTATATAACAAAACAACAGCAATCATAGATTTTAGAGATTGAAATAAGACAGATTCCACCTATCACTACCTAAGGATGTTCAAATTATTGACACCAAGTCTGGAAACTCTTATTTTACACTGATGGATGTCCAAGTGTGATAAATGTACTTGATGATATATGACAGGAATTTTATGTGTCATTTGTTTGAGTTTATCATGTTTTTCTGGAGGCAGAGCTTCAAAGAGGATCAAATATTTGTTAAAATAAGTCAAAAAAGGCATCAATTTTCATAGAAGGTACATGTGTTTTCACACATATGTGCATATGTCAAATGCTTACATAAGTATTACTTAAATTCCTGTCCTCTCATTTCATTTGCCTTGGCTCTAAAATTACAAGTTTTTCTGCTGTAACTTAAATGCAAGTACGTTAGGTAAGAAATCTCAAATACTTCCATACTATAAAAGGCATTTCCAAAGCCTAAAGGTTTCTTATCTGACATTCCCCCTTCCATTTCTAATATCTGCAATATCTCCAAGCCTTAATATGAACTTTATGGTTAAAAAAAAGGATTTAGATTTTGAACTCAATCAGTCTATACACAAGAAGTGTTGAAATACAGCATACCACCAACTCCTCAGCAAGATAAACTATTTTTACTGTGTCCGGCAGTTGTGTGGAAATTTAACTGCACTGTGTGAAGTCAACCTGTGGTTGCTCATGGCATGGTGGAAAAAGGTTGATTATTATCTGACTTCTTTATTGAAACACATTTGCTGTTACCGCCAGCAACTGCAGATGTCACCATATCAATCCGGCTGGAAAATCTTCAACATCACATCTATTCTCCTGAAAGGTGATTAGGCCACTTTCACTCATCCCCAAGAATCCACACTGTTTATCAGTTTGTGGTTACTGACAAATAACTCCGGTAACTGACAAATATAGTACATGCAGTAAAAAAAAAAAAAAAAAAATGTTTGGCAACGAACAGTAAACTCTTTCTGTTCTTGTGAGGCGAGTTGATTCTCGTAAGTGAACAAAAACATATCAGAACACAAACCCTTATTACAACTAAATACACATCCAGAAGGCCAAACACACGTGGAACCACACGCATGCACATGGTGTTGAGCACAGGTAAACAACATCTATCAAAACTCACCTAAATCATTTCCTCTGGCTTCCTCTATTTTTTTTTTTTTTTTTACAGTCAGACGCTTTCAAAGAAGTCGGGACCAGACAGAGACCAAGGGAATAACAGGCAGCGGAAGGCTCTTCGTTTGCTTTCCCACAATTCGTCTGCCCCGGTGAAAGCACTGAATAATCAGAGACAGATGACAAATACGGCTGATGTTATTCAAAAACACATGAGCATTATTCTCAGAGACACACGTGGCGGAAGCAGGAAAGTGACGACTACAAACTCTTGCAGTCATTCAGAGGATGAAACACATTCACATGTTGAACACTTCAAGGCTGTTGTGAATATGATTTTTGTGTCAACATGTCCAACCATCTAACTTATGTTTATTTGAGACTGAATGTTGTGTTTACTTTACTTTACTTGGCTTAGTCTTGGAGAACTTTCAATATTGTATTGCATGAAATGAATGAATAATTATGTGGTCATGTCCATTATATTGTACTGTCAGCTTTGAACTCTTAAGTTTTGATTATACTCACTTTTGGATGGCACCCACAAGCACGTAATTATTAAAATGCTACTTTTCTATTCCACAGGAGAACTTTGACATGCACACTCTTAACTTTGTACCATAATCTAGCGACTGCAAGTGACTTATTGTGTACTCACAGATGATGAGAGCAGAACATTAACCTTATTTTCTGGATGTTGGTATGCTATCTTAAGTTCTTAAACTCTCCCTCTGGTCAGAATTAATTGTTTGGCCTTGTTAAAATGTCCATATGTTGGACTGCCAATCAGAGAGTTGTTGGTGCTGGATTCACAGTATCATAAAACACCAATCAGCCACAACATTATGACCACTGACAGGTGAAGTGAATAACATTGATCATATTGGTACTATGTGGTGTTCTGCTGGAAAACCTTGGATTTTGGAATCCATGTTGATGAGACTTAGACACCCGAATAAAACTTGTCCCAGAACAAGCACCCTTCCTGCAAATGGCAATCTCAAATGTCACTGGCCTAACCCCTCAGGAAAATGCACCCCACCACATTGTAAAAACATCAAAAAGTCAGGAACATCTTGGGGAACATGAAAATCACCCAAGATGTTCATATGACCTCCAAACTTCCAAGACCCCATTCTGATGAAGGAAATTAAATTGAATTAAAGATGAATTAAATTGAATCAAGCATCAACAGGATGCAGTGGAACAAGTTTTATTCACAGAGGCCCCAGTGCACAACTCAGAGTATCCAAAGGATTCACTGCCAACCTCCTGGTGCCAGACCCCATAGGACACCCTGAAAGGTCCTCTTGTCCATTTTCAGTAGTTCCGAGCATTTTTGACCACATAAGGGGGGACCAATGCAATATTAGGCAGGTGGTCATAATGTTATGCCTGATATGTGTGTACATTACCATTCAAAAGTTTGGAGTCATCCAGGCAATTTCATGTTTTCCATTAAAACTCACATTTTTATTCATGTGCTAACATAATGGCACAAGGGTTTTCAATCATCAATGAGCCTTTCAACACCATTAGCTAACGCAATGTAGCATTAGAACACAGGAGTGACGGTTGCTGGAAATGGGCCTCTGTACCCCTATGTAGATGTTCCATTAAAAATCAGCTGTTTCCAGCTAGAATAGTCATTCACCACATTAACAATGTCTAGACTGTAATTCTAATTAATCAAATGTTATCTTATTGAAAAATACTGCTTTTCTTTCAATAAAGGCATTTCTAAGTGACCCCAAATTTTTGAACTCACTTAATTCAAAGTGCTACTTTTGACAGCAACAATGTCAGAATCCTATTTTTTTTGCTAAAGTGGTTGCAGCATAAACAAATAAACAGTGAAAAGGTGTTGAACAACCCCTGAATGATCTTGTGTCCACTGCTCCCTGTAAGCTCCTCCCTTCAAATTTCTGTCTGAAGTTACTCTAAGTCACTTCAGATGTTTAGTCTGACATATTTGCTGTAAGAGACATAGAACATTAAATTCATATTAAACTTTTTTTCCCCAAAAAGTTACAGACTTTCATCAGACTTAATTGAGCTTGAACTCATTTGAATTTCTTCAGACTAATTCACAATATGGGTGAAGCTGAGAGGGAAATGTGTGAGGGATGAATTGCAAAAGAGGAATTGATTAAAATACATAACAAACATCTGATGACGTGACTGAAACATTACCAGGAACCATTAAATCCAACGTGATCCTTTTGCTTCATTTGCTCAGTACATGTGTGCCTATGTGTGCACACTCCTCACCTTTACTGAGTTTACCTGCTTGTCTTTTTCCACTACGAATATCAGTCGTACTGCGGTTAGCAGGTTCATAAAACTCAAGAGACCCACAAATAACAAAGCCACTGTACTGGCAGCAGACAGGAGAAAGAGTATTTATGTATCTTCCACTACGCATCTCGGGCCTGAACAAAAGATTACTGTGGAAACTGACATTTTAATTTAAAAATGTGTCAGTGTGTGTCTGAAAAAGACCAGCAACATGCCCAGAATATTCCTCCTCTTTTTTACCCTCACTGACACTCTAGGCTCTTGAGTAGAAAATGGATGGGTGGATGATGTGTTGGGTGCTTGTTATTCCTACAAAATCTGCTCAGAAACAGCAAATTATAGCACAGACTTACTTCTTGTGTTGGTCACTGGGGAGCTGCTTCCTCCTTTAGGTCCTCAGCTCTAAAGAGTCTCAGAAAGCAGCACATGATGCCACGCTCTAAAGTAATTCAAGAACAGATGCAAAACAAAGTCATTGACATTTATCAGTCTGAAAAGAGTTACAAAGCCATCGCTAAGGCTTTGGGACTCCAGAGAACCACACTTTATCCACAAATGGAGAGACACGCAACCAATGTTCCCTGTAATTTTTCCTGAGTCTGAGCAAACACACAAACTCCCTGAGCGTCCCTTGGACCACTGTGAGCAACATCAGACGTGTGCACTGTGGTCACACCAGCATCACATCCATTCAAGTTACATGGTTCATTAAAAGAATCAAATTACAGCATTTACATTTCTGTTAAAACACTTTGTCAACAGGGGCCAGTTGAAGGCTGCAGTGATTTTAGTGACACTACACTGTATAAGAGTGAAGTTATTGAATATTTGTCTCTCTTTACTGTTGCAGCGGTTTTGCAAATTGCAGACGGACCCTGTTCACTCCATAGACACCAATGTTATTCCTGTAGCTTGAAAGACAGCTACTTTTGATAAAACTGGGCTTGTAGCACATTGTCTGCCTTGCAACAATGGGAAAGAGGCACCGTTTATGTTTTGACAACCTATATCTAATGAGTTATTGATGCTGGAAGTCCGAATCTGTGAATATCTTTCCAACTTTACTGAACTTGGGGCCACTACCACCTAAGGAGTGATATATTTAATTTTGAAAAAAGCATTTAGCCATACTTAAAGCTTTAAGTGCTTTATTAACACGGAACTAAAAATTTTGTATTGTTTTATTATCACAGGTTCTGTCTGAAAAGAGGTGGCATCATTTTAAACAGTGAAATCAAACTAATAAAATGTAATGACCAACCAGTGAGTAATACTGGATTCTGCAAAAACATAAACAACTTTTTTTAAAATCTAAATCTTATCTTAACACAGTTAATGTATTAACTTATTTTTGTGTGTGTGCATGTATTTATTGATTTATTTAGTAGTGTTAACATATCAGAGTTCTGAGTGAATTTTTCTTAAGATAGGCAAAGGCCATTTATTGATTACATATAGGCTGTTAAATGTTTATTAAAAACTAAAAAGCATTTAAAAAAACAACTTAGGCATTTATTGAGTCACTAAAATACTGTAGAGTACAGACCACATCAGCATGATTATAAGCATCCTCTGGTAAATTAACAACCAGATACTGATGTCTCTCACCATATGGACTTCAGGAGATGACTGGGGGATGATAAACTGTGACCTACTGGTTGGGTTCTCTCTGTTCTCATGTTTCTTACATGTTTGTCCCCTGACAGCCAGGTCCTAATGTTTTTTGAGCAACACACCATACTATGACGTTTTTACAATGATGGTTCTACTATGGAACCAGTTTGACATGTTCAGGTGTTCTTTGTGTGAAAACACAGAGATTTCAGGTATCAGAAGGTGGTTTTCAACTTTCTTTGTTAACTTTCTGCTTCAACTTTAAATTAAATTTCCTTCACTAACCCAGCCCTCTGGACTTCCAGTAAGCTGTGTTCCTATTGGCTGTCCAGGTGGCTGTGTTCCTATTGGCTGTCCAGGTGGCTGCTTGGTGTTATCAGGAACACCTGAGCAGCTCAGTGTCTTCCTGCTTTATTTAGCTGCAGACAAACATTTCCTCTGTTTCTCTTCACCACTGAACTGGGTTTGGCTCCGTGCTTTAGTTTGTTCTTTAGGCGTTGGCTTGCAGCTTCCAGCAGTAAAATCATCTTTAATGTGTTTCTTGGTGTGTTTTAGGGCTTTGTACTGGATAGTTGTCTTGGTAAATGTGGTTCTTTAGCCACAGTTAGCACATAGTCCTAATATGTGCAGTGATTAGTGAATTTGCTGCAGCTGAGTTGTGTCTTTATCTTGGCTGTAGTGAGTCTTTAGAGGTTTTTGGTCAGACACATTCTGTATTCTTGTTTGTGAACCAGCGTTGGTTGTCCAGAAGGTAAGAGTTCCTGTCCTGATTCTCTGTTCTCAGAGGTTCTCTGGTAGGCTGCAGGAGACTTTAGTGTTTGGGTTGTGCTCGTTTGGTTTTTGTATGGTTTCATTTGGACGACTATCTTGAGGCCCCTCCATGTGGTTTAGTGAGGTTTTCTGGAACAGTTCTACAAAGCAACCTGCAGCAGAAGAGACTTGGAGAGTTTTTAGGAAGTTCTGGAGACCAGACTTTAGAGCAGCAGAAACATTTGTCAGCAGTTTGAGCAGGAGAAGGTGATCTTCAGAGTAAAAATGAGACAGAAACCTTCTTGACCCGTGTGGTGAGGTCCTGTACCAAGAGTTTGAGCAGGTTGTGAAGAGTCTGTAGTTCTTTGGTCTGAAAGCACAAGAAGAGTCGACTCATTAAAGGAGAAAACGGGAGATATTGTTGGTTCTTCTGTCACTCTGCAGTTTCCTTAGACTGAATATCAAGTTTATATTTTAAATGATTTCCCATGTGAGCCCAAGAAGACTTCAATAAACTCCCTCCATCCCCTGGACACAACATATTTTATTACCATGTTAAATCTTTTTTTTTTTTAATGTTTTTGAGTTTTAATCATAGTTTTAGCAGTTTTTTCTCTTTGCTTGTTTAGTTTTGTCATCTGTGTGAAAGGTGCTGAACAAATAAAGTTGAATTGATAAACTGAATAACTGACTAACTCATAATTGTGACAACAGAAGTATTTTTATTGTGATATAAGGGTTTGTTTCATTTTTAAGGCTGAGGTTAAAATCTTAACGGAAAAAATGAGATTAAAGAAATAAACTACATAACAAAAAGCAATTAAATCAAAGGAAAAAAATTAATACAATAAAACTTTTAAAAAGTTTTATTATTCAAAAGATTTACGAAATTTAATATGTAATTTTCTAATTAAACATTTAATTTTGTAATTAAATTTTTTGTCTTTTTAAACATTTAATTTTGTCATTAAATTTTTTATCTTTTTTAAGGTTTAATAATCTAATTAAATGTTTTGCATTTTTTGAACTGTTTAACATTCTTCTTGTTGAATTGTATTTTTTAAATGTTTAATTGTGGAAAATATTTTAGCTGTAATTTTGAATATTTGTATTTTAAAAATTCTGTTTAATTTCATAACGACATGTATTGTATCGTGTTGAATGATCTCATTCAATATTTTTGTCTGTTTAATAGAGTTAAACATTAAATTACATTAAATTATATTAAACAGACAAAATATTGAATGAGATCATTCAACACGATACAATACATGTCGTTATGAAATTAAACAGAATTTTTAAAATACAAATATTCAAAATTACAGCTAAAATATTTTCCACAATTAAACATTTAAAAAATACAATTCAACAAGAAGAATGTTAAACAGTTCAAAAAATGCAAAACATTTAATTAGATTATTAAACCTTTAAAAAGACAAAATGTGGGTACCCGTGTAGCTCAACGGGTTAAGCGGGTGACCCATGTACAGGGGCTGGTCCCCAATGCAGTGGCCTGGGTTCGATTCCCGCTCGTGGCCCTTTGCTGCATGTCTTCCCCTCACTCTTCTCCCCTGTTTCCTGTCTGTCTCTCACTACGCCTATCCAATAAAAAGCTAAAAAAGAGACAAAACATTTAATTAAAAAATTAAATGTTTAATTAGAAAATTACATCGTAAAGACAATAAAACTTCAAATAGGAATTAAACAGAAAATACAATGAAGCATTTAAAAAGAAAACTAAACATTAAAAGGTGGTTGTGTTTTCTGCTTGTTCTGCTCCTTCCAAGAGGTCAAAAATAGCAATAAAGAATCAATGCCAGAATAAGCAGCCTTCCGTCATTATGTAGCATCTGTAGACTGAAACAAACATCGTCCCTCTAGGCTTTAGTACAAAATAAAATGTTAGATCATGAGGTGGTTTTCACCCTGAGTGCAGCTTTGCCTCAGAAAAAAGGGTATAACTATGTTTCCACTCTGCACAGAGGGCATCTGTGTGGAGTAAAAATGAAGTCAGTCCTTCCTTTCATTCACTCGTGGAGCCATATTTAGCATCATAAATCTATTTTCCAGCTACTTATCCATCCATCCACCCACTTACCCAGCTACCAATAATCCATTCATGCATCCACCAGTCCATTCATTCTGTTCATACATCCGTCCCTCTGTCTGCGGCCGGTTATGAAAATCAGAGCAGAGCTAAGCCATATTTCTAGCCTCTTTTCCCAGTGTCATTATGAGTTTCATCCTGCTGAGCTGCTCCCTGCTTGGCAGTCCATTGTCCAGTGTTAGATCACCAGCACAATAGACATCAATGGCAAGGAATCAGTTAATACAGCACAGGAAACTGATAAGATCTGCAAATTTGTCAAAGGAAACAATGGCGATTCCCCTTTTGTTTATGTCTCAGGCTGTGTTCCTCCTGCTGTCGTCAGATCGACGATAAGGTGTTATCCTAAAACTCATCATCATGCCGGTGGAGTACAGTACACTCCATCTATTGATTTGTTTTGACCACGTGTTGCATTGACTGCAACTTACGCCATGAGCTAATTAATGCAGAGAACACATTGATCTTCACATACTGACACTTACAGTAATACTTGACAACAAGATGTACTGATAGCGTTTATGTCTCCAGAAGCTTCTTGTAATCCAGGAGGAAGGGCATCATCAGGTTAAACCTATCAGGCTGCTGATGTGTAGTAACGGATGTTGTTGTTTGGGGACAGGAGGTAGATGCACGTGCTGCCCACTCATCGGCCTTCCTGTTGGCAAGTACACAAACAGAGAAAACTTCATTAGATTTAAGATGCTACCTGCTGCTGCAGTCATACGGTGACAGCTATATTTATTTTATAAAGATCTAATCAGTTTGAAACCTTCGCATGAAGCAACACAAGGACTGGAGCAGGGCAACCACATTAACAGGACAATAATGACAACGAAGAAGTCATTTACATTTAAAGGACATTAATGGACCATTAAAGTAATGCTAACAACAACACCATTAAAAAAAAAAAAAGAAAACCAGGGCATAATTATAGAGGTACAAAACGGTCCAGATTTCCACATGTGAATGTCAAGCCTACGCAGCCACTGCTCACGTAAGCAATAAAAGGTCAAAAAAATTAATTGCATGACTTAAACCACTGCGCACCACCTGTCCAGCACCAAACAGCAGATTGATAAACAAACGAGCAAGTGGAACATTTAGCAAGTAAAAAGGCAGATATTACCCTGAGGAAAAGGTTGTTATTTTTGGACTCATTAGGCGACCCAGAAACTCCAAATGAATGCTACTGTAGATGTGAAATTAAACACGTTTGCTATCAAATTGGCTACATCAACTTAAAAGGTCATGATATGTGAATGTCATGCTGTGTTATAGCTTGATTCTGCTGCCTCACGGTCATCCAAAAATGATGTTAATGTGTGTTTTACAAGTAATTATGAGAGTGCTGTATACATTTCTATTTATGCACTGACGTGTTGGTGCTTTCGTTATTGACGATCGGCCAAGGTGTGAACTTCTCACTCAAACTCTTCTTTCCATCATCACACAGCCGCCTCTGTCACTCTTTGTGTCTCAATGAACTAAATGAAGTGTGAAGACCTTCAAGGCATTTATCACCATTTGTAGGGTTCTGCATGCCTCGACCATTATCTATGACATAAGGCTTTCTGTCTCAAGTTCTCCCTGAGACGTGGAAGTACGACACATGCAACTCAGCAATGGAAATCAAATTAAACACCTGAACAAAGATCAGTCAGCACTTTACTGAGTAAAAAAATGTACATTGAGGTGACATATTTTAAATCAATTGCATTCCCATGGATTTTTATACAATACATTTTCTAATATATGATAATAAAGATGTTTAATGCAATAAATTGTCTTCTCTTGTCATGCAATACATGAAACAAGACTTTAACAATTATGTTATTTTTAAAAAAGCCATAGATAAGAAATGTGTTTTCCTGATAGATCAGTACATCACTGAAAAATGTAAGCCATTTAACGGTTAAGATAGATAGATAGATGGATGGATGGATGGATGGATGGATGGATGGATGGATGGATGGATGGATGGATGGATGGATGGATGGATGGATGGATGGATGGATGGATGGATGGATGGATGGATGGATAGATAGATAGATAGATAGATAGATAGATAGATAGATAGATAGATAGATAGATAGATAGATAGATAGATAGATAGATAGGACAGAGCTAGCTTTCTTAACCAATTTGTTGTGTCTCTTCCTGGCTCCACAGGATGGCTGATGCCACCACACAGTCACCTCCCTGCACCCCGAAGGACCTCAGTTTCCTGAGCAAGGGGAGTCTGTTCTGACCCTTCTTGTAGAGTGCGTTGGTGTTTGAAGTCCAGTCCAATTTATTGTTCAAGTGAACACCTAGATACTTGTATCAGTCCACAATCTCAATGTCTGTTCCCTGGATGTTCACTGGTGAAGGAGAAGTGTGTCTGTTCCTGCTAAAATCCACCACCAGTTCGCTGATCTGGAGGCAGTTCAGCAGGCACCAGTCCACAAAGTCCAGGTTGAAAATAAGAATTTAAAATGTATTTTATGGCTCTTTGAATGTGTTATATACCACATTCACAACCTTAGGAACAGTGTTGCCAAGTCCACTTATCAAAATCAACTTTGGGCTTGTCGCGGGTTTTTGGGCTTGTTTTCTAAAGTGTAGTTGCCTATTTGGGCTTGCTTTGCTGCCTATACGAACCCCTCCTGGTTGTCTTCCAGTTCTCCACAATAAAGACATTAGTTTGGCCTTTTCCAGGACCCGTCCACTCCACCGTTTCTTGGTTACCGCTTCCAGTCACACTCACAACCTGCACAACAATGCCGGAGAGTCTGTCAGAAAGAGAGATAGTGGCAATGAGTGGGAGAAAGAGAGTGCATTGAAAGACTGGATCTGCTCTCAGGTGGGAGATACCTCGAAGGCGAGTGCAAATGTGAGATACGTGCTCACGAAGCAGATTTAATACAGCATGCTGGCACCGAAAAGCACGCATTAAAAAAGCTCTGCATCTTTTTGTCCATGAGGCTCACGGACATTGGTTTCACCACTACAAAACAAAATGAGACAAGACAAACAAATGAGCTAAAGATAGTACTTCCACAGCCTGTTACACATCCATCAGTGCTGTGTATCATCTTGGCAAATTAATTGGATCTACCTTGACTGACAAAGAAGTCAAAATACACCGGACCAAATGCACTGCATTAGTTGATCATGAAATTTCCCCATGCATGTTCAAAGTTTTTATCGTGACTGCATTTACTGTCAATTTACTGCAAACAAAAATTAATGTATATATTTATACTGTTATCAAGAGGCCTCTTATTTACATGATGTGGTGGTTCAGCTGTTGGGCTTTTTTGGGCTTGTTTGCATAGAGCTGGTTGCCTGTTTCTGTCACAAGATCTGGCAACACTGCTTAGGAAGTCACTAGAGCAAAAGCATCTGAGACCACTGGATAAGACAGCTTAGCCTATTGACCACACCTCCCCACTCTAGTACCATTTAATTTACAACCAGAAACTGACAAAAAAAAAAAAAATCCAGATACAGCTACTAGCCCATGCCTCGACGCAGTTCTGTGACGATTGGCGTTGGTCTATCTGACTTTTAATAACTTCATTATTAACTTTTAATTTATAAAAAAAATATAAATTATTTTTTTTATAAATAAAAATGTATACTCCTAAAAAAAGAACCATCAAAATACACCACTTATCAAACCCAGAAACTATGAAAACAGAATGAATCTATGGATTTTAAACTTTTTGAAGGTCCTTGAACTATTTATGCTTATGTACCATACAGTGAGGGGGAAAAAAAGCTAAATCCAGGCTTTAAATCATCAAAATCGCTTTTTTCTATATGTCCCATTTTAAAAGTTTATAAATTTTAAATTCTAAACATGTATGTCTATTCATTGATTCATCTGTCAAGCAAAATTCATTTGAATTCAAAATCTTTGCTTATTGTGTCAAATATTGCTATTTGACAAAATGTAATTATTGCGATTAAGTAATTACAAAATCTGTAATTAATTAGATTGTTTTTTAAATCGCGTCCCACCACCAATTTCAATGTGCATTGATAATAAAGGCATCTTATCTTAAAGGTTCTATATATGAGTTTATAGTGTTCTGTGTTCTCACTGTATTGACACTTAATGATTGCTTTGCCCGAATACTATCAACACAAAAATGTGGCATAGAGGACCCCATCAGCTGTGCCTCCTGTAATACAGATCCATTAATAATCATTGCACTACAACAAAGCATGCATTATTATGAAACAGGTCATTCCGTATCATACATTTGGTGGATTGTGTAGTTTCATGAGAATACTTTAGTCTTTTTTCTGCTTTTACTTAATGAATATATATTCTTCCCAAATTTGAAGCACATACAGACACACCACTCTTAGCTCTCTTCTTAAAAATCCTCAGATAATTCTCTACATAATTTCATCTCTCTCCCACTCTGCTTCCTTCCTGCTTTCTTCCACTCCATAAACTCTCTCCTTCCCTTCCTTCCTCCCTTGCTATGTTGTCGTAACAGCGTAAATGAGGCGAGCCACCATTGAACTACGTGTGTAAACAAACAGTTGCATCGTCACTGTGGATCAATACAGTCGTGTGATTGTCACAGCAGATTGATGGGAAGCAACAAGCCTCATGTGGGAACATTTACTGTTGCACAGAGGGAAAAAAGATGCCTGCATACGTCACATACTGAAAGGTCCATCAAATATGAGCAGAAAATCAATGACTTCTAAATGTTTAATAAAAAATGAGTTGGCCCTAAGTGGACTATAAATAGATTCAGGAGAGGAGTTATTACTGCAGGCCTTGTTAAAAAGTGACAACAGCTTGAAGAAGTCTTGACATTTAACATAGAGACGGTCCCCATTAAATACACTAAGGGACACTCACACACCACTGAATATCTTCTCCTTCCTTGAACGCTGAATATGACAGAAGAACAAGCTTTTTCTTCCTCCTCTTCTCCTAGATTGTCACCAGGAAACATGCGTCACGTCTCTGTGGGAGACCGTCTTTGGTCCGCCCAGGGACGGGGATTAACACGCTTCTCTAATTTGATCATAGTAATTTTATGAGTCTGTCAACGAGAGGCCTCTGTAGCTGTGACGGAGGCTGCTCGCAAAGTGGCCTTTAATTTTGGCTGCCAGTCTGAGAAAGCAAATGAGTCATAAGAGACATGGAGTGGCAGTGTTCGATCAGTCGGCCGGATGAATTTTGGTGGCTCATGAGTTTATTTTGTCTCTTTCTCCCTCTCTTCGTCTTGCATACATAAACTCATAAGCATGCTTTTACCTTTTTTTTTTTATTGCCAAATCATGTCTTCATTCCCCCTGCTTAAACACTGACTTTTCCACTCGCTAGGAGACTTGTGTGCTCACTCATCCACTCATTAATCCAGCTGCTTATGCATTCTCTAATGAATCTGCTTACCTCTTGACCCACTCAGTTTTTTACTCAAAGTCCTTCAAGTCCCCCCCTTGCACAGGGAGAACATGCAAACTCTATGCGGAAAGATCCCAGGCAGGGATGTGAACTGGGGATCTCCTAGCTGCAAGGTGGCAGCGCTAACCACCGAGACACTGTGCAGCCCAACACACAATCAGAATGGATGAAACATAGCGCTGTGAAGAACAAGCAGGTGAGAGCAGCAAAACAGCAGAAGAGACCCTCTCAATGAACTAAAACGCAAACTCACTAAACTATTACGCTCACCCACTGTTGCTTTTTCTCTCACTCACTCACTCACTCACTGATTTAGCACTCATGTATTCAGCAACTTGTTCAGTCCCTCTCTATTATTCTCATTCTTTTATTCTCTTCACTCACTAAGCGGCTTTTGCAAACTTTTCACTTGCTTCTTTACTCACTGACTTGTGCAGTACTGAGTCCATAACCTTTATAATCACACACTCATTTTAATTGTTTTCACTGATTTGTTTGTTTGACTTAGTGACTGACTTGCAAATTCACCCAATAACGTTTTTACTCATTCACTCACTCATTAATGCATCCTTAATCCACCTGTTATCTCCTCCCCCTAGTTTTTCTGACACTCATTACAGAATACCCTCAGTGGCCCCCAGGGACTTGAGAATGAACTGCTCAAAAACACACACACCTTCCTGTCTGACCTGCAATCTGTCTAGCAGAGAGACACTGTGAAACCCACGGACAAACATTTTGTCCTGATTATGCAAAGACATTAGGAAATCTGTTTAAAATGCAACAACAGCACCGGCCCTCCATGCTAAATGAGCTCAGAAACATATAACTGCTGAAAGCACAAATTGTATGGTACGGCCCTGCGTCAAGAGCGGATTAGTGAGTACCGGTGTGTATATGTGTGTTTTGTGTTGGCGTGGCAATTGAGTGCAGACTGCTGACTGAGAGGCCACATTTCTGCAGTGCAAAGGAGCCCTATGAAACTGCCATTGTGTCAGTGAGGCTTATCATCAAGAGCCGCATGCAGAATGTAGCACAAAACAGTACAATCAAGCAGGAACACCAAGAGCTGTACATATCCATTACCAAACACAGTGTGCATGTGGACATTATGCAAAGAACATACAGGATATGAACATGTAAATTTATGGAACAGCTTTAAAAAACACACGCACTTTAAGCACTTTGTGACTGTCACTGCTGCTTGAGACTTCAAAATAATACAATACATGCAAGCAATATCTGATTTGTCTTGGCCACACACAAAGTTATGCACATGTACACTACTGTTCAAAAGTTTGGGGTCACCCGGGCAATTTCATGTTTTCCATGAAAACTCACACTTTTATTCATGTGCTAACATAACTACACAAGGATTTTCTAATAATCAATTAGCCTTTGAACACCATTAGCTAACACAATGTACCATTAAAACACAGGAGTGAAGTGAGTGGAAATGGGTCTCTGCACCATACGCCATTAAAAATCAGCCGTTTCCAGCTAGAATAGTCATTTACCACATTAACAATGTCTAGACTGTATTTCTGATTAATTAAATGTTATCTTCATTGGAAAAGCTGCTTTTCTTTCAAAATAAGGACATTTCTAACTAGCCCCAAACTTTTGAATGGTAGTGTATGTGGTGTGCAACTCTACAACGATGCTAAGAATGTGCTCGAAACAAATTGATGGGCAGTGCAGAGATGGATTATGCTGCAGGAGGGGACATTTTAGTGGTTTATTTGGGTACTGTTTTAGTTTTTCTCTGTGAAACTGGGTCAGTGTCACGATCAGTTACAACTGATGTGATGAGGTCTGGAGCTGTGATACATGTCAAAGTACTATTCACATGAGTGAAAGGACCCAAGGTTTCCTAGCAGAGCACTGGATTGTTCAATAGTATTTGTGTCATTTGTCAGTGGCTGATTAGTGCAGGTCTATATTGGTGAATGTACATCCATCCATTTTCTATACACATTTGGCTGGAGCTACCTTTGTATTCATTTTTGCACAATTTACAATTCTAATCATTTTTTTCTTTTTGATAAGAATTATAAATTTGGACATGACTATGCAGTATATATGAAAAAAACTCTGGAAAAGAAAGATCTAAAGTAGCAAAAACCTGTATTACATGCATGCATTGCACTTACAATGAATCCAGCGCTGTAGTGGCAGATTCTGACTCGAATACTATTACTGACTGGCTCTTACACAAAACCTCAGATCATTAATATGATTAACCCTTTGATGCACAACATGGGTGAAAAGTGACCAAAATTCAATGGAAAATGGGTATCTGCTGACATACACTGTGCATCAAAGGGTTAAAAACTAGATTTTAGCATTTAGTACAAAGCAACAGGTACTGTGATTTAAAAAACACTACTTATACATGGATTTTAGCCATATTTATTGTTTTCCTACACTCACAAGCAAGTCTGATTCAAGCAACCACAAATCATCAGTCATGCTACACAGTGGACAGCTGTATTCATGAAGTCTAGTATTCACAAAGAAACTAATTCTGCCTTCTGTTGAAACTCATGGGAACTTGCCTAGCAATTTAGGATAAAATACAGGACACTTGTTTTACTTCTCAGCATGAAAGAATGAGCAGTCATTGGTGGAAACATTTAGGCTCACTCAAGATTTCTTAAAGGTTCCAATGAGTAAATGTGAGGGAAATATATCACAGATTGACAAACAACAGCCTAGTCTTACAATCAAATTTGAAATAACTATGTTCGTTCCTAGTACAAAAAGTGTTCATAAAAAAAGGCTGTAAAACTGTGAGATCTTTATGTTTATAGGAGCTAGTCAACCTAGCAACTTAGGTTCTGTTTTAACCTAAACCACGATCTAAACCTAAACAAGTACTTTTGGTGGCTAATCAAATCATTTTGTAGTGCAAAGCACAGCAACCTGTGACTGACAATGACAGAAAACAGCAACTGAAAATGTGATTAAGTGCAAAAATATTACAATTTCAATACAGCCTTTGTTGCTCTTTTTATGTCCGAAATAAAGGAAGCTTTTGAGTCCAGTGATGTGAATGCAAGCCAATGGAAAAAAGGTTTTTTGTCCATCATCCCAAGAAACATTGTACATCATTTCAGAAAAGAGAAATGCAGTGACCATCTGTACCTCCTGTCACTACCATCAAACACCCTTGATCTTCAACATGTGTAATTTTTATGGACAGCCTTTCCTCCAACCGTTATCAGACATATGACTTAAGTGGTACTCAGGCCCACAACATGATCAAGTCTGAGTAGGTAAAAAGTACAACAGTTTGAGTCATATATCAAGGTGATGGTTGAGAGAGATGAGGGAAGAGAAAATATGAGCAGACGAGAAGAGGTAAAATGCTTTTATGTAACCTTTCATGAGACATCATCCATCATGTTTTGATTACTTTAAAGACCTTGAAGAAACACAAGAAGATCCAGTACTCAGGGTATCACTGGATGAGACCCTGTTGCATAACACCAAGTGAATCATAGTGCTGATTAGAACACCCACAGTAGCCAGGTAAATGCTCTGATGTCTAATGATGTAGCTGTATGAAACATTAGTTGAAAAGCTCTGAAAGTACACTCAACAGTACTCTGAGTGTAGTCCAGTGCTTGTTTTTTTAACCTGGTCTGCTTCAGTATAAACCAACAAATAGTAGATTCTAAGTCAAATTAAATTTAACATTCCATTGCTCAAGAAGTCGGTATATTTGGATCCCTGGTGTTTGGTGGGGGGTTAGGGCTATTTAAAAAAGGCTGTCAAAGGCAAAGGTCTAAGTGGGAACCCAGTTTCATGCGCCTCGACTTCACTGAGAGGTCTGCTCTGATGTCACTCCATATGACCACGGAATGGATTTATGGCAGATGCTAGATTTGAATTTCATTCACTTCAATTCAGTTTTATTTATGTAGGGTCAATTTACAGCTCAAGTCATCTCAGTGCACAGCAAATCCAACTGTTCCCTTTCTGCAAGTACTTTGCAACATTTTTTCAGGATGCTCAGCTGTGATTGGTGGTTGTGGTTGGAGAAGGTTAGGGGACTGGTTGTTAAGGTTGTGTCAGATGCAGAGCTGATTCAATGTCTTACCAACAGTTACAATATGAGTTCTCAAACTTTTTCAAGACGCTTTAGCTGAGAAATTTTTCTGAGGACTCGTTGCTACACTAAACACATCATACAAATAACATAAAAATTGTTGCAGAACATATCGTGGTTGTTAAAGTCACTGCTTCAAAATATCTACATAACATTTGTACTGCTGTTCTGATATTTTATAGTGTGTTGGATATTTTCTTTATTTACCCACTTTATTGCTCACATCTTATCTTTATAATTGCTTGACTTTTATGGTACTTTTTAAAACGTTTATATCTATATTGCTATGCACTAAAGCATCAGGGCAAATTCCTTGTATGTGAAAACCTACTTGTCAGTACATCTATGTCTGAATATTGTTATTATTTCAGAAATAAATGGTAAACACTAATATTTTCTTACAGAAGAGGCAAAGTCTGAGGATGGATTTCCATTTTTCACTTCCTCTAACTAGGAAATGGCACAATTCAATCTTGAAAAGATTCAATCAAAAATCTATATTTACGTGCCCAGCAAGAAACAAGTCATTTCCTGCTTCATACAAACACTGGGAAATCAAAGAAATTTGTTTTTGTGTTTTGAGAACAAGATGAAATCTCTGCTATAATTTATACACTTGTACTCACGCATGCAATATTAGGAATGCCACGTCAGCTTTTGAATTTATTTAGCTTATCCATTTTCATTATTTTCATTGCTAGGGCAAACATTTGCAGTAACCAGACCCAGTGAACTCATTTCTCATTTCCTTTGTAACCGTGAACTAAGTTTCCCACAGCGGCCTGCAGGTTTAGAATTTCCTACAGCTCAAATACGACAGCAAGACAAGTAGCGGGTTCTACGAATCAATAACTGACCTATGTGTTTATCACACATGATGTTGGTGTTTGTGTGTTTATGCGTGTCTCCCTGTCAAAAAGCCTTACTTTGGATGCAAGCCAGCGATTACTGTCTCTTACCATAATCTAATGAGACACCAGTTCAGCATCCACCCTGCTGTGCGGTCCGTGGATGGACTGAGACAACAAATGAATCAATCTGTTTTCCATCTGCATGAAAAAACACACATGAAAATAAACAATAAACACTGGCGATAACCCTTGATGGGCCAGTTGTTTTTCTGGCATAGATGACTCTCTTCTTCATTTATTTAGCCTTCAAAAATACTAGCTCTTGGCTTGAGTTTCAAAAATGGTGCAAAAGGCATTTTTCCAAATCACACTGATGCTAAAATGTAATGGTTGTAAAATGTGTCTAAATGGTTACAGTCTGGAGCCCTGTAGATAGCTCCTGGATTAAATGCATACAGTATACAAGAGAAGTGAGTACATACAGTATAACTCATTATTCAGATGATTCCATGGAGGGTATTTGAGCTGATATGACAGATTAGTATTACTATGCTAAAAAGTATATATACACTATACTATACACTATACTATACTGAGATTTAAACCTTTTTTCAAAACTATATACACTACCGTTCAAAAGTTTGGGGTCATTCAGGCAATTGCATGTTTTCCATGAAAATTCACACTTCATGTGCTGATATAATTGCACAAGGGTTTTCTAATCATCAATTAGCCTTTCAACACAATTAGCTAACACAATGTACCATTAGAATACAGGAATGATGGTTGCTGGAAATGGGCCTCTGCATCCTTATGTAGATATTCCATTAAAAATCTGCTATTTTGGGCATCTAGATATCTCAACAGGTTGAGCAGGTGACCGATGAACAGAGACTATAGTCCCTGCAGCTTGGTTCGTTTCTAGCTCATGGCCATTTGCTGCAGGTCTTCCCTATCTTCACTATTTTTCAGCAGCTCTTGAATTTTTTCTTTAGAAAATTAGGTAACACACCTGGCCAGGGCATGGTTATCACATTGTTCTTGTTTAGATGCTCTTGTGTGTTTTTGTCAGCATGTTTTGGATTGTTATCATTCTAAAATATTTGCCTTCTGTCAAGCTTTTGGAGATTATGAGTCATCTTGTCAGCCAGTATATCCACAGGCATTCATGATGCTATCTATAAATGTCACCTCCCCGACACCTTCTGCACTCATACAGCCCCATGTCATTACAGTCCCACCTCCGTACTTCACTGTCAGGGTTATGCATTCACTGTGGTAGTCCTGATATGGTTCACACCAAACTGGCTGTCACAGAAACCCTGACTTCCGTTGGTGAGTTCTGTTCCAAGTCTTTACCATTTCTTCATCAAAGATACATTGCACAAGTAGCACACTATTTGAGGCGGATATTTGAGGTGGATATTTTGTTTTAAGAGGACAACCACTTCAACTCTGACTAGTGGTACTACAGTTTGTTGTTTAACTCCTGAATAACTGCTGTAACTGTGTTTCCATTGATTGTGGTTTGTCACTGATCTTCCTGTTTCCTTTAAGATATTTGCGAAGCCACATTGTCAGATTTTTCATTAATTCTTGCTTGCTTCTTTTACACGTGGAGCCATGATGCAGACATGCAGATAGCCCATAGGTCCAAAACTAAGAAAGCTCTGATATTCACAACTTTAAGCAGGTATGCTCAACTTCTGGATATGTTCATTTTTGTGGCATTGAGTTTCTACTTTTGGTCAGCATAGTCTTATTAAAGGATTTATTTTTGATTGAATACTCAAACCTTGAAATAATGCAATTAATGAGAGCTTGTACAATTTTGAATCATTTGACAATTTCAGTGATATTTGAAAACGGTGTACTCCTATAGTAGCAAGGTGGGAGAACACATTAACAGAGGACAGTATGTGTTCAGTCTTACAATAAAACCCACAGAGTTTAGTTTCAGCTCCAGCAGACCATGTTGAAAGTCATATGCCTCCATCGGCTAATGAGCATTAGCTACTTTCATGTTGGCTCATTCATCAACTCCTTGGCTACCAGCCGGCAGCTAACTGCAAATCATCATCTCACTGTAGCCAAGTGGAATACTGGCAACTAGCAATTTTGGCCACGAGGAAGCGCTGTGTCCTGTGCGGGTTGTAGAATCAACCGCGGGAAGCAGGACATGAAGCGATACAGAGGAAGCAGGAAGAAAAAGAGACCGACACATGGTGGACTTTTCCGACGCATGGTGGACTTTTCCCGGAGTACCGATGTGGTGATGCTTGACTGACAAAGACTGGGGGAAACGGTGTTTTATGTCCTGCCGCGATGTGTATATGTGAACTAGCTCAGCTAGCTCAAAGATTTCTGTGAGTATATGCAAACTGTATACTAACTCATTTTATTACCTGTTTCTGTTACTGATAACCAGTGGTTTGTTAACTGTGTGGTTGTGTGTATTTTGTTTTTGTTTTATTTCATTAGGGACAACCACTGCAGTTGTTTATGCACTTAGACTGATACCTTTATGCACTGAAATGTTATGCAGTGAAAGAGTTATGCACTAGGTGGTTTACGTACTAAAGGGCTATGCCCTAGAAGATTTATGCATTGAGTTCTGCACTAGATGGTTTATGTACTAAAAGGTTGTGCCTTAGAGAATTTGTGCACTTAAAATTGAGAGGTTTATGCACTGAAGTTATCGGATAAACAAATTTACTGAATTTATGAGAATTGACCAGAAATCACTCCAAATATATGTTAACGCTGCTCTCTTCTTCTGGAGCAGTCGAGGAATAAAAAAACCCCAAATTTAGTATGTGTCTGGTGTTATTTCCCATTTCACTAGCCCACATCACTTTTCAGTGGTCAGCCCCATACTGTCCATCGTCCAACAGCTACACATCTATTTTAAATGATTGACTTGTCCACACAGGCCATACGAGTATATTTTTAAGCTTTTTAAGTTTTCTCTAATTTCATGTGGCCAACAGCCAGGGTTTGAAAACTCCAAAGCCATGAATTTTTCCTTCTAAATAGGTCAATGAAGGTTTAAATACAAAGAGACTCCACTGTGAATGACCCAAGGATGACTTGTAATACTGACATACTTCACATATTTCACACTCGCTGTATATTGTGCTCAGGACACAAAGACTGTGTGCCCCTTGACATCACACAGGAAGTGAACCGAGACTCAAATTTAACTGGAGTAATGATCTGTGTTCAAATGAGAATCTGAGCTGGCCTCACGCGAAGCAATACAGTCTCTCCATGTCCTTGCTCTAGAGCAAAGTGTTGCAGCCCTACTGTCAACAAATATGTAAAAAGTAATGTGTACAGTTTGATCAGCTTGACCCAGAAACATTTAAAAAGCAATGCGTCATGGCCATTATTCTAAATATCAGAGATGCATCTTATAAGTATTTAATCTTGAGATAGCACTAAATGTTTGACAGCCTTTCATGATTGATTTCTGGAGAGTCTCGGTTTGTTCCCTTCCATATAAATACAAACCCGTTCCTGATTGGAAGTCCTGATGCACTTTAAACTGCAGAGTTGAACAAGGGGGTGTCAAGGAAGTGTCTAACAATATATATGTCTTCACAACAACCTTTGGCTCAGCCAGGACCTGTAGTGTCTGCATCTTACCCTGTTGTGTTAGGTAAAGTATGAGTTAGCGGGTGCACCTAAGTCTCTATCTTTCCCAAAGACAATGGAGTCTGCATTTGCTGTAAATATTGTCAATTTCCTAAAAGGTCATAATCACTTGGCTATTCACTATCCTATTTAATTTTATCCTATTTAGCACCCTACAGCCAGCAATGTTTGTCTTAAAGTATGTTCCTTTGTCTCTTTTTTCTCCACTGAGCGTTCACTTGTTTTCTTTCACCACCAGATGTGCTGCCTTTCTGATATGTTTGCTGCCATCATGTCAGTGAAACAGGATCACAGCTGAAGAAGAGGCTACAAGAGGTTTCCCGACTCATTTCACGCACACACATCAACCACAGCATTAAAACCACCTGCTTAACTTTGTGTAGATCCACCTGGTGCCATCAAAACAGCTCTGGAGTGTCGGTGCGTGAACATGGGACCTCTGTGGGCATCCTGTGGTGTCTGATGATGAGATAACAGGCTTGTTCTGGTGCATTCTGTGGATGCTCAATCAGATCTAAGTCGAAGGAGTTTGAAGGGAAGGCTCATGTCTTTGTCATGTTCTTCAATCTATTCATCTTTAGGAAGATGGTACAAGCAAGAGTACAGCTGCATGCCTGTCCAGCACATTCATCCTCCCCACCTCAATGTTCTTGCCTTGAGTACAATCTCCAGAGCTGAATTTGGATTGGACCAGGCCAAACTACCGCCTCCAATCACGGTGTCAGGTGGAGTTCAAAAGGCTTACTCATGCAGCGGTTGGCGGCAGTTTTTATTCGGAGAGATTGAGCGGCCTGGTGTATTTTGTGAACATTTGTGTTTGTGGTTGGGGTGCGTGTGGGGGTAATAGCAAGCCAGGGATCTCTGACTTGAGAAGAAACACTACTAGAGAATTCTTTGTTAGTTTTCAGATAGGGATGTTGCAGCTGTGTTTTTGGTTTAGAGTTTTCTTTGTTTTGGTTGTCTTTTGTTTCTTTCAGTGTTTGTAATATCAGCTTCTGAGCAAAGTTTGCTTTCTGTTTTGTTTATCTTGTTTTGCTTCCATAGCACTCATTTGCTTTGAACCCCCTCACTTTCTGTTGTTATGCCCATACCCCCTTTCACAACAACAAAAAAAAAACACTTAGAGAGCGCAGTACTCCGCCAAGGCAGCTCAGCTGTCTCATTTCCTACAGCTGAAATCTGGAATAAAAAATCATGGTAAAAATCATGGCACCATAGAATGTGATCATTTAATATAGATGTACCCACAAACAAAATGACGTTGTGTTGAGCACAGGCTTGTGTTATGCATGTGTACATTATGTACGGATACCGAATTGCGTGACCTAAATATGCAGAGGGCGGTGGGAATTGATGGGACTTGGAAACACCCCCACAATTTAATCAGTTGTTCCTTGTATGATTTCCAACAGATAAGTCCCGATAAGTCTGCAACGGTGGATTTGTAGTAGGATCACAATCATGTGATCGTCAGCAGGCAGCTAATGTGATGTTCTCTTGTTGTCATAGTTACAGTGATGCTGTGCCGCTATCTCGCAATGATACAGAAATCTTTAACAAATCTGTGGATCCAGACTACAAGCCACGTCACTGCCAAAATTGAATCAGTTGGTCCTTGTGTCATTTCTGACCTTCCCTGAAAATTTTATCCAAATCCATTAATTTTTGAGTAATGCAAACAGACAGACACCTATCATACACTCTGGAACTCAGTGTTTGTGTTACTTTCTTTTTGTTACTCTGTGGTTACTCTAAACAGCTGGGATATAAACCTCACATGTTTTTAGCTTTAATGCTGTGGCTGACTGATGTATATTCGTCTGTCATAATCTGGTCTTTTGTCTAAAACTGTGAAATATGCATTTTCTTCATTATAGAAGTCACACTGTTTGACTCACTAAGATTGTTGTATTTGCACCTTAAAATGTCAAACTTCAAGATCCAAAGTGTACCTTTGACAAAACATACATTTTGATATTGCTTCTCACCACAAAGTGCCAGATTATACCAAGTTATCATCCCTCAACAACAAAACATACTTCCACAGCAGTCTACCAGAGTGTTTAGGTATGCCACTTTTAGGATGTCTAACTGCACGTTTGGACAGGAGTGTCCTCTTGAAGGGGTCTAGACATTAGTGATGATGGTGGTGAAGTTAATGACTTAGTCAGACATTTATGTTGACAAAATAAAACATAATCACACTGCTTTACCATGTGATATACTGGGATTAATTATTTATCAAACCACAAGATGCTACTGGTCTGAACAATCCAGAGCCTCAATCCAAATTTTAATTTCAGCTTTAACATCACAGCTGTCATGCTGAGTGTGTGACTTCATGAGGGCTGGAAAAGTTACAAAAAGGAGGAATGAGACACACAATTATAAATCAATGCATCACTGATAAAAAGTGAAGCTGGACATGTTTCACACAGTTCGGCTGGTAGCTCAAACGATCACTATCTGTTTGTGGCATTAAGCTGTTCTTGAAATTACCAAAGTCAGGAAATTCATGAAGATCTAAATTTTGTGGGGATGTTTGACTGAAAATACACTGCTCTTTTTGTGTACTGCAAATAATATTGAGAAAGAGCATGTGGAGAGAACCTGATCGGAGAAGCTATCTTGTTCTATTGTTGCACTAATGTGCATTGTTTTTTGGGTAATAGTGCATGTTGTCTGAAAGTATATATCCTGATCATGTGTCTTTTGAGTTTTCAGAGCTTTTGTCCTGTTTTTTCGTGGTTGTTGACAGAAATGTGGTCAGCTTCCTAAAGCAGTATGTTGCAATGAAGAGTGGCTTATTTATCTTAATTTACCCTTAATTTTTCTTTGCTTTGTTTGGCCTTACTGTTCCACGTCCTCTTGTTATTTTTCCCTCTGGGTGTCCTGCTTTTGCTCTGTCAAAGTACTTTGTAAACCATTGCTTTTAAAAGTAAAACACAAAATAAAGTTATTATCTATTATTATTTCATCACTTGACCATTCAGAGTCTCCTTGGAAACCTGAAAATGGCTTCTGAAATCCCACTACCATTCCATTTGGGCTGCTGGACATTTGCACTTAACAGTTTGTATTAGAAGAGGAAAATGTCGGATGATACATAAGTCATTATGATTCATCTAGTAGGGAACATGAATATACAATGGGGAATATTTCTTTTAAACCAAAAAGTATGAACTAAATGGTGGTACTACATGTAAAGTCTTTTGGGTACATCCTTTGAGCACCAGGAACTTTATCCAATGGTTGCTGATAGCGATGAAGTAAACGTAATAATACAACAATTTAAGACACTGTATGGCAAGTAGAGTATGAAATATTCTACTTGTGTTAAGTGTGTATGTACTGGAAGTAAAATATTCCTGTTGTATTGGAAGTAAAATGTAAAGTATTAAAGTAAAAGTAGTGGTTTGGTCCATCTGACTAATGAATTAACATGGCATCATTAGTTTCAGTTTTATTAAGCAGGGACAGCGCATACATTGGAGGGTTTTTCAGATTAATGCAAAAGTAAAGACGAGAAAACAGAGTTCTGATACAGAAATTTGTTTTCAGTTTTTGAACTTTTTGCTTGATTTTTGCTGAGATATGGGATCATTTCAACATTTATTAAAATCAAACAACTCAGAAGCAACAGAAATGTGACCCCGACTATACACTGCTTCGGACTTCAGAAGTCAATAAAGGTTAGAAACCACTGGATTAATCTTTAACAATGTGTTGTATTCGGAAAGCTTGCTGTTTTATTCATTGTGCAAAATCTTTATCCTAAAACAAATGGAAGCTGTTGTTGAAAGTGCAATATTTCCTTCCAAAATGCAGTGGAGTGGACATACACTACCGTTAAAAAGTTTGGGGTGACCCAGGCAATTTCATGTTTTCTATGAAAACTAACACTTTTGTTCATGTGCTGACATAATTCTCAAGGGTTTTCCAATCATCAATTAGCTTTTTAGTGTGATTAGCTAACACAATGTAGCATTAGAACACAGGAGTGATGGTTGCTGGAAATGTTCCTCTGTACCCCTATGGAGATATTCCATTAAAAATCAGCCTTTTCCAGCTAAAATAGTCATTTACCACATTAACAATGTGTAGACCGTATTTCTGAATAATTTCATGTTATCTAATTGAAAAAAAAAAACACCTTTCTTTCAAAAATAAGGACATTTCTAAGTGACCCAAAGTTTTTACATTTTAGTGTATAAAGTCAAGTACAAGTACCTGAAAAATGTACTTAAGTTAATTGTCACTTTCCAAAATGACTGCTGAGATGTTACTGAATTCTGAATCAAAATAGTAACCACACAGACATTACCATCCATGATGGTGGTTAAAATGGTTAGAAGCACTGTTCCCTCTAAGCTAAGCGCGTGCGCAACTGCGCACTGCTGACACGGTCTCCGTGCACAGAAAATCTGTGCTGCGCACCAAAAAAGATCCAACCTAAATTGTAAATAAAATAAACACATAATTCATTCTGTGCTATTTTTCAGTGTGAGTCAGTGAGTGACCGGTGACTGGCTGCTGCAGCCAATGATGCGATTCACATACGTATTTACCATAGACTGTATATAATGGTATTTACGCAGCTAATCAACGTCATTGAGCGGCGTCCATATGTGCAGCCACTGCTCTCAAATAATTGAAATGTTACTAAACAAGGTTATACTTATCAAATTAAATAGCTCTGGTCTCCAGCATATTGGCGAATTTGGTTCTTTGTACTTAATTTATTAGCATGATTTCTTTTTAATATATTGTGTACAGACTTAATTACTTGTCTGTCTACTTTTCTTACTCCATGTAGGTTTCCCAGAGACTATGGGTTGAGGAGGAATTGGAAGTTTGTCGGCTTAGACCTGGTGTCATTCCATCAGTGTTAAACTTCCCAGCTCATCTTGGAAGAGTACGTGCCAGAAAGACCACGACCAAGCAGCCTTGAGATCTTAGGCAGCGTCTCCCTGAGGTGGGTGTCGACGGTGTTCACGGTCAGGTCTGTGGTAATCCTGTCAAAAAACAAAACAGAAAACAATCTAGATTATAAATGAACATGTAACCAAAGCACTCTGTGTATAACACCATAGTATAGGATGTAGTTCAGAAAATGTCAAAGTATAGTATGCTTTACTCAAGATTAACATAGTATGGCCTGTAGTTCATAGTACAGCATGTTGGCAAGAAAAAAAAACAAAACATAGATTATTATGTGGTTCAAAAAGTGCAAAATGACAGGATGTTGCCTAAAATTGTCATGTATGATATGTGGTTCAAAAAATGTCATAGTGCAATATATTGTCAAAATAGTATGTAATTCAAGAAAACATCAGAGTATAATATGTCATCTAAAAAATGCCATAGAATAATAATTTCATTGCACAAGTAAAAGTATAGTAACTTTTAAAACTGTTCTAATTGTTATATGTTGCTAAAAAAAAAAAAAAAAAACAAAAACAAAAAAAAGTCACAGTAATATGTCAATTAAAAAAGTCTATAGTATAGCGTGTCGCCCAACAAACATCATAGTATAGCATGTCGCTCTAAAAACGTCACAGTATAGCCTTTAGTCCACAGCTGTCAGTAGGTGAGGAGCAACACAAAAACAGTCCAAACGCTGGTTTCCAGAGGGTTAGATGAGTATTTATTTGAAAGAGTAAGTTTACAACAACACAACATGTGAGGGGGTTAAAAGCAAATGGGTGTTAGTAAAATAAAAATAAATAAACAGAACTAAAAGTGAACTTCATGTTGACATTGATGGGCATTCCAACCAGGAACAAAGTAAAAGATAATCAATACGAAAAAAAACTCTTCCTGTTCACCTCTTAAAACCCAAAAACACACCGCAGTAGCACCCTAAACTAAAACTACCAATGGGTTCCCTGTTTTCCTTTCTGAACAATTCAAAGGTCCCTCTCTATCTCCCCACACATCCACCAACCACTGGAACACATCTCCAAAGTTCTGCTGGGCCAGCTCAGCTTCCCCTCAGAAGAAGTGCTGCCACCTGCCAGATGAAGGAGCCTTTTGAGAGGCAGCTGGCATCGTGATTGGACTGTACTTTGGTCTGTTCCAATCCAGCTTCAGCTCCAGAGACGGCAGGCGGGACGAGTCAACGGAGGCCGGGTGGACGAAGGCATGCAGCTGAGTACAATCCAGAAAACAACAGAGGAGGAGTGCAGCAGCCAGGGCCAGAACAAACAGAGTAGCATCGTATGTCTCTTAGAAAACATCATAGTATAGCCTTTGGTATGAAAAAACGCCATCATATACATCGTATATTGTACAAATAACAAGTCAAAGGAAAGAGACATACATTGTAGAATTGTAGTAATTGTGGGCTGACTGATTTACTGATTATCAGTATTTTATTTTTTACTGATTTACGGTAATAAATACATTTAAAAATGGTGCTACTTTGGCTCTGAACCTTTATCTACCTGTGGTCGCTCTGTCTTCTGGAGTGATTTGATTGGTTATACGTCACGAATAAAACTCCTTTAACTTAACATCTGTAAACAAAACAAAAACGTATCAACAAAGTTTTCTGTTAGAGTTTGTGTTCTTCTAAGTTTAACTCCAAGATTTTAAATACTTTCATTTACTGCAAATGAATATCTACTCCAAATGTCTCACTAATAATCATTATCAGCCTTAAAAACCCACAAAACACCCCTCTATACTCGACCACACTTAGTACAGTCCGGTTCCCCCTTCTATAAATCTGCTTGGAATCTTCCACTTCCTGTTTGTCAAAGTGGCCTTCTACCTGGACAGGTTTTGTTGGAGCTCATGCAGCAAACATTTTGGGTAACTGCACTTTAATATGGATGGATGACACTGAATTAGAGTCTGTTTTAATGAGACTGAGTTAAGATGTGTAGCTCTGTCATTAAATAGGAAATTATTTCTCAGAATTCACAGAGAAAAGTCTGAAATGTTTGCTAGGTTAGCGTCCCACATGTTCTTTGGCTCAGCTAAAGCTAACTCTCTCCAACTTCTGGATCTCTTGAGTTGCTTGTTGTTAAAATATCTTGCTAGAGGTGCTGAAGCTCAGAAAGTCTGAGATGTTTGTTCAGAATAAGCTCATTCTCAAGTCTTATCTGAACTGTCCTCTTTTGTTTGAACTTTCCCTAAACTTAGGAGTTAATGACAGAGCAGCACATCCAGACTCAGTCTCATTTATGTAGAGATTAAACTTCAGTGTCATTCATTGATGTTAAAGTGCAGTTTTTCAAATGTTTGTTGCACATGCTCCCGACCAAACCAGTCCAGGTGGAAGACGATGTGAAGAGAAAGCTCCAGAGGATGAATATCACACATTTACGTTGGAAATAAATGTCCTTTAATTAGACATTGTCATGCAAAAGTTGGATTTCCCTTTAATGATGTTCAAATCTTTGTTGAGTGTTTTGTTGATGTTGGTTTCTAAATGTTTTTTGACACTCGGCCCCAAAGATTAAAACCTTCTACGGCTCACAAGCTGCAACAATTCACACATTATCAACTATCTTTCTGACTAAACTAAGATAAAAAGTGAAAAACTGCCTGATTCCTGCATCATGAATGTAAATCTTTTTGGTTTTTATGACAGTAAACTGAATATATTTGGGCTTGACATTTTATAAACCAAAGCAAGAAATGAATTACTGGAGAAAACAATCAACAGATTAATGGACAAAGAAAATGTGTTTTCCAACATATATGGCTGAATTACTCCAACATTACAAGATACATACAATTTTAATTCAATTTTATTTATATAACGCCAATTACAGGTCAAATTGTCTCAAGATGCTTTATTTTTATATTTTTTTGTCATATTTAAAATATGACAAAGTAAGAAATTTAAACCTCTTGACTAATCCAATTTATTATTTAGTTTTTAAGAGACTAATTGACAATTAAAACTTTCTCCACTAAAACTAATAAACATGAGGTCAAATAGAAGGAACAGTTTTAAATACTGCAGTCCCACGATGACAAGAATAAAGTTTGTCAACAAAAACTAAATCTGCTGGTGGATTCCATTAAAGTCCTAATAAATGATAATAAAGTGTGATACTAAAGGTTTGTGGTGCTAAAAATGTCCAAGTAAAGATATCAAGTTGAACATCTGGATGGAGGTTGATAAAAGTTGACCTTCCTTCATTTCTCTGGAGCGACTCCATGGATTTTATGGATGGTGGTTAAAGACCTGCTCTTCTAGTCGTCTTCCTTCTAGTCGCTGTAAAAAGTCAGTCCATCCTGGCCGACTTCAACACCTCTTCATGACAACTTGTTCTGCCTCCGACCTGGTGGAAACTCCAGAAACTCGGGAAAACCTGTCGAGACTCGAAGAACTCGTGGAGACTCGAAGAACTCGTCGGGCGGGGGAAGGTGTGGTGGGCGGTGGGGGAGGTGGGGGAGTAGAGGGGGGAGGCCGCCACCCACCTCCCCGCCTACTCTCCGCCCTGACTCCACCCAGACTCCGCCTTGGCTCCACCCATGTGGTCACTTCAGGAACTACGATGTCAAAGGGACGACGAATTTATTTCTTTTTATCTGATCTGTAGCTCAGTGAGTTAAGGATTTGCCTATGGAGCTGCAGGTCGCTGGTTCAAGACCAGACACTTCTTAAGTTTTCTCAAAATCCTGACAAAGACAAAGAAAGAAAAGTGCCAGTGGTGGGTCTTGAACCTGCGACCCTCCGCTCTGTAGTCTCTCTTCTTATCCCCCTGAGCTACTCGCTCAGATACTAATTCTTCTTTTTTTTGCGCATTTATCATCTATTTTTTGTCGTTTTCGAGTTTTTTTTTAACTCGAGTCTCGACTCGACCGTTTTTCTCAGGAGGTTGGACTTCAGCCTTTGTGCTGGAGGGTGGAACCCTCAGTTCCAAGACTTTCCAAAGCCTCCACACCTCCCGAGTCCTCAGGACCTGAGCTTTCACACAGTCTGAGGGCTGAAATTTTCTAAGTCCCACAGTAGTTCTCTGTTAGATTGAACCTTCAGACAGTCCAAGGACTGATATCTTCTAAGTTCCTGAGTAGTTCTCTGTTAGTTTGAACCTTCAGACAGTCTGAGGACTGAAATTTTCTAAGTCCCACAGTAGTTCTCTGTTAGTTTGAACCTTCAGACAGTCCAAGGACTGAAATCTTCTAAGTTCCTGAGTAGTTCTCTGTTAGTTTGAACCTTCAGACAGTCTGAGGACTGAAATCTTAAAAGTTTCTCAGTACTTCTCTGTTAGTTTGAACCTTCAGACAGTCTGAGGACTGAAGTTTTAAAAGTTTCTCAGTACTTCTCTGTTAGTTTGAACTTTCTGGTTAACAGAAGCCTTAAAACTTGTGACCATGAGTCTTGATTTCACATTTAGACCATCTATCTGAGTTCTTCTCAGACCTTCACCTGTGTGTTTTTTAGAAATCCTGAACAAACTTTGATTCTCTTCACTGAACAGTAAAGTTTGTGCAGATCAGAAGGTAACATTAGTTTGATCGATGCCTTCAACTACTAGTAGACTTTATCTGGAAATCAGTTTTCTGAAATGAGTTCTTAGTAAATCTGTCCACAATCAAACCAAGAACATTGAAAGAGGAAATGTTTGAAGAAACAACTTGTTTTCATTTCAGACTAGAAAACACTTTAAGGCTTTTATCTGTTTTTGCTCTTTTTGATTGTTTTATTGTCTCTTCTGTTTAATTTGATCTTCTAAAGTCTAACTGGTGCCCTTTCAAAGGTTTTAGCTTTAGTTTGATTCTTCTTAAATGTTTAGTTTTGCTCTTTTCTCACCTTTTATTCTGTTCTAATGTCTGATCTGATTTCGAAATGTTTTGTCTTTTTAATGTTTGTTGTTTTTTCAAATGTTTTATCAGCTTGTTTGAAAAATTTCCTTTTCTTTCCCAATGTTTAATTTTTTGATTAAATCTTTAAGGTTTTTCTTTTTAAATGTTTTACCACCTTTTAATGTTTAATTTTCTTTTTTAATGCTTCATTGTATTTTCTGTTTAATTCCTATTTAAAGTTTTATTGTCTTTAAGATTTAATTTTCTAATTAAACATTTAATTTTTTAATTAAATGTTTTGACTTTTAAAGGTTTAATAATCTAATTAAATGTTTTGTATTTTTCTAAATGTGTAATATTCTTGTTTAATTGTATTTTTTAAATGTTTAATTATCTAAAATATTTCATCTTTAATGTTTAATATTTTGTTTAAAAATTTTTGTTTAATTTCATAATTACATGCTTTGTATCTTCTGTTTAATTATCTAATTAAATATTTTGTCTAATATAATTTAATTGTATTTAATGTTTAATTTTCTTTTTAAAAGTTTTATTATATTAAATGTTTTTTTCCTTTGATTTAATTGCTTTTTTACTGTAGTTTATTTCTTTAATCTTTTTTTCTGTCAAGATTTTAACCCCAACCTTAAAAATGAAACAAACCCTTAAATCACAATGAAAATACTTCTGTTGTCACAATCATGAGTTAGTCAATTATTCAGTTTATCAATTCAACTTTATTTGTTTAGCACCTTTCACACAGATTACAAAACTAAACAAGCAAAGAGAAAAAACTATGCTAAAACTATGATTAAAACTCAAAAACAAACAAAAAAAAAAAAAGATTTAACATGGTAATAAAATATGTTGTGTCCAGGGGATGGAGGGAGTTTATTGAAGTCTTCTTGGGCTCACATGGGAAATCATTTAAAATATAAACTTGATATTCAGTCTAAGGAAACTGGAAACTGCAGAGCGACAGAAGAACCAACAATATCTCCTGTTTTCTCCTTTAATGAGTCGACTCTTCTTGTGCTTTCAGACCAAAGAACTACAGACTCTTCACAACCTGCTCAAACTCTTGGTACAGGACCTCACCACACGGGTCAAGAAGGTTTCCTTCTCATTTCTACTCTGAAGCTCACCTTCTCCTGCTCAAACTGCTGACAAATGTTTCTGCTGCTCTAAAGTCTGGTCTCCAGAACTTCCTAAAAACTCTCAAAGTCTCTTCTGCTGCAGGTTGCTTTGTAGAACTGTTCCAGAAAACCTCACTAAACCACATGGAGGGGCCTCAAGATAGTCGTCCAAATGAAACCATACAAAAACCAAACTAGCACAACCCAAACACTAAAGTCTCCTGCAGCCTACCAGAGAACCTCTGAGAACAGAGAATCAGGACAGGAACTCTTACCTTCTGGACAACCAACGTTGGTTCTCAAACAAGAATACAGAATGTGTCTGACCAAAAACCTCTAAAGACTCACTACAGCCAAGATAAAGACACAACTCAGCTGCACCAAATCCACTAATCACTGCACACATTAGCACCATGTGCTAACTGTGGCTAAAGAACCACATTTACCAAGACAACTATCCAGTACAAAGCCCTAAAACACACCAAGAAACACATTAAAGACGATTTTACTGCTGGAAGCTGCAAGCCAACGCCTAAAGAACAACTAAAGCAACGGAGCCAAACCCGGTTCAGTGGTGAAGAGAAGCAGAGGAAATGTTTGTCTGCAGCTAAATAAAGCAGGAAGACACTGAGCTGCTCAGGTGTTCCTGATAACACCAAGCTGCTCAGGTGTTCCTGATAACACCAAGCAGCCACCTGGACAGCCAATAGGAACACAGCTTACTGGAAGTCCAGAGGGCTGGGTTAGTGAAGGAAATTTAGTTTAAAGTTGAAGCAGAAAGTTAACAAAGAAAGTTGAAAACCACCTTCTGATACCTGAAATCTCTGAGTTTTCACACAAAGAACACCTGAACATGTCAAACTGGTTCCATAGTAGAACCATCATTGTAAAAACGTCATAGTATGGTGTGTTGCTCAAAAAACATTAGGACCCGGCTGTCAGGGGACAAACATGTAAGAAACATGAGAACAGAGAGAACCCAACCAGTAGGTCACAGTTTATCATCCCCCAGTCATCTCCTGAAGTCCATATGGTGAGAGACATCAGTATCTGGTTGTTAATTTACCAGAGGATGCTTATAATCATGCTGATGTGGTCTGTACTCTACAGTATTTTAGTGACTCAATAAATGCCTAAGTTGTTTTTTTTAAATGCTTTTTAGTTTTTAATAAACATTTAACAGCCTATATGTAATCAATAAATGGCCTTTGCCTATCTTAAGAAAAATTCACTCAGAACTCTGATATGTTAACAGTACTAAATAAATCAATAAATACATGCATACACACAAAAATAAGTTAATACATTAACTGTGTTAAGATAAGATTTAGATTTTTAAAAAAGTTGTTTATGTTTTTG
The DNA here is from genome assembly GCF_022539595.1 of Amphiprion ocellaris. Classification (NCBI taxonomy): domain Eukaryota; kingdom Metazoa; phylum Chordata; class Actinopteri; family Pomacentridae; genus Amphiprion; species Amphiprion ocellaris. Next base: position 18,100,706 of record NC_072783.1, on the reverse strand, counting down.
CAGAATCCAGTATTGCTCACTGGTTGGTCATTACATTTTATTAGTTTGATTTCACTGTTTAAAATGATGCCACCTCTTTTCAGACAGAACCTGTGATAATAAAACAATACAAAATTTTTAGTTCCGTGTTAATAAAGCACTTAAAGCTTTAAGTATGGCTAAATGCTTTTTTCAAAATTAAATATATCACTCCTTAGGTGGTAGTGGCCCCAAGTTCAGTAAAGTTGGAAAGATATTCACAGATTCGGACTTCCAGCATCAATAACTCATTAGATATAGGTTGTCAAAACATAAACGGTGCCTCTTTCCCATTGTTGCAAGGCAGACAATGTGCTACAAGCCCAGTTTTATCAAAAGTAGCTGTCTTTCAAGCTACAGGAATAACATTGGTGTCTATGGAGTGAACAGGGTCCGTCTGCAATTTGCAAAACCGCTGCAACAGTAAAGAGAGACAAATATTCAATAACTTCACTCTTATACATTGTAGTGTCACTAAAATCACTGCAGCCTTCAACTGGCTCCTGTTGACAAAGTGTTTTAACAGAAATGTAAATGCTGTAATTTGATTCTTTTAATGAACCATGTAACTTGAATGGATGTGATGCTGGTGTGACCACAGTGCACACGTCTGATGTTGCTCACAGTGGTCCAAGGGACGCTCAGGGAGTTTGTGTGTTTGCTCAGACTCATGAAAAATTACAGGGAACATTGGTTAGAAGCATCACAAATATGGTTGTGCCTTTACCATTTAGCTTTGGAAAAGTTCAACAAAATTCTCCAAACTGCAAGAAGCCCAATACAACGGACAGTGGAAGGAAAACAAATGTTCCTCTGCTGCCAAGCAAAAAGCCCTGGATTACGTCACCAGATGTTTGTTATCAAATAAAGCCTTGTCATAATTACTGTATGTGTCTGTTTCTTGTTGGTGCTCATTATTGTGGGAACCACAAGTTCAATTACAGCTCAGATACAGGACTTTTTACTTTGCCTTTATTAACTATACGGATCAGGAGAGAAGAATGAACTGATTTACTGCCTGAGTATAGTTTTGTTTGTTTGGATATGTATCTTGTATGTTTGTGTGTGTGTGTGTGTGTGTGTGTGTGTGTGTGTGTGTGGGCGAGATGCAGTCATATTTTCTGTTTGGAACTGTGGCACGTGTATTTCTATCTCTCAGCAACAGCATGTCTGCAATGGCTTTGTTTCTCAGCACATGCTCTCAGTTTGACGTCGCCACTTTGACATTTGGAGATCAATATGGTTTTTTTTCTGCCCTCCACAACATCCTCAACTTAATGTGGCCTTTAATAACAGCAAGTCTCCTTGAAGAATAGCAAAATATTGCTTTTTTGCTGACCCTCTTAAGCGCTCTTGTGTTGTGATGTGCTTGCTGTTTTTGTTGTATGCTGTCCTCTTGTTTTCTTTGAAATGGAAATTCAAATTTATTGGCAACAAAACTGCTCTCTTCAGTACACTTATATGTTTTACTGCTGCAGCCATACTTGGTTTGGTTTGACCAGCAGTTTATGACAACTAATGTTTATTTAAATATCACCTAAGTGCCAAACAATCCAAAAATACATCACTTTTCAGTAACCAAATTATTTCTAATTTCACAAGTGGAGTATTTCCCTCTTATGAACAATCAAAACAATTACTTTAGAAATACTATACTGAATATGCACTTCCCAAAATAGAATTCCAACCACAAAGCAAACAACAAAAATTAATACATTGAAACAAATTGAGTACACCTGTGATTTCCTGTTGGTCGAATGAACAGACATAATTACAAAATTACCTGAGAACACCAGAACTTTCTCAGTTTTGGGCCTACTGTCTTTGTCTATCCGCATGTCTGCATCATGACACCTAAACCGAAAAACCGTGTAATAAGGCTTCACAGAGATGGAAAATGACACAGGAAGATCAGTGATGAACAAAACTAAGGAGGTGATTAGTGCCACTAATCAGAGCTGCAGTGGTCGTCCTCCTAAAACGATGTCATAGACAATACACCACTTGTACAATCAAGCTCTGAAACAGAATATAATAGACTCTGACAGAAGGTTTGATTCTGTCAAAAAAAAAGAAAGGCAAAGGAAGTAATGCCATTTCTTTGTGATATCAGTGTGAATCATTTGACATTTAAGTGATACTGCACAGGGGAGCACTCATTTCCGTTGTATATTTTATGTGTGTGGTCGACTGTGTGACTTTTTTGCTACTTGTGATTCTCTTCAAGTACATTTTGGCTCATTCACATCACATGTGCCCTTTAAAAAAGCCACTGACTGTGGGGAATAATGAGAAATGGGAGGAAATTCAGTCTGCTGCTCTCCTGTAACTACCACGTGTGACCTCTTTTCAGAAACAGACAACTTTTGGTTAAGTTTAGCAAACTACAAGTGCTTGGTTAAGGTGACGGAATGATCTTTGTGAAAAGAAAAAGAAGCTGGCAGACTGAATGTAAAACATTGGCCTCTGGCAGAGATTTAGGCTCAACTATTCATCTCACTCTCTTTGATAATTCAACATTTCACAGATTTTTAAACTGTCTTTCTTTGCTGTCTGTCTTTTTTCTGCCTCAGGACTATTACACTTTGCTTGCTTTTTGACAGAACTTAGTTGATTGCTCCAATTTAATTAATTTCCACTTACAAATATGTCTTTCCCCCAATTCATGCCTCCCAGAGCAACTTTACATCCACTATACTCACTTAGTTTCTGCTGCATTTCCTGCCATGCATAAATACAAGACATGGGCTCTGCCTTGTTATTGAGAGTGGGAGGTGATTGGGGTACCCTTGATTCTAAAAATTTAGTTAATTAGCCTGCTGCATCAATGGAGGACCGAACAAAGGTTGTTCTACTTTAGCCAAATCCAGTGGCTGCTTGTTTTGGATGCAGCTGACATCGATCTGATGGTCTGCTGCAGAACCTGGTTGTGGATTCTGAATTCTTTCAGCAGTCTGATGGTTAAAGGAGTCGTAAATCACATGCTTCCTTCTTCAGCTGGATAGACTTTGGTACTCCAGCCTTCTGCTTTTACAATTTCACTTAGCAGATGCTATTATCCAAAGCAATGTACATCTGAGAGTAGATATGACACGAGGCAGGTAGGCACAGCACTAAGAACCTTGCCTAAGTGTCCTCAATGGACAACTGTGCCCTGACCGGGATTTAAACCGTCGATCTCCAGTGCCAAAGTCAGGGATGTTGCTTTGCTTCTGCTGCCAGCTCAGTCTAGTGAGATTTCTCACACTCATATTCCTCCTCCTCCCAAACACTGTACATCACTTGCAGGAAAAGGTGAGAAGCTTGTGTCTGAAAAATAAACATTACTTGTCTCAGTCAGTCTCAGCCTCTATCAGTTGTGATCCAAATCCAGCTAAAGAACTTGTGAAAGTTGTTACAGCATAAGCGAATACAGCATGACAGAGAGGAGAAAAGTTACTATACACACAGAGATAAGCAAATAGACTTCAAGCAAGCAAGGAAATAATATGACGCTTTTGGCTTGTGTGTGGACGCGATGTTATCTGTCTTACAGTCTCAGAGAAAGACAGAACATTAAGTCCACCCGCAAGCCAAAATGTTGCAGTCCAAGAGAAAAATATGAACATAAATGTAGGACCAAGAATTCAAGCTCATAAGCAGAACCTGCTTCTGTTTTCTTTACCACATGTCTGTGATCCTGAAAGTATCACGCTGGGCTGGTCAAATCTGTCCAAGCATCTTCACATGTTGGAAACTTCCTTTGCATTAACACCTGATCAGTCAAGGTCATCCTCATCTTCATGAAAGAGCATTGTTATGAATTCACACCTAGCAGTTTGCTTGAAGGCTAGTGTCCATGAGTGAGAAAGACATCACAAGCTAGAACTGACAGAAGCAAGAAAGAGTGAGAGTGAGAGTGTTATTTTGGAAGCGTCCACCACCTGTATCCTCCCCGTCATTTCTTAGCATACCTCTGACAGCTTTTAGCGAGTAACAGCAGAACAGTTGAGGTAAAAAGAGAAAGAAGGTCAGTACTAATGCGCACATTTAGTCATCGTATGAATCCTAACTAACTCGTGCTCACATTCAGTCTTCATCATTAATGAGGTCGGATCATGCTGCTTTAGCGACATATACCCCGTTGCTGTGGAAGCGGTGGTCATAGCGATGACTGTGTTGAGGACAGAGATGCTTGGGTTTAAGAAATTAGGTTTTTGTTCATTCATAAAGAAATCTCACCTGCAAACCAGCGACTAAAGTGACAGAATGCACAGATTAAAACATATCATACACATTTATTGAATGATATCTGAGCAGTCATAGCTTTGTGTGCGCTGTGACAAATGTGTAGTTTCACTGCAAGATGCAAAACACAGCACGGATTCACAATTTTTATCTAATAAATGTAGAAGCACTTCTGACATTGGAGTACTTGTTGATTTCAAGCACTGTGGCTTCGTCCTGACCACCAAAGTGTATTCAGGATACACATAGACCAAACTGTTTCAGCTGATAGGCAAACAGAGGAAGGCCAAAGCTATGCAAGATTCAATAATCTTTAGTAAGATTATGTAACCTTAGTTTTGAAGGGTATTGTGTTGAGCTGTGGCAAAAACATGTATGCACCTCAAAATTCAAAAGTGAGACATGATTTGAATTTTACTTCAGTGGAATCAATTAAAACTTTTTGTATGGTACTTTTCATGCAGATAAACTTCACACTTTTACTGCCTTGAAAAAATAACTCTTGGGGAAAATGCTTTGTGCTTTTTCACATAACAGTGTATATATAATGATACATACCAGAAGTTTGGTCATTTAATTAACAAAACTGATATAGTTATTTTAGTGGAGTCATTTCACTTTGCTCAGTTCTTTATCAAAAGACAAATTGGGGTTCTGGTAGCAGAATGATTTATGCGCAGACCCTACAACCACAATGTCCAATGCAGGTCACTGAGGTCTAAAGGGTTTCAAAGACTCCCATCAGGGTCACACTGACTATATACAAAAGCGAAGCATGTGCAGACTGACGACAGCCAGAAATGGTCAGAGGAAAAGGATCTGATTCTTTTACTGAGTGTTCTGTACTCACTGATCTTTGGAAACCACATGTTGCCATGATGCAATGCCTGACAGCTGGAAACTCCACAGCGAACGTGTGCTTTATATTCAGTGGAGTGATGGATACATAATTCACCAGAGTGTTGTTTTCTGGGTTAACAGGTTTATTGTGTTCTCACAGGGTAATCTCTCACTGACTCAGGTTACTGGGGACCACAGATGTATCCAAACTCTCGTTGTGTCAGTCAGTGTGTGTGAGGCAAACTCAACTGTCAGGGCTCCACTTTAAGATTTGTCCACTTGTCTAAGAAAGGGGGATTTTTTTGTAGGGCAAAGAAATTTACTTTTTGCACTGGGCAAGTTATAAGTCTTAAAAACACACACATACACAAATAATGTGACTTCATGTTATGTGCCACTTACTACTTGGCTATTTTGTAAAAAGAAGTGGCTGTCGCATTGAGAATATTGATTTGAAATGAATGTATTTTCCCCCCACCTCCATCTCAGATTGTCTTGATTGACCAACCAGGGATTGATCTAAAGAAAAGGAACAGTTAGCAGTTACAACATTTTACCTGTTGGTCGGTCTAGCTCGCTAATTTGTCACTATCATAGACTATCTATGAAGAAAGACAAACTTGTAGCAGTGCCTGACTCTGCTTAACTTTTGGTAGTCCAACAATGAGGAAAGAGGTGAGTGTGGTAGAGCTGGTGGATTGGGTCATGCAAACATCTCTGGGTCACTGACGGTCCTGTGATGGTATCGCACTCTTAATAATGCATAACTTTAAACCTTTGTACAATTTATACGGGTGAGTTATATCGGTTTTTACTCCTCATACAGTTGTCATCAATGGGGAAATTTGCCCTATAGACCACAACAATTCTAGAACCAGGCTGTAAAACATGTATTTCTGCTTTAAATATGGGAAATTTATCATAGAAGTCAATGGAGATTGAATCACCTTTGGAGCCGGCCTAAAGTGGTCTTTCAAGGAACTGCAGTTTTTGTCCCTCTCCAATTGGGCTTCATTTTTCAGCCTTGAAAGCTAGTGCTTGGTCACTATGTAGTTCACTATACTACAATGATGCCATTAATTAATCAGTGACCTAGAGAATTGTGACCTGCTCTAACTATCTAGTCAGATTCGACATTGAACCATTAAACTAAAAATGTGTGCAGTGGGAGCAGACCTTGAGCCATATGTGTAAAAATCTGCCTAACTTCATGAAACACAAAGGCAGAACTATGGAAGAACTGAGGTAGATACATTTTATTCATTGAGTTGCACGTGCACCTGATTTTGTTTCTATAAATCTCAATCATGGTGGAAACGGACACACATGTACAAACTGCATTACCCATCCCCACAAATTATCTATAAATAAACATAAAATGCTCTTACATGTGACCGTTCCACATGATTGAGGCTATTACTCATCTTACCACTTAATCATCAGTGTAATTGCAAACCATCCTCACAGCAACAGGCTACCTCAATCCTAATTATAAAATGTCAGGAGGTTGATCAGCAATCAATTTATGGAGCTCATGTAGAAACTGATGTTACAAAGTGCTTCACAGTTTCAATGTAAAGAGCTTTGATAGGGGAGTAATGTATCCAATGGAAACAAAAACATGTTTACCACTCACAATAATTCAAAATTAAGGTATCAATGCACCTCTGAAAGACCTTTTACAGAATGCAGTGCAGGCTGCAAAACAACAACACAATCAGTGAAATTTATAATGCTTCACTACAAAATTACATCTTTTTTACTACACAGAAAAGTGATTTTTGTAACAGGGCAAGGGAAAAGTAGCATGTGGAGTCCTGACTTTTTCACAAAAGACACCATGTTTTCTGCATTTTATTGTCTAGAACTCCATGTTGTTTTTGTTTGAGCATTTCTGGAGCACATTCATCATGTTTGAATGAAACAATAATGGAAAATAAAGAAATTAAAATGTCTAACCATTGCATACCAGCACAGAAAACTAGGATGAGAAACATGGTAAATCTGCCCGATGTTTCAATGACATTGTAATCCTTTAGCTAGCTTAAAGCACCACAGACAAACCTGCCACATATGAAGAGCCAGATGTCTGCCTTTCATTGCCAAATCAGCCATATCTGCATATTCATACATTCTCAGCGTGATCACCAACAACAGTCAAACAACACATGTCTACTGTGTGGAGAGCAAGCCAGCAAATAGACTACAGAATAGAGCTTTATAATTGTGCTGAACTTAATTCAAATACCATTTGGAGATTGAAGGAGATAAAAAAAAAGATGGCAAAAAGAGGGAAAAAGAAGCTTATAATTCTCAGGAAAATCACATCATACACTAGACAGACACATAAAAGCACACCTTCAGTCTTTATAATCCTATATCTCTGCTGGTGGGACTGATAGATTGAAAGAAGTGGACGTTGCCAGCCACCTGTACAGGTGTTGCTATGACAACTGTCTATATTTACACCTGCGGCACGAGTAAGGCAGGAGGTTTGGAGAAGACAGCTAACACTGTATCAGTATCAGACAGCTGCAGCTATAATATCTGTCAGAGGTGATTCATAGCATCTGCCAGACACCTTGGCTAACTGCATACAATCCAACTGCTTGCGTGTTCAGACGTGCACCCCGAGGTGTATTTATTGTATGGATGTTAGATAACACAGTTTATATGGTTCAACAACGTTCTGCTTCACACTTAGACAGGTTGTACCTTTCTTCCAAAGAAAGAATGAGACTGTTTGAAAGCAAATTTGCAACACTTTTTTTTGTTTGTTTACTGAGAAATGTGAGTTATTGAACGTGGTACAATTTAAGTAGATTTATTTGTATACTTTGCAGAGATCAAGATTTCATCAGCTACAGAGATGTCTTTGAGTTAGTTGACACGGTTGACACCTTGTAAGAGTTGAATTCAGCACACATTCAGCAGAGGTTTATTAAGTTTAATCAAATTTTAGCCATTTGATTTTTATCATTTCGTCAGTGACTATTTTTTTTCTTTTAGGCACTTTGAAGCTTTTAAATCCAGCTGACTTTTAGCTTTTTGAATGGAACTGCTGAATCTCCCTTGATCACCAAGCACTAGCATTATCATTACTGTAGCTACAGCCTCATCAAAATACAAATCCATCTTTCTGAAGATGACTCACTTACTTATTAACTGACTGGGTTCACTCAGTGAACATCTAGAGGAAGTTGTAGGTAAAACTCAGTTATTATTCCTGGAACTGACTCATTCCTTTAGACAGCAACATGAAAGATATACAGCTGAAAGTCACATTAACTTTATCACATCAACTGTGTTACACTGGCAGTGTTATATTAAATTTAACTTCTACACATTTTGGCTGCATAGTCATAGTTCATCTCATCTGCTTTGTTGCTCTTTCTTTTCAGTTTCATTAGTTTATGGTATTAACAGTTTTTTTTTCTAGGAACCAGTAACATTAGACAACATTAGTGAAAGAAACAATGTTTCAGATTATAAGGAGCTTCTACATAATCACAGTACAACAGGTCAAACAGATATGTATATTTTTACATTCATTCAAACAGAAGCCTTCATCAAATAAGGTTTTGAAGCTTAATTTCTGACAAATATTTTGTTACCATTAGCTGTAACCCAACATTTAAAGTAGTTAACTAAGGATATGCTGCTTGGAATTAAGCTAGCTAGACTGCTATGCACACAATGTTTGTAGCTTACATTAAAGCAGATTCCATCCATCCATCCATCCATCCATCCATCCATCATCTATACACCGCTTAATCCTCACTAGGGTCGCGGGGGGGGCTGGAGCCTATCCCAGCTGACTCAGGCGAAGGCAGGGGACACCCTAGACAGGTCGCCAGTCTGTCGCAGGGCCACATACAAAGACAAACAAGCACTCTCACATTCACACCTACGGGCAATTTAGAATAATCAATTAACCTCAGCATATTTTTGGACTGTGGGAGGAAGCCGGAGTACCCGGAGAAAACCCACGCATGCACAGGGAGAACATGCAAACTCCATGCAGAAAGATCCCGGGAAAGCCGGGACGCGAACCAGGGATCTTCTAGCTGCAAGGCGAAAGTGCTAACCACTACACCACTGTGCAGCCCCTTAAAGCAGATTGTATTTCATTTTTTTTTAGGTGAGTTATATCGGTTTTTACTCCTCATACAGTTGTCATCAATGGGGAAATTTGCCCTATAGACCACAACCGTTCTAGAACCAGGCTGTAAAACATGTATTTCTGCTTTAAATATGGGAAATTTATCATAGAAGTCAATGGAGATTGAATCACCTTTGGAGCCGGCCTAAAGTGGTCATTCAAGGAACTGCAGTTTTTGTCCCTCTCCAATTGGGCTTCATTTTTCAGCCTTGAAAGCTAGTGCTTGGTCACTATGTAGTTCACTATACTACAATGATACCATTAATTAATCAGTGACCTAGAGAATTGTGACCTGCTCTAACTATCTAGTCAGATTCGACATTGAACCATTAAACTAAAAATGTGTGCAGTGGGAGCAGACCTTGAGCCATATGTGTAAAAATCTGCCTAACTTCATGAAACACAAAGGCAGAACTATGGAAGAACTGAGGTATATACATTTTATTCATTGAGTTGCACGTGCACCTGATTTTGTTTCTATAAATCTCAATCATGGTGGAAACGGACACACATGTACAAACTGCATTACCCATCCCCACAAATTATCTATAAATAAACATAAAATGCTCTTACATGTGACCATTCCACATGATTGAGGCTATTACTCATCTTACCACTTAATCATCAGTGTAATTGCAAACCATCCTCACAGCAACAGGCTACCTCAATCCTAATTATAAAATGTCAGGAGGTTGATCAGCAATCAATTTATGGAGCTCATGTAGAAACTGATGTTACAAAGTGCTTCACAGTTTCAATGTAAAGAGCTTTGATAGGGGAGTAATGTATCCAATGGAAACAAAAACATGTTTACCACACACAATAATTCAAAATTAAGGTATGAATGCACCTCTGAATGACCTTTTACAGAATGCAGTGCAGGCTGCAAAACAACAACACAATCAGTGATATTTATAATGCTTCACTACAAAATTGCATCTTTTTTACTACACAGAAAAGTGATTTTTGTAACAGGGCAAGGGAAAAGTAGCATGTGGAGTCCTGACTTTTTCACAAAAGACACCATGTTTTCTGCATTTTATTATCTAGAACTCCATGTTGTTTTTGTTTGAGCATTTCTGGAGCACATTCATCATGTTTGAATGAAACAATAATGGAAAATAAAGAAATTAAAATGTCTAACCATTGCATACCAGCACAGAAAACTAGGATGAGAAACATGGTAAATCTGCCCGATGTTTCAATGACATTGTAATCCTTTAGCTAGCTTAAAGCACCACAGACAAACCTGCCACATATGAAGAGCCAGATGTCTGCCTTTCATTGCCAAATCAGCCATATCTGCATATTCATACATTCTCAGCGTGATCACCAACAACAGTCAAACAACACATGTCTACTGTGTGGAGAGCAAGCCAGCAAATAGACTACAGAATAGAGCTTTATAATTGTGCTGAACTTAATTCAAATACCATTTGGAGATTGAAGGAGATTAAAAAAAAAAAAAAAAAGATGACAAAAAGAGGGAAAAAGAAGCTTATAATTCTCAGGAAAATCACATCATACACTAGACAGACACATAAAAGCACACCTTCAGTCTTTATAATCATATATCTCTGCTGGTGGGACTGATAGATTGAAAGAAGTGGACGTTGCCAGCCACCTGTACAGGTGTTGCTATGACAACTGTCTATATTTACACCTGCGGCGCGAGTAAGGCAGGAGGTTTGGAGAAGACAGCTAACACTGTATCAGTATCAGACAGCTGCAGCTATAATATCTGTCAGAGGTGATTCATAGCATCTGCCAGACACCTTGGCTAACTGCATACAATCCAACTGCTTGCGTGTTCAGACGTGCACCCCGAGGTGTATTTATTGTATGGATGTTAGATAACACAGTTTATATGGTTCAACAACATTCTGCTTCACACTTAGACAGGTTGTACCTTTCTTCCAAAGAAAGAATGAGACTGTTTGAAAGCAAATTTGCAACAATTTTTTTGTTTGTTTACTGAGAAATGTGAGTTATTGAACGTGGTACAATTTAAGTAGATTTATTTGTACATTTTGCAGAGATCAAGATTTCATCAGCTACAGAGATGTCTTTGAGTTAGTTGACCTGGTTGACACCTTATAAGAGTTGAATTCAGCACACATTCAGCAGAGGTGTATTAAGTTTAATCAAATTTTAGCCATTTGATTTTTATCATTTCGTCAGTGACTAGTTTTTTTCTTTTAGGCACTTTGAAGCTTTTAAATCCAGCTGACTTTTAGCTTTTTGAATGGAACTGCTGAATCTCCCTTGGTACTGCTCACCAAGCACTAGCATTATCATTACTGTAGCTACAGCTGCATCAAAATACAAAAGCATCTTTCAGAAGATGACTCACTTACTTATTAACTGACTGGGTTCTCTCAGTGAACATCTAGAGGAAGTTGTAGGTAAAACTCAGTTATTATTCCTGGAACTGACTCATTCCTTTAGACAGCAACATGAAAGATATACAGCTGAAAGTCACATTAACTTTATCACATCAGCTGTGTTACACTGGCAGTGTTAGATTAAATTTAACTTCTACACATTTTGGCTGCATAGTCATAGTTCATCTCATCTGCTTTGTTGCTCTTTCTTTTCAGTTTCATTAGTTTATGGTATTAACTGTTTTTTTTTTTCTAGGAACCAGTAACATTAGACAACATTAGTGAAAGAAACAATGTTTCAGATTATAAGGAGCTTCTACATAATCACAGTACAACAGGTCAAACAGATATGTATATTTTTACATTCATTCAAACAGAAGCCTTCATCAAAAAAGGTTTTGAAGCTTAATTTCTGACAAATATTTTGTTACCATTAGCTGTAACCCAACATTTAATGTAGTTAACTAAGGATATGCTGCTTGGAATTAAGCTAGCTAGACTGCTTTAATGTAAGCTACAAACATTGTGATGTTAGTAGCTTACATTAAAGCAGATTGTATTTCATTTTTTTAATCAATTCCTCAAAATTTTCATCTTCTATCAATGGTGTAGATATGGTTAAGATAAGAAGATTGCCTTCCAAACTCTTCATGTAAGGAGTCATTCCTATTATAGCTAAGCTGCTACCATACAAGGCCAAGAATGCGATTAGATAAAATTACACGTTTACCAAGAAATTCCAGTTTCACATCAGCTCTCTGTTTTTCAACTGAGAGGTTAAACACAGCAGTGACCAGTGTTATGTCATTTTCCTTTAATCAGTGTGACCAATCTAAAGCTAACACAAACCTTGTAGCTTCCATTAACATTCCAAACTTTATTGAAAATAATAGTGCCAACAAACACCAAACAAAGCCTTCTGTGCTTATTTGCATAGGTGGTGCTAGGAAGGAAATATTTGGTTTTATTAAATTAGCATGAAAACAACATAATAAGTAACTAGTTGGAGAAAAAAATAGGTGAACTTTGCACCTCTTTGATATATTAACATTTCTTCTTTGATAATTTGCTCAAGAGTTCATCAGAATATTTCTTTGAAAGTGTGGATATTCTTCTCAGGAAGACTTCGCACATCCTTACAGCGAAACTGTTTCAATACATTTGAACTTGTATGTTTACATTTATGTGGAACAACTTCCCATGCTCATCTGGGAATTCATCCAGAGTTTATTTCTGAAGTAAACAGCCCCAGGGGGGACTTTTATGTAACCCAGGCTGTTAGGAGTCTAGTTTGCATGCTGTCTGGAAACTGCTGCTCAGTCCAGTCTATGACTCACTGGAGATTTTGACACCGTCCCGAAATTATGTCTAAATCTAACTTTAGCAGCATCGTGAGTAGCTTACCTGTGCATGACTGTACGACTTACAGGATCCTATGACTGTTTGTTCGCGTCTAAGTTTAGCCGCTGAGTCGTGAGATGCGTAAGAATTAGGGTTTGGTTTTATAACAGTGACTTCGTAAATGCAGGTAAAGAAAGCACTGCAGTCCTGCTTCCTGCTGCTGGGAAACAATAAATCTACCTTCTTAAGCTTCATTCTCCAGCTCACAAGTGATATGTTTCATGAAATTGTTTAAAAGGGAGATGATTCAAAGCTGGGGTTTGGGGTGTATCAAAGATCAATGACTTTCTAAGTTGGAGTTGATCTATTTTAAGCTGCAGATATTTCAGACAATATCCCAAAGTAGCATGATTGTATTTAAATGCTCAAATAATAGTATGTCATCATTTGCAGGGTGGTAGGTAAGTCTTGCATTATTGAATAAAACTGAAATATGGGGGTAAAAAATAAACATCTAGGCATAGAGTATGTCTTTTTTTGACTGCAAAGTTAAGAGATTAACTGTGCTCTTCTTCATGTTTGCACTTCACTGGACTAAGTGTCTGCAGCTCTGCAAGTCTGCACACAGCAGTGCTTTGAGCTGAAGAAGAAGGTCAGCATGCCAACAATGATAATTAACATGCTGATGTTTAGGAGTGAAACCAGAACGTCTGGCTGCTGCTCCCAAAGTAATAAACCCTCATTCTAAATACCACTGACATTTTGTAACTGTGCCAAAGACTAAAAATCCAGGCCTGGATCAAAGGTTTTATGAACAGCACCAATCTAAAGGTTAGGGGAGTAGTTTTTCAAAAGACAGTCTAATATTGTTCTTTATTTAGATATGTATTTAGCAATTAAAATACAGTTACAGACAGAAGAAATTAGAGCTTCAGTACCACATTTGGACATTTTCTTAGAAAGTGAAGAAACTTTTGACACAGAGATCAGGCCACACATGACATTTTTGACTTTTGCTCTTAGTGTTTAATGTTCCAGTTGTTAACTTTCTTTGTTATTTGTGTTATCATGGTAATAATTGCTAATGAGCCCTAAATACAAAACACTGTACGGAATTTTATTTACATATTTTGATCTTACAGTATAAGTTGTAAAGGGATCCCTTAGCTTAAAAGTAATCCTCTTTGAGACATAAACGTCTGCTAATTCCTCTGGTAGTTATCATTCACTGTAATTTAAAACCACAGAGGTGAATCTCATTGGTTCACTATAGAATAAAAACTGAGACCGCCACAATTGTGAAGATTCCTCCTCTGGACACCAGGATGTCAGTACAGTTTATTTTCTGGGGAACATGCAGATGTTGATCCATGAGGAAATGTAATTTTTTTTTTACAATTTTTTTGCATAAGCCAGTGGTTCCCATGTACAGTTCTCTTGTGTGCAGCAATCTGTATAGTAAAGAAGAAAATTAGTTTTCTGAATATACCAACTGAAAAAATTCCAGCAGCAGCTCTGAGTCACAACATCACTGTCTTTAAAGGTAGGAAATAGTAACTGAAATGATGTAAGATACAAATGGCATGAACAAAAATATGACGACATCACCTGCCAGCGGTATCCTAACGTGCCGTAATTACATGTAATCTTTGTGCAGGTCAAAATTTAATTATTGCTTTAGCACTGAAGGAACCAGCAGGGAACTTTATTCTTATCACAGCACTTCAAAAAAACTGAAACATTAATGGATCTACAGCAGTCACTGTTGTCCTTTCTCTGAGTCATTTTTAGCCTGATAGACATATCGAACTCTGTGCAGGAATGATTCCTCCACGTGTTCCCTCCTCAGCTACATATGCACAAAGATGCATTGTGACTCCACTGTGATCAAAGGAGCAAACGTATTTATATATGCATGTAGTGTACTGTATATAGTCCTTATTAAATACCGTACATGAAATCTTGCCTCATTGGCATTCACCTTCCTCGTTGGATTTACTACATGATTGAGACCCTACAGAATCACAATCACTCTATGAGCTGCTCTCATGGCAATGCTACTGCCATATTCAGCAGGGTGTAGGAGGAGCAACAGAGACCTGGATCACTGAGAATCTTCACAGAGGCTTCCCAGAGCTTCTCAATATGAAGGCTTGCATTCACAGTAGGCTACATACCAGAAAATGGAAAAACAAAACAACACAGGAAGTTAGAAAACTTGCTGATTGATTTGGGATGGCTTTTTGGGGGGCAGAGGTGGAGTTGAGGAAAGAGGTCTCAGAGGAAACCACCTTTTAAACTGCTGGATACGAGTGTGGCTTAGGTAATTCTATATGGCCAAATCAAGTTAAAACACACACACACAAAACCAAAAACACACAAAAAAGTATTGTCTGGATACAGCCATCCAGCTGAATTAATGACAGGCTGTACGTTTAGGTTGGCTTTTGTTCTGTACATGATGATCTTTGTTGTTGAACACATATAGCACATTTTTATCGTATTTCATCAAGAGAGAGATCCTGGCAGTAGTCAGATTTATTGCAGCCACATACATTTTAGTACATTTTGAGGCTCAGTGCCCATATAGATGATAATGATAAGTACTTCAGACACGGCACAGTGTAAAAAAAAAAAAAAAGAAAAAAAAAAGGAAAATGGTAAGTCTAGTTCCAAGAAGGCGTATTTAGCTTCAGTTGCAGTTTGAGCCAAATAGATTTTCTTAAGCCACACTTGCGTCCAGCAGTTTAAAAGATGATTTCCTCTGAGACCTCTTTCCTCAAGCCCACCTCTGCCCCAAAGAAAGCCATCCCAGATCAATCAGCAAGTTTTCAAACTTCTTGGGTTTTGAGATCCCTGACGCATCAGCTTAGCCTCCATTCACACGTTGACAACTAATGTGATGGCTGGGTGGCCTTATGGCTTGTGTGTTACCTTTGCGACTCTTAAAGTGTTAACACACCTGGAACTTTCCTCTAGTCGCTTAGAACTGCAGAGGTCTTTTAAATGAGGGTTCAAATTTCTTCGACAAAGTCAAGCAAACCCCGTTGTCCCAAGACAGTTTTACACATTAAAAAACCTTCAAAAATGTAACACGTAAAAAAAAAATCTAATTGAAAGAATTAAATTTGACCAGTTGCCATTCAACAGGCATCTCTTTTTAAAAAGGTTTATGGGGGAAATCTTTTTTTTTTTTTGGTTGCAAGACATTTTACTGGCCACTGGGACAAATTTACAGCACCATAAACAGCTTTCAAAAAACAAACAAAAAAAAAATCACTAAATTTACATGTCAAACTTTTGTGTTGAAATTTGCATTGCTGACCATTTGCAAATGGTCATGGTAACACTGACTTTGAAGGCACACAGAGCCAGAGTATCTCAGACAGCAGACACTTTTTAGCAATGTTACATAATTAAAGAAGATTTTTTTTAATGCCAAACCAAATATCCATTATTTTGAAAATTTTGTGTTTCTCCTACATGATCACTGCTGCAGATTTTCTGTTTTTATTTTATGTTACGTGAAGAGAGAAAATCACTATATTTTACCTCTCTAAAATGTAGCATAATAATAATTTGCACCAGACACTTCATATCCAGCTCAATTCACACTTTTGTGAGTAAAGCATACAAAAGAGAAACTTTGCACTTATGTGATAATGCCACCACAATGATTACATCAACAAACGCTGTGTGGATGTCAGCAATGGAGCAAGCAATGCTGGTAAAGGATTCAGGATTATTATTTTCTGAAGGGAAAACAGCCCTGCAACTTGAAGTGTGCAGTGCATAGTAGCCTAACATTAAAGTAAACACTGTCAATTTCAAGGATACAGAAGGAAACTACACATCTGAACAGATAAGAGACAGGTGACATGACTATACTGTTTTTGGAGGTGACAACAGGCTTATTGGAGGTGTCAGTGGGCTTTGACCAACATCTAAAAGGCAGAAGAAGAAAAACAATTCTTATTAATAAAGTGTAAACTACTATTAACATATTTTTATCCCTATAGAATATTGACATGAAAAAACAATTAGATCCTTCGCCAGAGAAAAGTTTGATCACCACCACTTTTGTCTTACTTAATATTCACGGCAACTAGCTACATCTGAGTCTGCCTATCATGCTCTTCTATTATCTTATCTGTATGTGATGAATGGATTCAAAGCAAATCAAATTTGCACCGGATGCTCGCTTTATTATTATTCTGTATAACTTAATGGTAAAGAGTGTTCTCTCTATTACAATAATGTTCACAAGCCTTGTAAATTTCTTAATAAAATTAATCCACACCCACGTTTTTTTTTTCTGCTTTTCAGAGTCAGTGGTCCCTTTTCATTGGAAACTAAAATAACATATGCGCACATTATAAACTCATGATATTCCTCCTAATACGCTGCAGACCAAGTGAACATTGCAGAGGCTGAAATCAAGTAAACGTATGACAACATCATCAGCTTCTGTTTACATACACTTAGGGTGTGTTAAACAGTGTTACTGTAAAGTTTCAGGAAAGGAGCACAGTTTAGATTTGAGGCCCTGTACATTGTACCCAGCACTGTCAACATATTTCTTTTGTCAATCAGCTTCTGGCACCACCTATTTTCAGAGGATGCATCAGGATCTCCCAAATATAAGTTTACATACGTTAGATAATTTCAAATGGCCACAGACAAGTTTTTGGCTTTGACTTCTAAACAATACCAGCCTTTAGACTGGTTCTCCTTAAGTTTAGCTTACTATGCAATTCTGTATTCCACCAAAAACTTCCTGTTGAAGTTAGGATGTGATTAATGGTTAAAAGCAGTTCTGTTTTTCTGCAGTTAAGGAGACAGCAATTACAGGATTCAGTGCACTTCTTTTTTGCAACAGCACCATCCACCAAATTGGACGGTCGCTAATGTGTGGGACTAATGGTTTTAATAGTTTACTCCACCCAAATGTTACGGGGGGAGCTGGGGAACCCAGGCGCAGACACAAAGAGACTGGCAGAAATGTGAATTAAGGCAAGGCTTTTATTACACCAGAGAACTAAAACAACAGATAAATGGAGAACTGAATGGGGAGGAAACAAAACTAAACCAAACCACTACTAACAAACACTACGAATTCAAAAACGGAAGATCACTAAACTAGACCTACACGAAGGAGGGGTACTTTCAAGATGGGGGAACTGACAAGCGAGGGGAAAACAGGCTGGGGTAAATCCATTAACTAGGTCAGAACAAATGGAGTCCAAGAAGGGGAAATCCAGGAGGCGGGAAGAGCAGCAGACTTCATGGGGCTGAAGTAGTCTGGAGGTGGCAGGCTTGGTGGGGAGAAACAGAATCAAAGAAGGGATGTGAATCTACGATCCAGCAGGGAGTGAATGAAAGGACAGAGCTTAAATAGGTGGAGGTGAGGTGGAGAACAGGTGAATGGTGTGAACTAATTACTGCAGGTGACACTCATTGCAGTAATCAGCAAAACAGAGTGCAGGCAGGTGAAGCAGGGAGAGTGAGACAGGAGGGAGAGAAGACAGACAGAGGGAGCCAGAGAGAGAGACAGGTCATAACAAACAGATGAGGAACAATGGGAGAAAGAAGGAAAAAGAGAAAAGGAGGAAGAAGGGCAGAGGCTGGAGCAGGATCATAACACCAAAATACCAAGCACTTGTAATTTTATAGTTTTTTTCTCCCCAAATAGTACTTTCTGTTTGATAATTAAGTTAAATGACTTCCGTTTAATGACTAATGGTTTTAAAGGTTTATTGCACCCATAAAACTACATTCTGTCCGGATTTGCTTTGTTTTTAAGGTTTATTCCATCCTAATACTACTTTTCAGTTCACTGACTAATGGCTTTATGGGTTTATTCAATTCAAGTAGTATTTTCAGCTAAATAACTTATGATTTTAAAGGTTTATTCCACTGAAAATTCTACTTTCTGTCAAAGTACTTGTAGTTTTAAAGGTTTATGCAGAAAACTATCATTAGCTAAAAGATGGTTGTTTATAGTGACTAAAGGCTATCATAGGTTGTTGTTCACATTTGCATGCTAAAAAAACTTGCTGTCTAACTGAAGACATCAGAACTGTTTTTAATATTAGATAAATCAAATCTGATTCTCATTCAGTGCTCTACTTTTATCCATCTTGTACAGATGTGCAGCCTTTAGTTCATTACATGGCGCTCCCATAATTAGCAAGTTTGGTAAGTAACACTGTTGTGAAAGTCCTACAGCAGTCTTGGTTCTCCAACCTCTTCTGTTGGAGATACATGCTATCTTTTAACAGAACCAGTAGAGCAACTGTAACATAGGGGTTGCTAAAATGTAACATAAATGTCCATCCTTCACATGTCCCAAGCAGCCACAAAACACATTTTCTCAGAAAGTGGAAGCG
This sequence comes from Amphiprion ocellaris, assembly GCF_022539595.1. Taxonomy (NCBI): domain Eukaryota; kingdom Metazoa; phylum Chordata; class Actinopteri; family Pomacentridae; genus Amphiprion; species Amphiprion ocellaris. Next base: position 18,081,345 of record NC_072783.1, on the reverse strand, counting down.
GATGTGACAAGCAACGGATTTAGTTGAAAAGCAACCCAGTGGTAAAGCACAAATTAATTTCAGCGCGAGCCCAAGGCCAAAATAACAAACAACACCCCCACTATTCTTTGGAGAAAGACTTACCTAACCAAGTAAAATTGGTAAAATTACCTTCCTGTGTAACTTACACAGGACAAACACGGTTAAACCAACAGTGGCAGCTCACTCCCACCATACATTACCATAACATCAGATTTTACTATACAGAGTACACGCTGTGCTTGAGGTGTGTGTGCTGACTGGGATTCAGGTGAAGGATGGTCTTGTAACCCATTGACCTCATGGCAACGCCATCCCTCCGTTTTATGTACTAGTTTTTGCTGGTAATTTGACCAATCCCACGCTGACCCAACACCCTGGCATCCAAACCTGTATGTGGTACGGCATAGCCTTATTTGAATATTACATACACTATCATTCAAAAGTTGGGATCACTTAGAAATGTAGTTATTTTTGAAAGAAAGGCATTTTTTTCCAGTGAAGGTAACATTAAATTAATCAGAAATATCATGTAGAAATTGTTAATGTGGTAAATGACTATTCTAGCTGGAAATTGCAGATTTTTAATGGAATATCTCCATAGGGGTACAGAGGAACATTTCCAGCAACCATCACTCCTGTGTTCTAATGGCACATTGTGTTAGCAAATGGTGTTGAAAGGCTAATTGATGATTAGAAAACTCTCGTAAAATTATGTTAGCATATGAATGAATGTGTGAGTTTTCAAGGAGAACATGACCTCAAACTTTTGAATGGTAGTGTAGATGCGATACAAGGAAAGGAAGCACACACAGAGCACAGAAAAAAATTGTACACACCAGAAACGACAAAGAAAAGAAAGAGGAAGAGTGTTAAAAACCCTGGTAACACAAGAGGGAACCTTGGACGGATATCCACTTGATGGAGAGACCTCCGGTATTTGAAATGGTTCAAACGAACACCCAGTTGGCATTCTTCCTACTCGATCAATAAGCAACAAAAATGCAACAATGCCTATTATATAACTTCCAGCATTTAAAGTTTTTCTTCTAATTCCAACTCAATGTACCATTTGCATATTTGTACCCTTGGCCTTTTCTATTTTTAATGGGTTGTGTGCAATCAGTGTAACAGTTGTAAGGCTCTTCTTCTTACATCATCTGTGTGTTTTGTGTTATCAGTGATTCAATGTCACATGGACAGACACAGACCTTGGGAGGAGGGAATTTTTGTTTGCCATCACATGTTTTCCTCTTGTCTGCACGGTTATCACTCACCTTGCTCTCAGTGCAAGACTGGCCCTCTATCTGTCCTTCTGAATTCATTAGCAGCTAAGAAGTCAGAGTGGATTCTGTCACTGACAATACCCAATATACTCAATACAGTAGATGCACGTGGCCCATCCTGACTACTCCGCAGAAAAGTAAACAAACCGGCCAGAGTGTGTGTCGCAGCAGGAGGTTTTCCTCGCTGTTTGTTGATGTTCTCCGGCTGAGTGGAGGAGGCTTATCTTAATGGAACTACATAGGTTGAAGGCTAGCTGGCTGGCTGTCTCCATAACAGAATCACACGTGGATGCACACAAACTGTCATGTCTCATTGCACATGTGTGAATGACACATTGCTGCTAAGCTTGATCACACACAGGTTAAAGATTAAGGATGTGTTAATTTCCAGCACTGATAAATTGAATATACATCGGTTTAAATGAGGCTGTTCATTAATGCACTGTGAAAACACAAGATTCAGAAGAGTTCTGCTCTGTAAAATGAGAGAAGAAGTGGGTGTCTCAGTCCCCTTCATCCCTGTGACATTTTCATCATGAGATAAAACAGAATAATTTTCATCAAGTCAAAACCAGTCTTATCTGTTGAAAATTAATCTACCTCCAGTCAAGCTCACAGACTATTTATAAAAGAGAGGTGACCTTCGGGAAGAAGTGCCTTAAACCTGCATTCTTTCTAACAGCCAGCAGGGGGCGACTCCTCTGATTGTCTGATTATATAGAAGTCTACGAGTAAATGACCCTACTTCTCACTTGATTTATTATGTTAGTTAGCATTTTCATAATGAGTTTTTTGTCCCAGTCTCTCTTTTCAACATGTTTTGAATGTAGCATGCTCATTTTCTAAATTATGGTCCCATTTCGAAGAAAATACATCATAAATTAGGATATGTTTTAGTACAGGGCAACCTTGTGATTGACTGGACCCTTCTGTATCGCTATGTACAGTGTCCTCGAGTTCCACCCCTCGCTCATTATGTCTGGTTTCAAAAGACCAAGGTGGCAATAGTCAAATGCCAGACCTAAGGTTTCCAAGCAGTAGTTTTCAAACTGATGCACGACATCATCATCGCTGAATCCTTTTTTGATTCTATCGTCATTGGTCCAGCTGAATCCAGTCTCACCCAATCCAGCTGAGTTTATTGCTTCCCTTCAATTGTGTGCAGTTTATCCCAGTTAACTCTTACGTAATTCAAATTGATTTAGCACAGTTCAGACAAATCCAGTCACAATCTAGTTCATTTCAATTGGTTCCAGTCTATTCCAGTCCCATCTAGTTCAGCTCAGTGCATTCTATTTGAGTCCAATCTTGCGTCCTTATTTTTTGTTTAATTCAGTTTCATTCTGTTTTAGTAAAATCAATCCATTCTATTTAGTTCCAGTTCAATCTAGTCTTCTCCTATAAAACCCAAATGATTCCAATCCACTTAATTTAATTCCAGTCAAGGCCAAGATAGTGCATCTTACAATGTGTTCAGTTCAATCCAGTGAAACAAACTCTTTGAGTCCAGTTAGCCCAGTTCAGTCCATTCTATGTCAGCCCAGTCTAATGCAGACCAATGCAGGTCAGTTCCTTCCAGTCTACCCTTGTGCTGTATGATCCAGTATATGTAATACAGACCAGCATAGTCAGATCCAATTGAATCGAGTCTGGTCAACTCTAATCCAATCCTGTCCAGCCAAATTCAGGAACATCCAACCCAGGCTTATCAAGTACAGTCTAGTGTAATCTAAATAATTTAAGTCTACCTAGTTCTGTTCACCAGTTCTACACAATCCCAACACAATACAATACAGTCCACGTTAGTTTAATCTATTACGTGATGTGACAGTAATTACAAGTCTGTGATCATGGAAGCAGAAGAAGAAGCAACACTTTCAAAATACATAACCTATTTCAGATAATAAAAAACTCTCTATGCACTACATACATCCTCTTGCATATTGTGATACAGCATAAAATCCCTCCTATAGAAAGTGTTAGGAAAAGATTAAACAATGGGAAAGGTGGACACAATGAAAACAACTTTTCTGTGAGCTTCTGTGTTGTTTGTCCTTAGGGGATGTATTATCTATTACTGTAAAATCTATAGGATGGTAATTTTGCTGCTGACCTCACTGAGTGTCATCACAAGAAGGTCCGGTGACTCAATTGGAGACAGACGGATCGAAACAATAAAACCCAGACAACAGGAATAATAACACCACCCTCCTCCTCGTGTTGTCTCATCCTTAAAGTAACCCAGAGCTTTATGTGGTGATATTACATGAAGTGTTACTGCTCCGGGCTATCGGGCTCTCTGTGAACAAGGTACTTTAAATAGCACAGGTAGGCAGCTATGTGTACATAATTAGTGATGAGTGTGAGCCGTTACTAGGATTTTCCAGAAACACAACTGCCTCCTTGAAACACTGAAGCCAAAGAAACCAACATTTCTACACACACACTAACACACACACCACATGGCTTTGTTTGGGGATCCTGGGCACTTTAGGGCAGTAGAGTGGACTGCTTGGCAACTGGTGGAGGATGAGCGCACACAATTAGACATAAACGCAAAGTGACCACTACAGGAGAGTCATCAGGGTTATGGTGCCCTCAGGTAGGGTTAATGACATAGAGAGCAACCGGTGCAACAGATGGCCCTTGCAAAGTCATATGAGGGCTTCTGTCAGCAAGCGGCATGAATACGACTGTCTGTTGTTTACTTATTCAAACCAGTGCACATATTTACACACACTCGGGAAGCATGACCACTCCAGGATGCATCCTTTGTCTTCTGCTTGGCTATCGTTTTTCCATGCATGGAAATAAAAATAATGGAGAAATTTAGATAACAAGTAAAGGAAAATATCGGAAAGTGTTGTCAGGTAGACTGGTTGTCAGTGTGTTGTGACTCATGGTGGCTTGCTTATTTGCTTAAACCTGTGAAGTCAACCACGATTCTATGCTGGAATAAAACTACTTGTAAATTGAAATAAAGTATAAGCAAAAATAATTTAGGCAATAGTTCAACATAGCATTAATATAAATACACAGTTATTGCAGAGAGTCTGTTCGGGAAATACAGGGCTTCAGCTAGTAGCCGTTAGCTTAGCTTAGCATAGAGACTGGGAACAGCTAGCATGGCTTGGCGTGAAAATTCAACTAACTCTATCTCTAATGTTCATGAATGATAAGTTTATTGTTTTATAGCATGCAAAAGTTAAATTGTACAAGTAGCTGTTTTCATAATGTAGTTTTGTACATTATTTTTAATTTTTAAGTGAGAAAAAAATCCATGATTAACCATAAAAGTAGACACAAAAACTCTCTCAGTTTCATAGAGGTTTTACACAGTGGTTATTAGCTTTTCCAAAACAAAATAGTTAATATGCTTCATGGGAGATGAAAAGATCAGAATAATTTCTGACTTTGTCAACAGTTCGCTCTCATGACTGATCAACTGCTTCTATTTCTTTTACTGTGTTTGTTTCCAGACAGCATCAAACATGGCCGACACCAGCTGACATGAAAGAATAATTACAACTCTCCCAATTAAAACCATTTCCTGAAGACTTCTCTCTATTGTTCTGTCATGGATGGCCAAAGTATTGTTTCGTCTTCTTCTCTTACCTTTTTTGGTGTTTGTAGCTTTAAGTAAATGCTCTGTAGTAATACATGTACTTTAAACACATCTAGGAGGTCACTTTTTAACCTTTGGAAAGAACCAGGCTAGCTGTTTCTGGATGTTTCCAGCATTCGTGCTAAGCTAAGCTAACCGGCTGCTGCCTGTGGCTGTATATTGTTTGGGCAGAAATCTGAGCAATATTGATGTTCTCATGTAACTCTTGGCAAAAAGAGAGTGGGTGTACTTCCCTAAATGTTGAATTATTTGTTGAGTCTTTAAGGCTAGATTTAAGATTCAAAAGCTTTAACTGGCCAAATGCTCATACAGTGTGGGCAGTGAAGAGCAAAGTGACTGTTCCATAAGGCCATGGGATCACAACAAGACATTAAAATCCCTATTAACAGAAGAAGAAAAAAAAGTCAATAATAATGACCACATTTTGACCGTAAGCTCAGACCTCAGAGCAAGGTGACAAGGTCAGCTTATTATGTTGGACTAGTCTTAGTTGATATTGTACTTAAATGCAGGTCAGCGATAACTTTGCATTTATCAGATGATGCCTGTGGGTCCCCAGTGCACTGCTTATCCCAGTCTTGGAAAAATAAACACACACTACAAAGGAGACTGCGAGGTATACAGTGTCTCTTTTTGCAAAGTGGCCCTAACAGTAACACTGTATAAATACAAAATGAAGCACTTGTAGAAAGATTCACCATCATAGGTTTCTCAGGTGTAATAATTATGTAATTAAAACAAATAAAACAAGAAGTTTCATCTATTCAGTTCATCTATTAAGTTTACTGTTCTCTTTTTTTTAATGAAACAACACAGCATTATGAAAAAGTTCTGCTTGTACTTCTATGATGCGAGTGTGACCCCTGCTGAGCATAGAAGGCATTACAGCTCACCCCAGCTGGGAAAAAAACAACAAAAAAACATCATAATCATGATGGTTGTGGAAAAAACACAACCATGTTTTATTTCTCTTTCTGTTTTTCTTTCTGCAAGAGTCATGTGTATTTAAATGTGAACTGAAGAACTCGCAGTTATTTTATACATCCATGTTTTGTGGTAAAATGTTATTTGTTTCTCCTGTTTCATGCCTTTGAAAGGAAATCATTTTTAATTTACACATGAATGACATTCCATTCTTAATCCGTAGGGTTTAATATGGAGTTGGCCCACTCATTGCAGCTATTACAACCTCAACTCTTCTGAGAAGGCTTTCCATAATGTTTAGGAGTGCGTTTATGGGAATTTTTGACCCTTTCTTCCAGAAGCGAATTTGTGAGGTCAGGCACTGATGTTGGATAGAAGGCCTGGCTCTCCGTCTCCTCTCTAATTCATCCAAAAGGTGTTCTATCAGGTTGAGGTCAGGATTCTGTGCAGGTCACTCAAGTTCCTCCACGCCAAACTCACTCAAACTAGGACTGCCAGACAGAGAAGTGTGATTTGTCACTCCAGAGAACTCCACTGATCGAGAGTCCAGTGGCTTCGTGCTTTACATTACTGTATCCAACGCTTTGCATTGCACTTGGTGATGTAAGGCTTGGATGCAGCTGCTCGGCCATTGAAACCCATTCCATGAAGCTCTGTACACACTGTTCTTGAGCTAATCTGAAGGCCACACAAAGTTTGGAGGTCTGTAGCTATTGACTCTGCTGCCCTGCTCTGTGATTTTAAGTGGCCTACCACTTCGTGGCTGAGTTGCTGTTGTTCCCAACTGGTTCCACTTATATAATACCACTAGCAGTTGACCGTGGAACATTTAGTATCGAAGAAATTTCACAAATGGATTTATTGCACAGGTGGCGACCTATCGTGGTACCATGCTTCAACTCACCAAGCTCCTGAGAGTGACCCATTCCTTCACAAATGTTTCTACAAGCAGTCCACATGCCTAGGTGCATGATTTTATACACCTGTGGCCATGGAAGTGAATGGAACACCTGAATCCAACTATTTAGCGGAGTGTCCCAATACTTTTGTCAGTATAGTGTATATCCTGTACATAAATACAAAGTATACAACCAGAACAAAGTTTTCTGTGAGATTTGACAAATGTATGATGATAGTTAGGTCATTTTACTTTGACATACATATAAGACTAATTGTTTTTGTCATATCGGGCCAACATGTCTTTAATGATGCATCTCTAAATAAATGTTCCTGAATCTAGTAAACAAGAGAGAGGTAGGAAATTAGTTTTGGGTGTCATTGTCAGTGTTCCAGACTGGGACATTTTAAGGAAATTGGAATAACTATTAGTCAGAGTCTGAGTCACAGCCTGTCTGAACACACAGTGTTGATTACATATGCATGGAAACGTATTTTCCACTTGCAACGAAGAACACAGTTGCAGAGGGAGGACATTCGATTGAGCAAAAAAGGACAGAACACAATATAGATTCATCCTGTCTCCATACTCACCAGGAGCAGAAGCAGCAAGAAGCAAAACAGGGAAAGTCAAAGTAAAAAGAGATTTCTACTAAAGTAATGTGAAATAATTAAAAATATAAAATGTAAAATAATATTCTCCCACTTCAAAGTGACCAGTGCTACAAGTGACACAGTGGAATGGAGATCATCGGAGTGCAGCTGTCTTTATATTACTGCAGTATAAAGACACTATACTGCATCAAGAAGGGGAAAATTAAAAGGCAGGGTGAATACTTTCTAGAGGCAATGTATAGTTGAATGGTGGAAGTATGGTTTCTTGACGTCTCTCAAAGCATCTTCAGTGCAAAGTAACTGATATTTCAAACTTGGATGCACTCTCAACTGGCACACACCTCCAAAATCATTAGTAAATGAGAATAAAATCACAACTGTGAGATCCTCTGCATGGTGTGCAGTATCAAAGCTCAAATAAAAAAAGTACACAGCAATACGTGCAACATATATTTGAAACTCCAACACATAAACATAAAATATTTTGACAACATCTTAAAGATCCCCTCTCAACATAGTTAAAAACAAAGAAGTGGTAAAACCATATCAGACAAGTATTTTTTAATAGTTTTTGAAAAATAACATGTCTGATGTGGCTTCAAAAAAATGATGCAATTGCAAAATGCAATTTTTAAAGTGACATCTTCTTCCTCACTGAAAAATCCGTTGCAATCCATTGTGAAATGGATACACTATACAATACTCTAGAAAATCTAACAATGGAACACAAAAGTAGTATCAATAAATGAAATTTAATAATGAAATGTGTTGCATTTTTCATTAGTGTTGGGGGAACGCATTACAGAGTTACACATTATGATAATCACATTACACTTGTTTGTAGTATAGTACGTAATGCATGACTGCTCATTAATTTTGTATTAGCACTGCAGCTACCAATCAGTTACACTTCATTTTATTTAGATGTAAAGATCTTGTCATGTAACAAGAAGGGGAAGTTGTAGAAGTAATGTGCAAAATAATTACATTTTTTTCTGAATAAAGACCCCAAGACTGTTACAAAGATTTAAATCATGTGACAGTACAGTCTACAACAGAATCTGTCATTGTGTAGTACAAGGATACTTCTCAGCCTCACCTCAAACAAAAGCTCCCATTTTGGAGCATAACTGTAAACTCTAAAGTGATATATATCACGTGTCCACAAAAACTCAGCAGGCAAATGTAGCTTACTCAGAAGACCTACACCGTTTGACTTCTACCTGCTTCCCAAACTGAAACCCGACTTGTGTGGTCGCCATTTTCAGAGTGATGATGAGGTCATTCATGTTGTTGAGGAGGATCTGGAGGCTCAAGGTGTGACTTTTTTCCATGAAGGGACAGTAAAGCTTCAATATCGTGTGAAGTGCATTGAAGTTAAAGTAGACTCTTAAAAAATATTGCAAGAACAGTCTTTCTCCTGTGACACTTTCTGGTGAGGCCAAGAACTTTCTAAAGTACCCTCGGAGGGGGATTTCCGACGCACCCCAAGACTGACACTGAAACAAGGAAAAAATGGTTTCTGGCATGCAGCACTATTAGACTTATGCTAAATATAGCGTCCATGCTTGCAGCTATGTGAGGCTGTACCCCAACACTGTAATGCTTTGGGCTAAATTCTAATATTTGCATGTTAACATGATCCCAGACAATGGTAACATGCTAATCAGTGTCATATTTACCACCATCTTAGTTCAGCATGTTAGCTTGCTAACGCTTGCACCAATTAGTACAGCTGAGGTTGATGGAAATGTCATTAGATTGTCACCCAGCCTGGACTCAGTCTATGCTAGTCAGCTAAGGGAAAGGCCAGCAGCATCGCCAGAGAACCCACCCATTCAAGACACAGACCGATTGTCCCCCTTCCATCAAGGAAAAGATTCAAGACTTTAAGAGCACGAACCAGCAGGCTGCAGAACAGCTTATTCCCCAGAGCCGTTGCCTCCATCACACTTTATAACCAAATTCAAACTGCTGCTGATTGCTAGAAGTTCCACACAAATTTTGTTGGATTTACACAATGACAAATAAAAGCCTGTATCTATTTCCATCTGTTAGATCTGCAAGCATTTGGTCAGAAATCCAAGTATTGTACAAATTAACTTTGTTGCATGATGATGGTGGTGCATGAATAGTCACCAAAGTGATCACAGTTTACCTTGAACAGGACATTATGCTGTATATGTGCTAAATTTTATCGCAGTCTATCTGATAGTTGTTGGCAAGAAAACAAATATACTGGGATTTTAGGGCCTTTCAGCTCCTTAGTGTCTTATTTATTTCCAGTTTGTTGGCAGGAGGTTAATGTGGCAAATGTGAAAATAAATGCAAGACTTTTTATCTGCGAAAGCACAAAGAAACTTGTTTCAAGCCCAAACTTCAGTTTCAGTTCTTAAAGAGCAAAATGTCCTTAGGTACCTTCACTTCCTCCAGGTGGTTACAGTGTTCTATCGCTTGTGTGCCAGTATGACATTTATTTGGTGTTCCACGTTCTGTGACGTTGATCTGCTCTCTCTTTCTGGTCACTTTGCCTCTCTCTCTTCTTCCTACTCATTTTTCCATTCCCATTCAATTTATTCTACCCTGTTACAGAATGGTGTCACATATTTTCAGACCAATCAAATTAGAGGCATCCAGGTTAAAATGTCCCTTCCCCTGCACTGAGTTTTGTTATAAATGATTCCTCCAGGTCAGTCTGGTCTGCTAATCTCATTATACAGCCTAAACTCTTCCTGCCTACTTGCAGATTGAAGTATCGGGTATCACAAACATTTTCTGGAGGCAGGGCTGCACCACAGGGAGGGATTATCTGATTTACTGCTTGACAAATGCATTTACTCTTGCACAGCTTAGACTAAATACCATCTTCAGAGCATGTCACTTAGAACATCTGACACACTTTGTGTGCTTTTTGTCGGTCAGGGTTGTGTGTTATTTGAGTTTGTACTGACTTGCAACATTTTTTTTTTGCAATATAAAATATATTCAAACTAATTTAAAAAACGGTTCACAGCAATCTCCTGAATTAACAGCACAAACCCAAACAATGTGACTAAGAAAAAGCTATGAATGACACTATTTAGCCACTCTTACAAGCTATATTGTGTCAATGTGGTTGATCTGATCTAGCCTTTGTTCTTACTTGAAAATATTCATAACAAACATAAAACAATAAGTGCTTTTGGGCAGAAAAACTGTAAGGTAAGGTATACTCCAAAACACCATATTAGACAGGCTGTGAAAATATAATTAGTTTAAACAAACAAAGCAAAATTGCTGGAGCAGACTTTTAGGATGATATGAGAGCTTCAGATGCATGTGTGCATTAAACGCACTGTCTAGGTTTAGCAGAGGGGAGATTTTTTTCCATTATTGATGATTGCATTGTATTTTATGCACATATTTCTCCTAACTGAGGGGCCTTGAAGCAAACCACAGATTCTTAGAGTATCAGAAAAAAAGAACTAGAAGAATCACCTGTTACAGCTAAGCTCAAAAGAGGAATCTGGATGTCTTGACAGCTTTGTTTGTGAAATGTTTAATAACAAATATGTTGTGGAAAAGTCACTCTTAACCTGCTGACACTGTATGTTGTATGGAGCATTAAAACTTTAATCTTTGTGACTGTGCTTATTGATATAACTCCCCCAACTCTGGCATAAATCTAAAACCAAGTCTTAGAGGTTAAATCTGGCATTTTCCCTTATTTGTTTAAGTGTAAATGATCAATAGGGTAAAATATGAGTGGAATCCATCAAATACCAAAAATGTATGCTATACCAAACAACTACAAAATAGTTGCAATGCAATCCAATGGGACATTTGCCCCTGTCACAGTAAATGAGTTTGTTTTGGGCACTGATTGGAAAAAAATGTTATTACACATGCCTAGGAACATTATGGACAGAATTTGTACTGAGATAGACATGTAAAAACAAACAAACAAACAAGCAAAAACAGATATGGCTATTTGGATATTTGGATATTTCTCATTTCAAATAATGTTCCTATAGCTTATCTACTGTTAGATAAGGCATAATGATTTAACTGCAACATATAACTGCAAGAGGGTGTTTGGAGGATGTTGCTAGGGTTGTCAATTTATGTCATAGAATAACAAAAGAAGATCATTTTCAAACCAGCATTCAGATGACAATGTTTCTATAAAACATTCCTGCAATGCCATTTATTAACAAAACCAGAACATTTTGCCTATAATATTTTGAGGATGCTCTGACAATGCTGAGGTAACACATTATAAAGCATTCCTCCACTGAACACAGTGTTGCATGGCAACAAAGGAACATTCAGAAAATGTTTAAAGAAAAAATGTCTTCACAGACCTTTATCCTGCCTGTGTGCTGAATACAGAACTTTGTTGAACTTGTTTAGAACATTTTCGAACAATAAACATCTAGCTTTGAGAAGTCTCAAGGAGAAGTCTCACTCAGAGGTTTTGTGGGAGATGAGTTTTTACAGGTAGACAACGGTGTAAGCCTAAGCCAAAGAGACTTGTTTGGTAAGTAGAATAATGCAGTAGAGTTACAATTAGACAACAACCCTGCCTGGTATACAGAGGGTAATTTTGATTTGGATGATTGCTGCCACAAAAGCAGTCTTAACTGAAGAAAAATGCAATTTCAATAGCAAAATTATCTGCTTCAGACAGAGTGGAGGTTATTTTCTTAGTGTGTGGGAGTTAACAAAGAAGTGCCAAAAACTGCAGTTCTCCAAATGGCCACTTGAGGCTGGCTCCAAAAGTGATTCAACCCCCATAGTCACCCATGTTAAAATACTCAATTTTACAGCCGAAATAACATGTTTGCAGCCCAACACAAAAATTTCCTCATTCATGGCAACTGTGCTGTGCTCATTTTTGGATCAGCTGAGAAATAGGACAACACCGTGACTCCTAAGATGTTGGTGAGGGTAGCCACTACACTGGGCTTTAAAGCCACTCCTCCAGAAACCTATAGGGGACATCAAAGAGGGTTCATCTATCATTATATAGACTCTATGTTCTTAGCTAAAGTTGTTTTGTTGACCTGGCATCAGTATACACAAAGGCATGGCTAGAAAATGGCAAGAAAAACGCTCTAAGATGGTTAAGGCTTGAGAATGTGACAATTAAAAAGCATGGATAGAAAGGGAAAGGCACATGGCAGGGCTTTGTTGTCAATGTCTAAAGTAAAACCTGACATTCTACTGTATTGTGAAAGAGAACAGTTAGGAGCAGCAAATGTTGTAATTACAAGTGACTGCCACGAGATGGTGGTACATATCTACATGAAAAATAGAATAATTCAGATAGATTCTTTATTGTGAACACAGGAGATTGGTACAATACAAACTATCTCATTAAAGATACAGTATACAGATTACAAGTTAACAATAAATTAATGATTTATTCTGAAAATGGATGATCCATTGTAAAGTTTTGTATTTCCTGAAAAAGTTAATGGTGCTTTCAACATTAGCAGAAATCTTTGATAAAACATCTGGAAAAATGAAACAGTTTTCCAACCAATGAAAACACCTACACCTTACAGATTCAAACAAACTGCTGAAAATCCTCCTTCTTTCAAGCATCTCACGATAGCAGCACTGTATCTCTCAACCCACTACCAACTGGTAGTTCTGCTAATGGCCGTAACCCAAAGATAGTTTAGCAAAGATCAACAAACACCAACTACATCTCTACATCTCTAGTGACTGGCAGGACTTACAAAACTTCAGCAGAGAAAATTACAAAAAAGAAAGTTAAAGCAATCCCTCCTCAAAGCTTAGAAATGTTTCAGTATTTCTATGCAGTTCACGTTTCAAAATTGTATGACTGCAATGAAAACAACGGTACATTTAATATCTACTGTATTCATGTATTGTGGGTTTAATTTACATTGTTTGAACATTTTGATGCAAAGTGGTGACAAAGATTCAGATGTTTGGCGTAGTTTTAAACACTGAGTTAAACATTCATTGTGGTGTGTAGAAAGAGTAGAAAGTAATAAATAACTTTTATTTCAACACAAGCAATATTTACCTTAATTTAAAAAATAATACAAAATTTCAACCTAAGCCTTACTTATTCAGAGGATGTGAAATACTGCCAATTTGTCAAAGCCGCTGGCATCTAGCAGATTCGCCTTTTGTTAGTGGTGCTACTGACATCAATATCTGACACCACTAGACACATAAGAGTTTTTCCAGTTTAACAGAGCAGTATAATGAGTTTGGGCTGGATGTTCTTTGTGTAAGAAAAGGACTTTCCCCCAGAAGACAGAGATTTGTGTTCTGTGTCAGGCCATTATTTTTACACTCTTACTTTGATTTTGTAACTTTGTTTAGTTTTCACTTGCTGTTTGGGTAAATTTAGAAAAATACTGATTCTACTGAACTTTTACCCCCGATATTCAATTTGTTTTTTATTTCCAAATTTAAATAAAATTTCCTATGAATGTCTTGTCTTGTGTTCCCTTGGATATATTTTTCTTTCACTTTCTGAAAAAGGATTAACATGTCAGTTATTCGGAATAACGGCGCCCCCTTCCGAATATGTACATTTCTGCTATCTTCAGAGGTCAATGGAGGCCTACAGCCTGATGCTGATGATGCTGTTTTATACATTTAAAATTGTCTACTAATTACTGAGGGAGATTTATTCATTACATCACACAGCTTTTAACTCAAAATTAAAATAAGCTGTGTATAAAAGGACAACAGCTCAAGTCACTTACATTTCAGTATTATTAAAACAGTTATATGATATCCTGTACATTAACAGCACACAGTGCCATTAGACAGCTTACATTAGGTGCAGTAGTGTTTTTGTACAAACGTGTTTCTATTAGTTTAACAAGATTGATTTGATATTCAACATATTTGTGTCCATATCGTTTTGTTTCAACAAGACAGGCATTTACAAACTACAAAGCTTTCAGAGCACACAATCAAAATTACATTTAAAATATGTACATCACTTATGGAAAAACTGCACAGAATGAATTCAGCAGGCTGTGAAGTGAAGTTCTAGCTGTAAATGTGTGAGTGTCTGTGTGTGGACGTGCATGTGTATGTGCAAGCATGTAGACAGGAGTTATAATACATTCACAGTTGCAGAGGAAAGGTGGGTTGGGAGAGAGAGCATATTGGCCAAATAACCACAGAGAAATATTACAAACACTGAGGATTTCAGGGTTAGTTCCAGGCACACACACTCCAGCTTATTACAATGTCTAACACAATGTACCTGTTCTCTCACTTCGTCTCGCTCTCTTTCTCTCTCTCTCTCGCACAAACACAAACACACACGCAGACACACACGTAGTTGTTGTTGTCTATGAACGGCAGCAGCCGACGGTCCTCATCTCTTTGTCGACGTACTCCTGCAGCTGGAACTTTGGCTCGTCTGGTTCCTTCATGGTCCTGTGCTTCAGTTCTCTGAGAGAGACGCAAAAAAAGTAGCACTACTAACAGAAAACTAAGCAGTTGTTAAATAAACTTAAAATAATTTCAGCAATAGCTGGTAGTGTCTTCATTTTGCTGTATTTAGCATTTTCATCATTCACAGTTTAAGGTCACTTAGAAATGTCCTTATTTTTGAAAGAAAATCAGTTTTTATCAATGAAGATAACATTAAATGAATCAAAAATACAATCTAGACATTGTTAAGGTGGTAAATGACTATTCTAGCGAGAAATTTTCTATGGAATATTTACTCCTGTGTTCTAATGCTACATTGTGTTAGCTAATGGTGTTGAAAGGCTAATTGATGATTAGAAAACCCTTGTGGAGTTATGTTAGCTCATGAATAAAAGTGTGAGTTTTCACGGAAAACATGAAATTGCCTGGGTGACCCCAAACTTTTGAACGGTAGTGTATATTTATTCCCTGCTGCAAACGGTGTCATTCCATTTCAAAAGAGTTACAAATACTGAATATTTCTCTGTTGTGAATCACTTCTGTTCCCACAGGCCTCTACATCCTACTTTGGGGATCCTTTTGAAGATACAAAATAATTCAGGAAATTCTGGGGAAATGCACAACTTGTAGTTGTAACTGTCGGGCAAATGTAGCACAAGACAAAAAAAAAAGCAAAATATTCATGCTTTAACAACACACCGTTCGTGACAGTCATGGATGAATTATGGGATAGAGACTGAGAGACAAACCTGAAATATGAGAAAGATAAAATTACCCTTTGTCAGTTTGGTGGCTGTTTGTATCTCTTTGTGGTCCTTCAGGTCCCTTTATGGTTGTTTTGTGGCTCTATGTAACAATTTTACACATTTTTGTGGTTGTTTTAAGTCTCCCTGTGGTTGTCTTGTGCACTTTAATGGGGGTTTGTGTCTCATTGTGCCCGGTCCTGGTAGCTGTTTGTGATTATTTGCACTTCTTTACAGCCATTTTGTATGTCTTCATAGTTGCTTTTCATTCTCTTTTTGGTTGTTTTGCACCCTTTGTTGTTGCTTGCATCTCTTTATAAATGCTTTGTGTCTATATGTTCTGTGGGTCAAGGGTCTGCTTTTGGTTGATTTGAGTATCTTTGTAGTGATTTGTGCATCTTTGTGGTAGTTTTTTCTGTTTGTATTCATTGTACATCTTTTAATGTAATTTTGCATCTCTCTGTAGTTGATTTGTGCCCCTCTGTGGTCATTTCACATCTTTTTGTAGTTGTTTTGAGTCACTTTGTGGTGATTTTGTGTCTGTACGTGATTGTTTTGAATCTTATTTTGGTCACTCTGGGTGTCTTTGTGGTCATTTGTGTCTTTTTGTTGTCTTTTTGTATCTCGTTGCAGTTGTTTGTGCTTCATTGTTGTCATTATATACATCATTGTGGTTGTTAGTTTTTTTTTCTTTGTGGTTGATGAGTGTTTATGGTTTTTTTGTATCTGTTTTTGATCATTTTGCATCTTCTTATAGCCATTTAGAGTCTCACTGTCATTACTTTGTGTCTCGTTGTGGTCAGTTTGCATGTCTCTCTGGTGGTTTTGAGTCTGATTGTTTTACAGTTTCTTTGTCATGGTTTCTCTGCAGTTGTTTGATTGACTTTTTGAACAAAAAATCCTAATATTCATTTCAAACTAAAGCTCTGGACTTGGACCTCCTGACCCTTTGGGCCCCTGGGCCTCTGTCTGCTTGGGCTGTTCAGCTTTCCTTCCATGTGTTAATTAACTCATTAGGGCTAACAGAATGGTGACTTTATGACCTCTGAATACAATATTAACAGAGATATAGATGATTTATACAACAAAATATATTTTTTCAAATAGTGTTTCAATGATAAAGGAGTCAGTAAGTACAAATCGGTATAACAACCAACCAATTTTTGTTTGCTTTTTAATGCTTTCACTGACACTTGTGTGTTTTGTGCAAATAAGCATCCACTAAATTGAAATAAACCAAAACAGAGTGGAAAAAATGACAGTAGTAGATGAGCTACAGAGCAGAACTGATGGAGAGGTTTGGCGAGACAAGAGACAACAGGAAATGTAAAAACTGAAAAGGTGTTAACATAAGCTGGAGGACAACAACACAAAAAGATTTGGTTTTATATTGTGCATTTGCAGAGAGATTGGGTACCAGACTGTGCTACGCTATTCTTGGCAACACCCCACCATGCCAGCCTGTTACCATAACAAGGCTATAAATGTGAAACAGCTCCCACACAAACTGTCCGACACCAGACATTTGAGAAAAGCACACAGTCAAAATAGCATCCTCATTACTGGTATTATTATTATTTTTTTTTTATTAACACAACTGTCAAGAGAAACTTTAGTTTAGACATTGATCTGATATTGACATTTCAATTTGTAATTAGTGTCCCTGTATAGCTAAACACCTGAGTTTTGTACTTTTCTATTATCATACCACAGCTGGAGGAAACCAATTCAAATGTACATCATGGCAAAAAATAACTCTTAATGATCCTGCTGTCCTCGATCATTACCTGACTGCTCTTGCTTCTTAAGGACAAGAGCTCTGGCTATCTTGCTTGGAGCTTGCAAATTTGCTAAAAGGCTGTATATTGAAGATCCCATATGGTGTCACACCAATGTAATTTGTTTTATGGATATTTTTGTCCAGATAAACCCTGCAACAAAAGGTTTGGTTTCATTCGCTGATGCTGGTTTACTGTGGAGTCTGTTAAAAACACACCTGGTGTCTAGCCAGATGCAGCACAAAACGGTCCACGCTGCTACTTAAGGACACAACACATGTTGTAGCACTCTCTTCGTTGTCTTTGTTGATAAAAATGTACATTATCTTGAATATAACTTTTTTTTTGTACCATAAATGACAGTGCTTTTCATTTCTGGGTCACATTGTCACTTGCACTACTCTCATTCTTAGCAGGGTTGGGTGTTTTTTTGTATTTCAACAATTCTGCTTGTCTTGTTCAAGCTCTGAATGATTCTCACCTCTGATTCTTTGACGGTTTGGTGGTTAAGGTTACTCCAGCAGTAAAACACAGAGCTACACTGCCCGTCCAAAAAAAAATAAAAAAAAAAATAAAAAAGCTACACACTGTAATATTTCGTTGGACCATCTTTAGTGTTGAAAATGCCCCACATTCACCGTGGCATCATTTCGATAAGCTTCTGCAGTCACAGCATTTATTTCTGTCCAGAGTTGCATTAATTTTCTGCCAAGATCTTGTATTGATGATGGGAGAGTCGGACAAAGTCTTCTCCAGCACATCCCAAAGATTCTCAATGGGGCTGAGGTCTGGACTCCGTTGAGGCGAATCAATTGTGAAAATGATGTCTTATGCTCCCTGAACCACTCATTCTCAGTGTGAGCCCCATGAATCCTGGCATCGTCACCTTGGAATATACTTGTGCCATCAGGGAAGAAAAACTCCGTTGCTGGAAAGACATGGTATTTTTTTAGTATACTTAGGTAGTCAGCTGACCTCATTGTTTGGGCACATAATGTTGCTGAACTTCACCAACCCCAGATCAAAATACTGCCTCCACAGGCTTTTACAGTCGGCACTAGACATGATGAGTGCATCACTTCATCTGCCTCTCTTCTTACTGTGATGTTCCCATCATTTTGGAACAGGATAAATCTGGACTCATCAGACCACATGAGGATTTCTTCCTCAAAGATGATGGTTCACCACTATCCTTCCAGGTTTTAATAATGCATGGGACGGTTCTTAACCTGATTTTAGTTTCAGAAATCTCCTTAGTTGTTTTCTTCGCTTGAAGCAGGCCAATAATTTCACCCCTTCTCAAGTAGATTAACATCCTTCCTACGACTACAGGATACATCTTCTAACATGGTTGTTTAAGAAATGAGAAGCTACTCACTGCATCAGCTAGGGTTAGATAAGTTGTTGTCAGCTGAAACATATTCATCACTGCAGTAGTTATCCAGTGGAAGGCTCTGACCTGTTTGCTTACTTAAATCCAGGTGGCGATGTTGGGTTTTTTTTTTTTTTTTGGTCTGGCAGTGTTTTAAACCAATCATGCTCATAGATATGGTGGTCTCTTTTCTGGCTACTTGAATATTTTGGGTGTAGCTACCTCACTGCAACAACAGCAGAGTCCAGTCCCTTCCTTGTACAGTGTTTTGTAGCACCATTTGCTGAATCAAGGCGATTGTTAGAAGACAATCAATTTGTGCTGCCCATCTGCTAAACCAGCAACTCAGCAGCAGCTAAATAGGGTTATTGAAAATATTCTCAGACTAATGATTTATTAAGACAAATGCATGAGCAGCAGGAAGACACAAATACACTCAACTTGCATGATACCGTAGCAGAAACAGTGGTAGATATAAAGTACCCTGTTTGTGTGCTAATGCAAATTAAATTTGTTTAGGAACTGATAAGCAGAATCAAATTTAAACTTAATTGTGATTAAAAAAACAAACAAACTACAAAACAAAACAAAACAAAACTCTGTAAATGGTTCCTGATGCTCAACCATAATTCTTAGGCAAACTAGCTCCAGAAACAAGCCATTCATTCAGCCAGCTTGTATTCACCTCAATAACTGCACATAGCTTCTGACTACTTACTGTTTTTGTTTTACTAATTTTACAAGCACTTGTGCAATGTAAGTACATTTATTCAAGTTCTGTAGTCAGTAGCCTTAAGGCTGTCATTTTAATGCAGTTTTATACTTCTATCCCACTACATTTATTTAACAGTGGCTTATGTTCAGATTAAATATAGATTAGATTTTTATCAGTATTTTATCATTGAGATTTTATGAGAGTTTACATTATTAAACACATTTTTAACACATAATAAGCTATAAAAGCCCCAAACTGGAAGATAAGGAATGAAATTGAAACATTTTTTTTTTTTTGTCTCAGAACATTGCTTCTGCTAAGTTCTTCGTCCATCAGTCACTTCTCAACCACTCTAATATATCTGGTGACCATTCCGAGGGGCCTGATCCTTAACTTGGGAACCTCTGGATTAAACTGTCTTGCAATGAATTCAAAGTTCAACCTTCAGCAGAATTAATACTTTGATTAAGATATTTTAAGTACATTTTGCTGATAATAAATCTTCACTTTACTTCAGAAACGTTTTGAATGCAGGACTTTTACTTGCAATTAAGTATTCTGAAACTGGTATTTGTACTTTGATGAGTAACAACATGGGAGTACGTCTTCCACCACTTTCTACAAGTTCTTATTTTCCCATTTCTAAAAGAACACAGCGTAGCTTTTAATCAAAAAACTGTGACACGTGGCAATTACAGCATAATGGTGCATTGAATTTCCCTTCATTTCCCAAGATCTTCCTTCAAAGACATCATCATTAGGCAAACTGATGGAGCGAGTGAAAATGGAAGGACAAAGCCAGCAACAAAACATGTTTCTTGTAGCGAATTCTGCTAAGTGACTCAGTGATGTCAGTCACACAGATATATAATGCCTGTCCAAAAAAAAAGTCACCACCTAGATTTAATTAAGCAAATAGGTAAGAGCCTTCCATTTGATAATTACTGCCGTGAGGAATATGTTTCACCAGGCAACAACTTATTGAATCCTAGCTGATGTAGTGAGTAGCTTCTCATTTGTTAAACAACCATGTCAGAAGACATATCCTGTGGTCACGGAAAGGAAGTTAATCTGTCTCAGAAGGGTCAAATTATTGGCCTGCATCAAGCAAGAAAACAACTAAGGAGATGTCGGGAATTACTAAAATCAGGTTAAGAACCATTCAACGCATCATTAAAACCTGGTAGGATAGTGGTGAACCATCATCTTCCAAAGGAAATGCGGTCAAAACAAACTCTTGCATGATCATGATCAGAGATCACTTAAACGTTTGGTGAAATCCTATCACAAGAAATCAACAGTAGAACTCACGGCTATGTTTTATAGTGAAAGTAAGAGCATTTCCACACACACAATGCCAAGGGAGCTCCAGGGATTGGGACTAAACAGCTGTGTAGCCTTAAGAAAACCACTGATCAGTGAGGCTAATCAGAAAAAAAAAGGTTTCAATTTGCTATGGAGCATAAAGATTGGACTCTGGAGCAATAGAAGAAGGTCATGTGATCCAAATAGTGCAGATTTACCCTGTTTCAAATTGATGGACGCATGAGCGTAAGAAGAGAGGTGGATGAAGTGATGCACTCATCATGCCTAGTGCCTACCAGCCTGTGGGGGTTAGAGTTATGATCTGGGGTTGCTGCCGTTGGTCAGGTCTAAGTTCAGCAACGTTATGTTCCCAAAGAATGAGGTCAACTGACTACCTGAATATACTGAACAACCAGGTCTTTCCATCAATGGAGTTATTCTTTCCCGATGGTACACGCATATTCTGAGATGACATTGCCAGGATTAATCGGGCTCACATTGTGAATGAGTGGATCAGGGAGCATGATGTGCTGGAGAAGACTTTGCATCTGACTCTCCCATCATCAATACAAGATATTGGCAGAAAATGAATCCAAATCTGGACAGAAATAAATGCTGTGACATTGCAGAAGCGTATCGAAATGCTGCCACGGTGAATGTGTGCCATTTTCAAAGCTAAAGTTGGTCCAACAAAATATTAGCGTGTGCAACTTGTTTTTTAGACGGGCAGTGTATCTTTCTACAACATAGAAACATGAACCAAAGCTGGAGAGGAAAAACTGTTTTGTGTACTAAAGAAAAGAAAGTTATATCTTTCACCTGCTCCACTGTGTTTATAGAGCACATATCTACCAGGCGTTTCATACTGTGCTGTTATGTGTGTGACTCACTTGGCCACAGCAGTGAAGGCCAGCTCCACATTCAGTCCGGATTTAGCGCTCGTCTCCATGAAGGGCACTCCAAACTCCTGCACAGAGAAACGTTTGTCATTAGGCGTTTGTGTTTGGATTCGGAACTCTTGTACAGTTTTTTTGTGTGTGTGGGTGTGTGTGAACAAAACGACCTGATGCTGACAGAAAAATGAAGTTCATGATTAATTCAGGATTTGGAGCTTATAGGCACATAGCCAGGGTTTAAAGTACCTCCTGAGGATTAACAGACGCTGCTGATCAATACCAATATTTCAACAGTACTTGTGATAGGTGGCTTTCAAAACAAATTTTGCTGTCATTTATGAGGAACGGCGAGAGTGCAGTCGATGAAAGGCGCTCCGAGGTATCGTAACCTCGTTCTCTTTATATCTGAACATCTCATTCCCGCCGAGCGTGTTACCTTGACAGCCGCAGTGCTTCTTCCACACTCCTCCCTACCACTTCACATTTACTTTAACACGCTCTCAGAGCTTATCTGAGTGAAACGGACTGGAAAATTAAGTTAGCGAGCCCCCTCCCTGTCATTTATTCCAAACAATAACAACAGCCTCCATGAATACATAATTACACACACTAATGACAGAAACAGCAGCCACATGGTTTCAGGGTCCACATGGCTGCGTGGGCACATTAAGTACAGCATGTATTTTATTCTTGTTACATGTGTCGAGCAGCAGTGTATGCATGCAAATGTGTACTAAAGAAAGCTCACCTTTGCCAGTTTCTCTCCTTCCTCTCGCTTTACCAGCCTGTCATGTGTGGAATCAGCCTGGAACACATTGGACACGAAATTCAAGCTCAAATCTAAAGTCATGTGAGACAGTGTTTGGAATGTACCCTAGTGAGGGAAACTGCTATTTTCTTGTCCGTGTCTGACATTTACAAGCATATAGCTATCTAATTATTCTATTTTGCATCATAAATCACAATATTCTCACAGATATATTCATGTTTAACCACCCGTTTGACATTTTAAGCTATTCTGGCCCTCGCCCCTGAAAGATA
Organism: Amphiprion ocellaris; assembly: GCF_022539595.1. Classification (NCBI taxonomy): domain Eukaryota; kingdom Metazoa; phylum Chordata; class Actinopteri; family Pomacentridae; genus Amphiprion; species Amphiprion ocellaris. The sequence goes on along the minus strand of NC_072783.1, from coordinate 18,058,711 downwards.
TTACAAAAAGAGAATGTGAACATGAAAATGAATGTAAAATATTTGCCTAGAAATTTTTTTTTATTTAAAAAAAGAGACAGTTGCTGTATTTTTTAAGCTGTTTAAAGGCAGAGGAACTCCAGAACTAGCTAAAACAGCTGTCATTTTGTTGCCTCTGCTGCTCTAGCAAACACGTTATCAAACAGGTGCCTTCCAGCAAACACTGAGCAGCATCAGGTTGTTTTCCACAGTATGATCTTGCCATTTTTGGGGATGTTGTTCTGACTGCTGGAGCCTCTATTAGTGCTGGTTTAAGGTCGGAAAAAAGTGCTTCTAACCGAACCTATAAAACTGTTGAGCACGTGTCAGCGCTAATTAGTTTACTTGAAGAGGACAAAATGCATCATTTTTTTCTGCCCTCTTCATGTCGAGTAGCAGTCTTCTCAAACACCAACATCTTCAATGCAAAATTCATCATACAGACTAGCATATCAATCCTCTAACGTTAGCAATTAATGCTAGAATTAATGTCGCTGTCTAAGCTTTCCAATCCTATACCATGATCCAAATAGAAAGATTGAAAGGGCAGAATACAAGGTTGTTCCAATCAGTATTCTCGTTGCTCGCACCTGTCTGAAGTTCCTGTAGTGGAAAGCCACCTATTAGCAATAATTCAGTCATGTTTTTACTTATCTCATGCTTGTACATTTAATTTTTCCTATTATTTTAGCTCCTTTGGCTCACTAACGCCTTACAAAAGCAACGTACATGTTAACTTGCTGATATTAGGTAATAAACTTATTTTACTAGCTAGTTAGTGGCTATGTTCTTAAATGTTTTAGACAATGAGGACATTATTTATATGCATGCCGCCACCTCGAAACATCACTGTCTAGACTCTGTATGTAGAAGCCACATTTAAGTCTCATTTTATTTTGCATAATTAATAATTATTTTTTCTGTTTGTATTTGTAGTACTTGTGTGCACCACCTTAGGTGGTGAAGGTGTAATTCTTTCATGTAGTGCACAAAGCACATGGTGGGGAGAAGACGGGTAACCATGAATACAGTCTGTAGGTAAATGGCATTTGCATGTAGAATTGTAGTTTAACTCTTAAGGATACTGAAGCAGATGCATTTAGTTTTTTCTTTTGTGGTGTTTATTTTTGCAATAAATCTAAGTCAACAGTGAGCTGAACACCTGTACTCTCTAGGTGGCAAACAACATAAGAAAGTGGAAGAAGAGTTAAAGGACAAACTGAATTTGATATTTTTTGCCACTTCACTGTGTATCATAGCTGTCTGTGTGTTATATTCCATTAGTTCAGTCTGCATCATTGTGCACTTTTCCATCTGTTTCTTGCCCTTGATTAAACAAGGGAAGGGCAGCATTGGTTTATTTTATTTACAAAGAAATACTCCCCTCTTACCTATGTAATCGATCACTTACTGACAACTTTTATGATTTTTGTTCAGCTAAATAGCTAATTGCAGGGCGCCCAGAATTTGCTCAGGACTTAAAAGAACTGCCTTCTCCTATTTTGCACCCTGGTCATGGAATAACCTTCAGAAGACAGTACAACTGAAGGATTTTGTATCCCTGGGAGAGTTCAAAGCTCTGATCAAAAATGTGTAAATAACGATGGCAATTGCTATGCCTAAACTAGCAAGTGATCACCTTTATTCTTCAATCAAATGTCTCTATTCTGATGGGAGTACTGTCTTCCAGGATGTCAGTGCCTCCTTCCATTGGACTTGAAGGATCACTGAATGGCTTGACAAGTATAACAAAGATGTGAATCATATGCTACCTTCACAGTCACCAGATTCTAGCCCAGTTGAACACTGTGTTCTGGCAGCACATGATGACCCGACACCTTACAATAACACTTGTTACTATAACGCTGTTGCTTTTTTCATTCAGTTTGTCACCTGTCTCCACTCGTAAACCTGGCTTGCTGTGGCTAGAAATACAGTTGAAAAAAGCAGAATTTGCCAGTAATTTTAACAACTGCTCATTTTAGATAGTCTTTAACAGAATATTTGGACGCTCAGGGGTGGAAGCGCAAGTAATAAACATTGATCCACATTTGCAGGAGGTGCATTAGCAAACAGTTGCCTATTTACACATTAAGCAACCATGGAGAAGAATTATTTTCATTTATGTTATTTAGCTGTCTATAACTCTTTATAGCTAAACACTCCATTGTAATCAGCAGCTACAGATATATAAAAAAACATAATCTTGCAGGCTAAAACTAAAAGATTTAGCTCCACAAAGATGAATGGGACTGCAGAATTTGGTTGTAACTCTGTGTGTATTTACTTTCATGTAACACATGTGAAGAATTGATTACTTGTGCTTTAATAGTACTTCTACTCAAGCTTGTTGCAATTCCAGTATGAAGATATATAACTACTGAAATGCCCCCAATATGTGACAGAAGAAAATCCTGTCTGTGAATCATAATGTAGTACTTTATCCCTGTTTTCCAGCACATCCATCCATCCATCCGGTTCCCATTATACCTCCTTGCATGATCCCTCTATCCCACCCTCTATGAGTCCATCTGTCCATCCATCTCCCAGTATTGGCAACAAGGTCTCACCTTGTTGCCCAGCAGCATGACGACCACGTCCTGCTGGGCGTACTCATGAATCTCTGTCAACCATGCCTGGAGAAGGAAAGAGAACACAGAATGGTAAAGAAATCCAAAATGGGAGAGGAAAAGAAGGCAAAGGAGGGAGAGCAGAGGAGATAGACATGATAGAGGGGAGGAACAGGAGATAAAGACCGCTGACACAGGAGATGGATGGATCCACCGAGAAGCAGAATGGGAGAAAGACAAAAGATTCATCGTTTGTTCACTGCCACCAGTTCATCTTGTCCTCCCCTCCTCCCTCCAATCCTTCCCTTCTTCACCCATCTTCTCTCTTTTTGCATCTGCATCCATCCATCTCCCTCCAATTAGAGGCCAGTGGTCTCTTAGCTCCCTGTTACCGGGTTCGCCTAAAAAGCACTCACACGCAACTTTCCTGAGAAACAGATCTCATTGTTCACCAGAAACACATGCGTCCATCCCACTTTCAGACAATTTTCATATGCAAACTTTTGAGATATTCAATGACCAGTGATATTACTAAGAAGCAAAACCAAGATGATGGATGCAGCAAGCAGAGAGAGCAAAGAGAGGGAGCAAAGATTTCAGTCTCCCAGGATCTGATTAGTATTGGGCAAGTTCGTCTTTACTTCCAGCACATATTTAATGTAATTTAATTCGCAAACAAAAACAAATAAAAGCCCTCTGCAATATTCCACGACGCAAATTAAAGGTAATAAAACCAGTCTTTGTTTGCATATTGGAACAATAGTCAATGTGGCATTTCTGGGGAGGTTGTGGTGAAAAGGTATAATGAATGAATGGCACAAGCTCCATAATGTGATTGGCCATTTTTCATTCAGTCTGATTTATCCATCAGCCAGGCGGCTGACATTGTTGGCCAATATTAACTTATCACAGATTTATCAAAATCAGCTTTCATGTCTGTTATGATAAAATAAAACTGCAATGTAGAAATGCCAAGCTGTTTGACTCATGAGCTACTGTTCTAGCTACGTCCATCGCTGTTTAGTGAAGCTTGTCTCTGTATTTGGCTGTGTTTTCTGTATGTAAAAAAATATATCTGAAATGCTGCTTGTGTGTTTTCAAATTGTTGAAGATATTTTCTTGTAGTCCCTCACCTGTGATTAACTGAACCCCTACCACATCTCTGTGCACCAAATGTATCTTTACATTGTAATCTTTATTGGCCTGCAACGCAGTACTCTTGAAATCTTAAAGATTTTACATTTGATTTAATAAAATTCATTAAAGTTAGCATCTCCTTAGCATCGCCAAAGATTAATGACAAAGTAGAGAAGCAGCTACATGTGAACATAATTCCCAAAGAGTTACTCCTGATTTACTTATTTCAGTTCTAATTCCTTACATAACTGTGTGTTCTTATGATAACCATGTGTTAACAGTAAAAGAGGATGATTAATACAGACTACAGTAATTTACATTAAAGCTGTGTGGCTGCCCTACTTTCATGTTTCTAATTAGCCCCAATGATTATGGAAATAATTTCAGTTATGGTAATTACTGCTCCTTATTTTCTGCTACACGAGTGCATGCTTTTGTGTGTGTGTGATGAAATCTAAATCCAATCTCTTTTCTTTAATTATTTTTACAACCATTGTAAATTTTTCAAAAATCCTGAATAGTTGTAATTTTCGGGGCATTAAAATGAATTTTTAAGATGGTGAAGATACTTATTAATGAGCCACAGAGGATCACAGGATTTGTATTAACTTTCCATCCTGTCTAATTTTCTGTTCACAGGAGATGGTGAAGGACGGTGAGATACTGTGAGATTCTCTTATTAAGCCCGGATAAGCATGAGAAGAAAAGGATGAAGTTTGTTGTAATAAAATGGAGAGCTTGTGCAACAGTGAAGTAAGTGTTTGAGAGCAGTTCAAGGTTGTGTCAAAACATGCTTTCTGTTTGAGAGAGGAGAACAGGAAGGCTGCTGTTGTCACTTAAGAGGAGAATGGACATTTCATCAGTGCTATGGAGGTATGTTGGATGCTAGAAACAGATGTCCTTCACTTAAAAAGACCACAACTAAATGCTAATGCTAGAATAGATCATCTTTTCTAAAGACCAAGGCCACAAAACATACTTTACTACAAAATAACACATGACATTCTGTTCAGTTCAATTTGCTTTTCAGTACATTTTATGTTCAGTACATAGACTACAACCTTCAATATCACAACAGTTCTGCTTTATAAATGTAGAGAGTGATTATGTCATAAAAAAGAGCATTTCTAAAAAAAAAAAAAAAAAAAAAAAAAAGCAAAGAGAACTGGGCTGGTGATGCAAATGAGAAGCAGGCAGAGAGATATTCTCTTTGGCCAAGTGTCCAAATCAGAGGACTAGTATGGCCCACGCATGACATTCAGAAATCTACAGTTCTCCAAATACATGACAGCAACAGCAACAGAGCGCCTGGCAAACAATGTTGGTGTTTGTTAACATTTATTAAATATTAAAAGCAGACAGACAAATAAATATACAAAGATACAACTAGGAATGTAAATTCTGAGAAATTTTATTAACTGATAATCTGTAACCTTCCTAATCAATAATCAAATAATTAATAACGCAAAATGAACTGACTCAGTCCGTGTCCTGATGTAGCTGCTTTCAACACTGATCCTACGTGTCTACAAGGGTGTTTTTTACTCACATGGAAATGCACCGTATCTGAACATCGCCCACTTAGTGAATGTGCACTAGTCGGCCACCAGGTGGTCACATGACCGCCCTTCAGACCTTCAGTCCAGTAGAGGTGTCGAACCAACATGGTTACTCAGTTGCAAACTTTCTCTTTTACTACGAAAACAGTTCAGCAAAAAGTATTTCTGAAAGCATTATAGGTGAGAAATAAGCTGCTGAATCTGTCCTCGTTATAGTTCAACAATGGCTAATCTTGATGTTTTCCGAAAGTTTCGCTAAGCGTCAGACCTCCACTCCCCACACCTCATTTGCATCAAGTAGAAGTCAAGTCCACTTGATGCAAATGAGCTGCTCTCTACAGGAGTTCCCCCTGTAGAGAGAAATAGTTCCTATTCCAATGAAGATACTTCTGACTGACCCTGAAACACTCCATGGAGGGTTTGATGCTGATTGGTTCAAATCAGAATTGACACAAGCTGATTGGTTAAATTGGGAGAAGAGTAAAAAGTACCATTTTATCTGCCCTCTCCATGTTCTCATCAAGTATTCTTCCTTTCTCCAACATCACAATCAAAAATGAAAAACTCACCATATATAATAACGCAAAAAATCATAGGCTACTTAATGATTTGCTGATACTGGCTGTTACACACACCAACATGTAAAGAAGGGGAGCAGTGAGACTTTTTTTTCTTCTTCAAGCACTGCTATTTGTGCCAGAAAGATTGTGTGGTTTTCAATGGTAATGACCATATTAAGCAGCATGGGGGCAACAATTTGATGTCGACTAATCTCTCATCTATCTGCCTTGCTGCCCCTATGAAGTCTGCAATTTCTGTGCTGACACAGTATGTCCTAGCTTTGGTCATTTGATATTGCGAATCATTATCATTAGCTGATAATGCAGGAATCAGATAAGGTGTTGCTGTGCTTCAGTTTTGCAACTGAGGATGTGGGGTCCTGGCTAGTTGCCCATTTTGCCCAGTTGGTAACCCAGCCTTGCCATAGCCCAACTTAAGCAGAGATCATGATTTTTTGTAAATTTGGAAACATTTCTTATAGAGCCCATGTTCTGCTTCTTTTGTGTGTTACTTTAGTGTGTTATAGTTTTTTGTTGTATGTAATGCGACAGGAGCCTTTCAGAAAGAGTGTGAGCAGGAGCAATCTAAAGTAATAGAAAAATAATCTTTCTTTAATTTTAAAGCCTGTCAGTATATTGAAATAGACCCCCAAAATAAAATTATAAACCTGTAAAAGTGCAAAACATGGGCTCTTTGAAAGACGTTTTTACTATGTCATTATTATAACACATATAAAGTGACTGTTTTGGGTTTTCATGCTGTCAGAAAACAGCAAAATAATCACAAAAATCAACAATCAATTCATCATCTATACACTGAGAGTCACAGGAGGGCTGGAATTCATCCCACCTGACATATAGTAGGGGACACCCTGGACAGGTCACCAGTCTATCACAGGGCTACATATAGAGACAAACAATCACACTCATACCTACGGACAATTTAGAGTTACCAACTAACCTCAGCATGTTTTTGGACTGTGGGAGGAAACCAGAGAACCCGGAGAAAACCCCCACATGCACAGGAAGAACATGCAAAGCCACACAATCAATTCTGCTTTGTTGAAAAAACAAAAAAGTTCTAGTGATATTTTCTTTGTCTGTGTTGGGCAACTAAATAATCATTTCCCCTGCCAACCTCCTCAAAAGGTCTGATCTTTTATGGCCCCAACAGAGAGCATCAGAGTGCTGCAGATGGATCAATAAGGTTAAGCGCAAACTGTTTTTCAGTGACTCCTAATGTGCTCTATCAAACAGTTCACAAAACAAGAAAAACTTCTGACACTTACACTTTCAAGAAGTCCTCCCAACCCTGCCAGTTTGTGACCAGCTGCCATGCTGATAGCAAAACTGAAGCTTTCCTTGAACAATCTGAGGAGTTTCTTTAATCATTTTGCCAGCAAACCTGAGGGGATCAGGTTTCAAATCTCTCATTTTTCTGCAGAGTTACACTGTACACCTCGGCTGAGCCGGGTTCTGTGCTCAGCATTGTGAACAAATCTTCCTGTCAACTTCAGAACAAACATTTTTAGACGTTTTCCCCTCCTGATTTCTGAATGTTGTTTTATACACTATTGAACCTCATGTTGTTTACAGTTCCCTCCAGTCTCAAATACACCACAGTCCTTTTTCAATTGTGTCAATTTCAAGGTTGCAGAAAAAACTTTTTTCTTTTTACCTTTGCAGCAATTTTCTAATAGAGTAAACTGAACTGAAAAGCTCTCAGCGAGAGTGCTACCAATGATGTTAAATACAGAAGAAATATAACCCCAAAAATAACATAAGTAGAGACAGCCAACTGAGCACAGGGCTACTGTTAACATTTCAAGCATCAATAAGCACATATTGACTTATTCGTACTAGTGGGGAGCAGTGGCAAAGACATTTTATTGCTATTGGACGAAACACCAAGAAAAAAGGTCAGGTTTGTCTGGCACATAAATACTGTACAGTAGACACACATTCCCTCCTGCCTCCCTCCGTTTCTTTCTCTGTGTGCATCATCAGACAAAGACCACTCAGATCAGCGGTAATCCCTCCCCTTGTCTGCAGGTTTACAGTATCCTGGGAGGTTTACATCACTTCATTATGCTGAGATTAATGTACTGAGCCTCACCGAGCAGCTCTGACTCCCAACACCATGTGAACCTGCCAATTACTCACGCAGCCTTGAAAGATGTCGGCGGCCTGTGGGTGGATTATGGGGAAGTGAGGGAAAGAACACAGCTTCTGAGCTGAAAGTGATCAAACTTCAAAGGACTTGCTGTCAAAACTGAGCACTGGAGTTCATACAGAACGTGGGAGTACAGGACACGTGTATAGTTTGGATCTTCATGTGATAGCTTGTGACATGCAGTCAGATTTACAGCCTTGGAACAGCTTTCCGTTTGACACGTTGTGTAAAACTGCTGGATGTGACACAAAGCCTGACTCTACTGACTACGGGTTTATAGAGGGGCTACTGCAGAATAATGTGATCGCTTTGCTGGGTGCTTATTTTGAATGAGAAAAAGATGTTGATGGAAGTCTTACATGACTCACCGGATGTAGAATGTGGGTCTAAACCTCTCGCTGTGTAACCATTCTTGAAGTCTCCTTTGCTATTTGAAAAGACAACAACTTCCATGCATGACACCTACACTCTGAAAACTACATTTTGACATAGATTTGAATCATGGAATGAGGCATGGTTGCCTGGTTATTACTCCGTTAAGGAGGCAGTGCCTCGGTGGACGATCACGTTGGTTTGTCCATCTGTTAGCAACATTACTCAAAAATAGATTTGGATGAAATTTTCAGGGAAGGTCAGAAATGACACAAGGACCAAGTGATTAGATTTTGTCAGTGATGTGGCTTATAATCCGGATCCATGGATTTGTTAAATATTTCTGTATCATTGCAAGATAGTGGCACGACGTCACAGTAACTATGACAACAAGTGAACAAATGTCAGTTGCCTGCTGACGATCACTATTGTGATCCTACTACAAATCAACCGTTGCAGACTTATCGAGATTTATGTGTCCGAAATGATACAAGAAACAACTGACTAAATTGTGGGGGTGTTTCTGAGTCCCATCAATTCTTGCCGCCCACTATATATTTAGGTCATGCAATTCAGTATCCGTACATAATGTACACATGCATAACACAAGCCTGTGCAAGATTTGAGGCATCGGAAATGATACAATGACTGAGCAGCCTTGGCCGATGACACACAGCTGTACATTGCTGTATCTCCTGATGACCCAGAGCCAATAGATGTTCTTTCAACTGCATTTCATATGCCAAATTGTGAATAGCAGAGAGTTATGTACAGCTCAATCAGGACAAATTGTGGTCTTTAGTAGATAAGATAAGCTAAGTCCTTTATTTCTCCCCACGCCAGGGGAAATTCACATTGTTACAGCAGCTTATGTAGCAATAGACGTAGTAATAGAAATAAAATAATAATAGAACAGTAGTAATAATATTTAGAACATGTACAGGGATGAGAAATGAGGATGAAATAGTGCAGTAGTGACACTGTAAGACAAAAGTGAAACTCAGAAAGAGAAACTCAATGTGTAACCACAAGCACTGACAATAAAAACCATCTCAAGAAAAGAGAAACCTCATCTTTGACTTGGATCTCAGTTTCGAGCCTCGCATCAGAAACTAAGAATGCATTTTATCATTCAGAGGACACTGCCAGAGTGTGACAGTTTCTCTCTGAAGCTTTTTGTCTTTTGTTGTGTAAAGCATTTTGTTCCATTCTATTTTCATGAAAGTGCTATACAAACAAAGTCTGACTGATTGATTGTTTGTTACCATTTTAGTTTAGCATGGTAACAATGTCTATTAACACTAAGCAGCTGAGGCTGATGGGAATGCCACTAGTTTTGTCCCCAAAGTGGTTACAATTCATCCTGAGAGGGACATGAATGTCTAAATCATTTCAATCAAAAGATATTTTATTCATAATCATAAATGTCCTATCTATCACTGGAGAAGAAGTTGGGTAATGTTCATATCAAGTTATGTACAGTTCCAACCAGAATTTGCAGAATTTTTTATCTGGATCAAAGCATGGACCAACTGGGTGTTTACCATCCCCAGAGCAGCACTGCTGGTGTGGCTGAAAATGTTCCTGCCTGCAGCTGCAGCTGAGTTTCTGAAGCAGTGAGCGGTTACAACATGCTTGAAAACAAATGGCCATAATTGCCGAGACTGTTTATCTATGAATAGGGAGCACTCAATCTGTTTCATCGTGTAGAAGAGGCCTTCAAAGTGCAAAACATCAACACTACACACAATCAGAGATATAAAATGATGAGATACACTATTCTATGAAGAAATTATAATTTTTTTTTTCATTTTTAGCACTCAGGGCTTGGGAAAGTCATTGTTGAGTGAATGATTTGGGTAAAAAGCAGTGGATTATTATTGAAAATAGAATAGTAGCTACAGTGAGCTCATAGAGGTGTTCTACTAGTTTAAGTGCTTTGAAACTGTGTGAAATGTATCACTCTTGTACAACTATTTCCTTTCAAACACAGCTTACTTCATGCTGTTATGAAACAGCTGCTCATCAAGTCCATCAAAACTCGTGTGTGTGCATGTGCGATTTTGTGTGAAATGAGGAATTTGAGGGTTTCTGGGCGTTAATTTGAGGAAGTTGTGGTCAGATTTGGGTGGGGGGCACAGAGAGATTGATATTAAGACAGAGATGAGTGAAAGAGATTCGTCCAGACTGAAAGAGAACTGAGATCAACACAGCGCTGCAGGTAAACAATATTTTACAATTAATATTTCACAATGCATCAAAGGCTGTAAAAACACTGCAAACATGTCAAAGATAAGTTTTAAGGTTTCTGGTAAATCGTTTTAATTGGAGGTTTTCAAGGTTTTGCGAAATAGTTGAAGCCATTTTCAGAGAATTTGCTGTTAATTATTGAGCATGTTAACAGAAGTAGTAGTTCATTCAGATCAACTACTTTATGTATTTTAAAGCAGCTGCAGATGAAATATACTCACAAAATGTAAAATTCATAAATAAAAAACATCAGATCACTCCCAAAGGACATTACTGAGTCCGTTTGGTGAGTTCACACTTCAGCAAAAACCCCAAACAGTTATCCAGCATATAGCTGATAATCAACGTAAATGTTAAATTAACTTTTAAAACTGGTATTTTTCACTTGATCCACACAACTAATGAGTGGTGACAGCTAGAATCTCTGTTGTGAAAAGTCAGCGGTTGTGAAACATATGGAAATTTATTTTAAGAAGTCGTGCTGGGTGTCTGCTCTTCCTCTTTCTGAAATTGAAACATCCTGAAACAGCCTACTCCCTCCTTTCTCTATCTTCTCAGGGTTATTCACACGCTGAGGTCTCACCCACCAAGCGAGATGAATAAATGCCCCACTGCTGTTAATAGTCCTGCTCATCCAGTCTGTGTCAGTGGTAGTGATGCTGTCCAGATGAGTAAAACAGGCCCTAATGCTAATAATGTGAGCCTCAGAGCAAAGAACAAGGACAGACAAGGACCACATCACATCCAGGAGCCTAGACAGCGTCCTCTGTCAACGATCTCCATCTCTGATGTGACCCCCTACTCTCATCAGCGCCGGTGGTCAGCCGACTTCTGCACATGCGGGAACTCTACCGGCATTATTGTGAGGAAGAAGAAGAAGCAGCCAAAGCCTCCTCAGCGTTGCCTCGCCCTCCTCCAACCCCACTCAGATTCCCAGGCTTCAGTGAGACGCTACTCCTGCCCTCCTTTGGGGACCTCTACCTCACCTGGTCAGTCCTCTTCCTCTTCCTCCTCCTCCTCCACCACCTCATCCTGCTCCTCACCTCCTCCCACCCAGACATCTGTCGTCGCTGGCCACGACCCTCGAGGCTGGAGGTTGCATCGTAAGTCCAGCTCCACCTCCTCTCCGCTTCGCGCTAACAGGCTGTCTCTACAGATTTCCATCCCTGTCACCCCTGTTCCAAACACTCCAAACAACCCAGAGCCATCAACAAAACCTGCCCTCAGACCCAAACCTTTCCATCGCCACCACTCCGACTCCTCGGCCTCCCTCAGATTTTTGGGAAGCCCTCGTTCTGGGGTGACAGCAGAGGAGCTCTGTGCTGTGCGTCTCCGCCATGTCACACTTTCTGATGACGATGTCTTCACCAAGGGGGCTCAAGAGAAAGACAAGGTGACCACTCGGCCACGCAAAATACCACCACCTGTTCCGGAAAAAACAGCCTTGGCTAGACAAATAGCACAACTGATTTCTCATTCACGGCGGCGCTGTGGGCAAGTTACAGCTAAAAGCGACAAAAATGAAAGCCTTCACACTGGCGTGATGACGCCAAATCCTGAATATTCACACCAGACTGTGGAAAACAGCAGCATATGTGCACGTGTCAACAATAGGTAAGTACTCAAAAATTCCTTAATACTCATGTAAAGGAAAAATTACATCAGATTAACACCTGAAGCTAACAGAATTCCAAGTTAAAGAGATAATCTGGAAATTGTACAGTACACTAGAAAGTTGGAAAATTTGTGAGGGACACATACAGAGCCTCGAATGTGCAGATTTTTCCCATAGAATCCACTTACATATTTGGTGCTGCCCTCTAGTGGCACTGCTCTGGACCAACGCACACATATTGCAAACGAAATGTAGAATAAAGTGTGGATTTATAGCTAACCATAATATTTATTTTCAATAAATGCATGGATAATAATTGGTGATAATAACTATGGAATCAAGTGACAGATGCATTTAAACTTTCACAATTACTAGAGCATTAAATCAAAATTATTCTTGTCATTTTTACAGCTGTAGCATTAGAATTATACAAGAGAATGAAATTTTTTTTTCTTTCAAAACTGTATTTTTTAATAAAGAAGTTTAGTATGAAGCTTGAATAAAGCATCGCAAATGCAACATGACTGTCAGTTTTTAGCACAGTTTTTTGTTAAAAAACAAACAAAAAAAATAAGTTGTTGCATACGAAGATGATGCCCAACATTGTCTTTGCAGTTTGGAGAGATTCAAGCCCAAACACCTGAGTGTCTTTCATCCTGATTAACTTTTGATTGATTTCCTTTATGAAATGCTGAGTGAGAGGAGGGGTTTCACAGTGTTTCCTGTCTTTCAGCTGGGCTACATCTTCATATCAGCAGCGATAGGGAGAGGTCCACCCCACACTTCCCTGGCTGAGGAATCTGAAAGAAGAGAACCGAAACCTTCTCTAATCACCGACACCAGACTGTGTGAAGTAGATAGAAGATGTTTCTCCCTGGGGATTGGACACCATGTTCTGTCTGCTTGATTTAAGGTATTTTCAATTGGCTGAAATTCCTACAGACTAAAACACACTTTTATAGTTCCCACATCAAAGAAAGTGAGTGTTATTACTTGAGTTTTGCATCGTTTTATCTATTTACCAGATTGTTGGATCCATGCTTCTTCTTCTTTGTTGTGGAAATATGACTTTGTTTTTTGCTTTGTTTTCTGTTACAAGCCGGGGCAGCTTTAAGGGAACACGTGGTTACTTTTGTAGAAGGAAACAAACCCTGCAGATGTTGTAACTCCTGCTCATTATGAATACAGACGATAAAACTCAGAGAGCGCAGTACTCCGCCAAGGCTGTTCATTCCCTCATATGCCATTGTCAGAAATGCAGTATTTTTTATTTTTAGAAATACAGCATTTGTTTATTTATTAGTTATTGACAATCAGAAGTCATGGCACCATAGAATGTGTCCATTTAATAGAGATGTACCCACAAACAACATGACCTTGAGCACAGGCGTGTCTTATGCATGTGTACGTTATGTACACACACCAAATCGTGTGACCTAAATATGTAGCGAGTGGTGGGAATTGACGGGACTCAGAAACACCCCCACAGCTTAATCAGATGACACCATGAGGATGTGTCATCAGTTATTTCAGGCCAGCACGTATAATTTCTATTCATTGTTTTAAAAATATCAAAAACAATGGTTAAAGCTTCTCAAGTGTGATGATTTGCTTTTTTAATTCGCTGAATACAACACTGTCAATTAAGCTTTTCAAATGCCACGTTACTTACAGCCAATTTAATCAATTATAAATAAGCTGTTTTAACTGTTTAACAGTGCAGGTAATCTCTGCTTTGGTCAAAATACATGATGAGTGGAGCCATATGAGTGTATGAAAAGTGTTACTTTTCTAATAAATTTTGTGAAAAACCTGTGCTTCTTTGTTTGTTGTTATCAGCAGTTCACATGGTCTGATGTATTTTGACACTCCAGTTGAATTTCTGCCGCTATGCTCCAGTTCATGCTTGGCAGGCTCTTATTATATGCTGAATAATACTGAGGTAAGCTCAAGTGCGTTTGTCCGACAGATGCACGGATGCAATGGCTAGTAGCAGGAAAATCTGACCTGCTTGTGCCTGCTATGTGACTGGACTAGTATGTGGACTTAATGAAAGTGCAGAGAATCTCAAAAACTGGGATCCTCACAGCAAAAGCTGAGAGTGTACAGAGAGTCTAATCACAAAGAAGCAGCTGCTCACTTGGAAATCACTGGGGAAACTGAAAAAATGGATATTATCATTTTGTGTTTACTGGTTAAAGGTTACAAACAACTGCAGTTTTATAAATGTAAAAAAAATACAGATTTTTTTTTTGCTGCAAAAGAAGCAGGGAAAAACATGAAATTACAGTGAGAGGATTAAGCCCAGACTGTGTAAAGTAGCTGCAAAAGGCCATCACTTGTTTACCTTCTGTTACCCAGATTAGGTTTCAAGCTTTTCTCTGCACATTCATTGTCAACTTTAACAACTAGGCTCTAATAGAAGTGAGTGTTGAGTCCAACTGATCAAAGGGCAACACTTCATTTCACAGGTCCCAAAGTTTCCTATTAATTTTCTAAAGCAGAACTGACTGGGTAATTGGAGGGGTTGTAATTTTTTAAGGGAAACTGAGACATTTATTATGGGAAATTGAGACAAAGTAGAATCTGTATCTTTCCACTTCTTTCCACATGTAAACATAATATTTGTCCTTGTATGATAGAGTAGAATGAAGCTTGTTCTTCAATAGAGAAATACATAAAAACTGATTTTAATGGACCTCTGTAAATCTTTCCATTCATTTAAGGTATGCTACAGTGACATTTACTACATTTCCCATCATGCAACTCAGAGTTAAAACTTACCATTTCATAATATACACTTTCTATTATTAATTTTCCGGCAACCCATTACATATGTGACTGACTTTAGTAGTTGTTAGCATTCCAAGGATAGTTGTTTGCATTGCTAAGAAACATTTAAATATACGCCACATAAATATAGTAAAAACATTATATAATATTTGATTAAAGAGGTGAGCTTCTACGCTTCATTTTTTAAGAGAAAAGTAACTGGAAGGCCCACAGCAGCTCACATTTACAGCTATTCATTTTGCCCTGTGGTTGTTCTGTTAATATAACAATACAATATAATCATTTTAAATAAAGTCAGAGTAGGCCCAGTGAATAATTGGAATGTAACAGTGTCTTGAGCTGGCCCAAGAAAACCAGATAAAAATTCCAAACAGCTGTATACAGTACGTGACTTCTTTATTTAATGTGTGGTAACGTGGTTGCAAGCAGCTTCAACTCCCAGAGGCCCCGACCTTTGCTGCATGTCATTCCATGCATGCTTTCTCTTCCATGCCCCAACTCCCAATTCCTGTTTATCTCTACTGTACTATCTTTAAAAAGTCCAAAAAACAAGCAACAACAAAAGCCCAGCCCTTTCAGCAATATGCAGTTGTTGACAACAAATACATTTAAAACGTATGAGCCACTAGCAGAAGAACCCAGTTTGTGTTAGGCAATTTTTCCCTCTCCTACTTTAACTGTATGTATATATACACAATACAATACAAAAAATATCCTATCGTATAAATTCCTATCAATTTAATTGCAAAAAAGTAAGGCGTAGTCTGATGCCAGACAGTTTATGATTTATGCTAGTGATAAGTGAGGTTAATAACATATCCAGTGGAATGTCTCGATGTGAATTTCTTGGCTTGCCAAATGGAAAGCGACGTCAGTGAGGGCGTGAAACAACTTGTAGACTAAGAAGGCTCTTCCTTCTTAGCCTACCTGACTATTCTGGTATTCGGGTATTCTTCTATTCTGCCTGTCTCTCAGTTTCCATCACATTTATCACTGCCGGTCTATCAGCGGCTACATCACTTGTTGGCTTCAATGCAAACATTGGCTTCTCCCACCTACCAGTAGTCCTATTTTAGCCACAAGCCATGTGCCATAATAATAAAGCCAACTGATGTCTCATGTTGGCCACTCTCCTCGCATGATGTAATTTTTTTCTGGCATATCAAAAAACTTGATCAGCCTGAATAATCCTCTCTTGTAAAGAAAAAAAAAGACTGAAGACCATCAAGCCATTGATAAGCTCAAAGCAGATTCCATTATTGCAACCAAGTTAAACTGTGTCTGCTGTCGATGCAAACCAAACAGATGTTATGTTGTTTTCAGAGTGAATCATCTGCAGTATATAGGACAAAGCAATCTTTAATTATAGTAATATGAGTGAGAGGTAAAAGCATGTAGACAGAGAAGTTTGGATGGAGTCTAATGGAGTTGTGTGTGAATCTGGGTTTGGTCCGCTGAGATGTGTCGAGCAGACCGGAGAGAGATCTGCAGTGTCGGCTGGGAGCAACGCTGCAGGCAGGTAAATGGTGAGGCTGAAAACCGCCACATTTACACATAAACACAGGCAGACAGAGACCACACATTCAATGTGCATGCAAATCTAAAGATGCGGCATCTCAAATTTCCTCTTCATTTCACTTTTTTTTACATTGGCTGAGCAAGAAAATAGTGTGGGGAAAGTTGTGTACTTGATACTCTTTTTCGTAAAATAAACTTCATCCTAAATTTATGAAAATAACAGCAAATATATCCCTCAAGAAATGAAGACCAGCAGGAGAAATCATTCCACAAATAAATTCACATTTTTAGGGTCTAAATCTAGATGAAAGTACAAAAATACACAACTTCATGCACTGATACTTGCTGCACTTAAAGCCTGAAGACAACAAGCTGAATGCTGCTTTCAACTCTGTAAAGATCTGAGTGTTGCTAATTTTGCCTGTGTATAGCTACTGTGAAATCAAGTCTTTCTGCCACGAAGTAATGGCTCTGAACTCTGCAGAAAGACAAACATGATGATCACGTGACTCTGAATCACTCTGATGGCACACAGGCTATGATCACACCCACAGTTTGTAGCCTTTGGGCAAAACCTAGTTAGAAGTTTTACTTCAGGGGGAGAAAAAGGGGTACAGCTGTAGGATTCATCCAGTCACTCATCATAAAGAAGCTGCAGGTTAAGTTTTGTTAAAAACCCAAATAATTGTATTAATTCGCTTTTAGATTTGGCCTCATTTCGGATCTGCTCTGCAACTATCATGCAGCATTTTACTCCTGATTCAGGAATCAGTGCATCACACAATGGCTGCATTTAGTAGTACTGCATAATTTGATGCCTTTACAGCACAATGAACACATAGAAAGAGGTGGTCTAGTTCCAGTTGGATGTATCAGTCTGAAGAGTGACTCTGACAAAAGTGTTGTTTTTCTGCTTTTCGGATGCAATGACGCATGTAAACAGTGGAAAAGCACTAGTGTATGTCGATATGGTAACAGAGTGCAGCAAAATCCTGGACCGTGTGACCATAAATACACAACAAATAATGCAGTTTATTTTTAAAATTATGGCTGTGTCGTAAGAGTTAAATACCATGTTCTAAGACCTAACCAGTTCTAGGGATAACTGGACCAATGCCATTTTGAGGATACACTGGATCAGTCTGCACCAACTACTGGGCCCCTAGTATGTACTGCAGCTAATCAATGGTTTTCTTGTCTCCAGTGCTACAAAGACTGTTTATTGCAAATATCATTACCGCTGACCACGGACAGTTTGACAATTTGGTCAGTATTTGTGCAGTGCTTCTGTCACTGAATAGGAAATGCTCTTTTAAGATGTATTTTTATGCTGATTTTTTTGCACTAAGTTATTTTTATAATGTTGGATACGAGCTTTTTTTTTTTTTTTTTTTTAAATGTTCATCTTAATCCCCTAAATTTTTGCCAGTGATTTAAAAACTAGGAAAAACTACATTTTTGGCTCAGTGGTAGGCAGAAAAAAGGAGAAGCAGATAGATACAGAAGCCATTGCTACTTTGCTAAGCTTGTGGACATGAAATAGCATGATAAGTATAGTCTACATTAAAGGTCCCATATTCAGCAAATCAGCAAATCAATAGAAGATTCACACGTCTCTCAGTTTTTCAGCTCAAAATACAAAATACTATAAACATGGTTCATTTCACCATGACTTTGTAACAGGCTGCTCTAAATGGACCGTTTTGCTATTAAAATCAGAGTTTAAATACTTAGTGGTGTGTAAAGCTCAGAGGCTAACTTGTGGGAGGTTTGAGGAGGGGCACAAATAAGCATCTCTGTATCTTAACAGCTTATATTTTCAAGTTTATAACACAAAATACAACAATGAAGGATTTTCACCATATGGGACCTTTAAGTCTAGCAGTCTTAACAGGTGCTTTAATAGAGCATGCATATGTGACAATTCCAAGTTAAACCCTGCACGAAGAGATTTAGTGTTGTTAGACGAGACAAGATAAATCTGTAAAGGGCAGCACAGTGCGTTGGCAAAAGAAAACGACACAATGTGTTTGCTACATCACACATTAATACAAGCAGACTAGAAGGTGATGCTGCTGATAAATGCTGCTGTTCAGTTCACTAAAGAACTTTATCTTTCGTTTATAAGTTGTTGTTTTTTTAACAAAGTTTAGGTCTCAGATTGCCCGTGGGCATTTGTTTAGTTAATACACTGACACATATAGTTAAATAAGTGCACTGCCGACAGACTGTATATCTACTTAGGCAATCTGAAAAAATGCAGATATTAAGAGTGTTATTAATGCCGTTTGTTGTCATTAAATTATTGTAATTTATCAGATGCCAAAAATACAACAACAGCAACAACAAAAATCACCACCAACAACCACCCTGCTCTCATACACTAAAAACATAACTAAGTAAATACACTTTGGAGCTCTGCTGCCTTTTGCATTTTTGGGCCCATAGAGAATGTATATTAGAGTCACTCTCCAGCTGATTTGGAGAAAACTACACTCATCTGAGACGTTCCCTACCTTCCTGTGGCTCCCTGAACACATGGATATCAAGAAATTATTTAAAGTTGTGGCTCCTACTTTTAAGATTCTAGAGGTTTTTCTTTTTTTTTTTTTAATCTTAACAGACACAATAAATGCCATCTAGAAGTCCAATAATCTCAAACAAACCTTACAAGGCATGTGAGTAAAAATTCTTTTTGACCAGTGTGGTCCACACGATCCTGCAGACCAATTGTGGCCACTCTGGCACAATTACCTTCAACCCCAGCACTGTTGCTGGAGGCTTTTGTGATGGGAATGAACTTCAGATATAAGTTTTCACTCAAACTGAGAGATTAATAACTGCGAGCTGAAGAGGAAGAAGGAGCTGAAGTCCCAGGAGTCTAAATGAGATGGTGAGATGCACTCTGAGGAAGAACAAGAAGAAAAGATGAAAAGGCAGAGAGGAAGAGATCTTTTCATCCCTCAGAGTGAAGAGAGCAACCGAGGCAGAACAGACTGACACTTATTAGCCTGCTGCACTATGAGTGTGTGTTTGGGACAGCCTGTTATGTGAGGACGATGTGTGTGTCAGCATGGTTTTGTGAGAAAGCGCATATGTGTGTGTTCTAAGTGTTATTGTAGGTACCCCAGCAATAGTAATGAAATCCTGAAAACTAATAGGTTCTCAGCAATAGACACATAGATGAGTTTGTCTTCTTATCTATTTTATTGTCAAGCTCAAGTAGCACTCACCATCTATATTTCTGTGTGTATATCAATGTGGTGGACTCCATTATAATGCTTCAGTGGATTATATGCCCATTAAATCCAGATAATATAGTCCTCTCCATACAGTGTATCCATGGCTGTCAACATAACACATTTCCAGATTACAGATTTCTACCTGAGGCAACATTCAAGTACACATTGTCAGCTTTATATAGAAGATTTAAAATGACAAAATCAAATAGATATAAAGTGAGATACAATTTTTCATAGTTTTCTTTTATTGCATACTGTGTCATGATTAAAGAAATATGTGTTTAAAGGGCAGTTACTTTGCTCTTCGTCTTGTTTTTCCCACTGTGACACAACATTTCACAATTAAGGGATATGTACCTATCAACCACAACATTAAAACCACTGAGAGGTGAAGTGAATGACATTGATCTTCTTGTTAATGCAATGTTCAGTTGGAAAACCTTGGCATTCATATGGACAGCTAGACCTACCTAGATATTCTTTCTCAAGCATGCTTTCCTATGGCAGTGGCACCACCCAACACCACCAACCTCCCACATGCTGGATGTTGGTATGTCAGTTATAACTGTCGTCAAGCACTTGAATGTCCACAACTCCACTTTTTGTCATTCAAGAAATTATTTCAGACACTCGTGTCCATCATAATCTTGGCCCCCAAAATGTCCACCAACCTCACCAAGCCCTTCAGGAAGCATTGACAACCTCTCTAACTCTATGTGTAGCGTGTGGTGTACTAGTCTATGATACCACTCTCAATCAGCACATTATCATTTCCAATGTAGTGTGTACTTGGTTGTTGCATGACGTACACTACTGTTCAAAAGTTTGGGGTCACTTAGAAATGTCCTTATTTTTGAATGAAAAGCATTTTTTTATTTAGTGAAGATGACATTAATTTAATCAGAAATACAGTCTAGACATTGTTAATGTGGTAAATAACTATTCTAGCTGGAAATGACTGATTTTTAATGGAATACCTACATAGGAGTACAGAGGAACATTTCTAACAACCATCACTCCTGTGTTCTAATGCTACATTGTGTTAGCTAATCATGTTGAAAGGCTAACTGATGATTAGAAAACCCTTGTGCAATTATGTTATGGCATGAATAAAAGTGTGACTTTTCATGGAAAACATGAAATTGTCTGGGTGACCCTAAACTTTTGAACAGCAGTGTATATTTGGTTGTAGAGATTTTGTGTGTTGGAAAAACAAGTGTTCATTTCCCTTTAGATGTTGCGTAAAATACTACATGCTCTTTCAGTAAATAATGGAATTAGGCTTCAACATGTGCAGGTATTTATAAGAAGTATAATTTAAGTAAAGACTGATGAAAAGAGTGAAATCTGAATCTGGAGGTTCTGGAGAAAGCTGGCCATCAGGACATAGTGAGCCCATCTGTAGGGTGGAGTTTCAGACAGAGGCTTAACCAGTGCAAGGGCCAGATGGAATATGAACTTGCGCAGGGTCAACTGAAGATAAATAAGAAGTTACTTTAACCACTTATATGCCAGCAAAGCCTCACAACAAAAATATAAATTCTCCTTTAATGCCAAAAATGTAAATAAGTAAAACATATTTTTACCTTTTTGTGCACATATATGTATAAGAATATAATACATACAATAAGATGTATTGTATTTCTTTGTTTTTTGTTTTAAGTTTAGCCATTTGACATCTTTTGCACCGGGTAAGTGATTCCACTGGCTGCTACAGTCACAGTGCAGTTAAAGCAGTACTCAGCTGTATTTAAAGCACGCTACAGTTAGCTGCATGAAATCATGCCATTACTGAACTAAAAACCTCTTCAGTATAAAATGCTTGCAGCTGTGTACCCTTTAGTGGAGTTTGTGATCCGAAATGTGACACAGTGTCAACATGCTCTGTGATGTTACAAGATGTAGAAGCACAAATAATATTACTGCGCAATGTGCTTTTAGCTGAAAGTTTCAAAATCCCTCAAAACAATATCGACAAAACAAAAGTTCAGTCAATTGAAGTTGATTTTTTTTCCTACAAGAAACTGGTTGGTTGGATGTTTCCCTACCAAATAAAAGGCTGAAAGCTGATTCACAATCTACATGGAGAGTAAAATAACATTATCACATGTATTATTAGGATGGAAGTACACAGTGAAAGAACCAGAGAATTCTTACTGGGTTGGTCAGGCAGAGATTATTATTCACACTGGGAAGACACAGACACTGAGATCTCGGTAATTATTATTTTTCCCTATGTAGCAAATCACTGTAGGCCAAATAGTCCCTCACCTTTATAATTTGCTTAAGAAGGCATGACTGAAATATAGAAATGCACCGCAGGGACCCATGTAGTAGTTTAATAAGCCTTTACATGTAAACTTAAATTGATTGGAGAAAAAAAACAAGCAAACAAACAAAAAAAACCATCTGGAATGGTTGATCGAAGGTATGCTTTTCAAACACTTGAATACATTTCTTAACCAATTTTGCAGTATTAATCAAAAATGGATTAATTTGATATTGCTATTTTAAGCCATGGACACAATACAGGATGCAAAGATGGCTGTTACATATGTTACTGAACCAGCATAGCAATCCCAGTTGATCTTACCTTGATTTAACACATACACAGGCCAGAGGTCACTAAGCCTCACAGAAGGCTTTGTCATTGTGACCCTTTGCTAACTAACCCCCTACAATGCCAAACCAGGTGCTACAGCTAATCTGCAATACCTGAAGTGCGTATTATCTAAGAAAATTGTAGATACAAAATATTAAATGACTTGGATTGGATAAGAGAAAGTGGTCACATAATTTTGGGTTGCACTGCATATGCTAATTCGAGTAGTGGTGTGTCGCTACATGTGAGTCTGTCCGTGTTATCTGGTGCATGATGTGTCTGTGTGAATGTCACTGTGTGGCTGTGAGTCAGTGTTTAGGGCTGCAGCACATGCTGGAGCATTAGTGTGAATGTCTGTGGACCTTTTCCAGATCCTTCACATGCTGCAATAAGCCAACTACAGATGGAGCCATTAAAGTTTCTGTCAAATCCCCCTGAAAGGCTGAATAACCAATTAGTGTTCGACTACCACAAGCCTTTCACGACTTAATCGGCCATTCCTTTTCTTTTACATATTCATGGGACAAACACCGGCCTTTTCAAGCTGTTTTCTCATTCTTGTCTGATAAGCTGTGCAGACAATGGGGATGTTTTTTCGCCCAAAATAAAAAAAAGAAAGAATTGCCATTGTTATCGAGGTGGAGGGCGAAAAGCTAACTTGGTTTAAAAGAGCCTTGACAGATGGGAGAAAGTATAACAAATAAACAGAGCAAGATGCAGAAAGGAAGAGAAAAGTGTGAGGTCGCTAAGGGAAAATGGAGAAAATCAACAAATACACACACAGTGTGTGTCGAAAAGAGAAGCACAAACATTCATTTGATTCAGTGCAATAAACAGACAGCGAGCTGGAGAGTGCGTTTGCATTTTTAATTTACAGCTTGACAAAGGAAAGGACCTTGAAGAGCAGAGCATCACCACCTTCATCTGCCAGTCAAAAATGTTTTTATTTTTGTTTGTTTCTGTGCACCCAAAAGCAATTTGGCAGACCCGCAGCTCAATTAGGCAAACTGGCACCGAGAATCATCAACTTTTATGTTGTTACTGGGGAAACTGTGCTGCAAATGATTGCAAAAACATTTTTTCCCGTAATTTTACAATTTAGAATTTCATTTAGCAGACAATTTTATCCAAAGCGATGTACGTCTGAGAGTAGATACAACACAGCGTAGGTAGGCGGGGCAGCACTGAGGACCTTGTCTAAGGGTCCTCATTGGACAACTGTGCCCTGACCGGGATTTGAACCATCAATTCAAGCCAGTGTTGAGTCTCAATTATCAATGCTGTATTAAAATCCATTGCATATTTTCATGTGATTGCATCCCCCGAGTGATGTCTATTTATTTGATGTTGTAGTTTAAATTGTAGCTTCTAAGGATATACTGGTCAAGCTTTTTTTATGTCATTCCTGTGCACATTCCTGTGCTAAAGTCAGGGGTGCTAATCACTGAGCTATCCAGCTATTTTATAGTACTTTTTAAATTATTTGCTAAGCCACACAAAAATGAACAAATCAAATGCAAGTCCACATTTGTTTTCGAACATTCAGACAGGTTCAGATTTTTAAAATCTATCTTCATACAATACCATATCCATCTCTGCATTTCATTTTTGTTCACTGTTATCACTCATGCTGTCTAACCAGGCAGTGAACTGATTGCTCCTTGATGTAACAACGTAACTGGAGATTGCAACAGTTCTTGTTCTGGGTGAACATACACTCTGAATTTTAGTTGAAGCTAATATGAGACTTTTAGACAAATCAGTGGCCACACAGAACACAGCTTCTTTAAAGAAACATGGCAGGTACAGATGCTGCCTCTGACCGGTGAAGAAGATGCAACACCTGGGCCTTACCAGCTGTTTTTCTCTTTTTCATACAGACATTTGCTCTTCCTTCTGTCCTCAAGGATATACAGAAGGCTTCATAAAGTCACGCCTGCAAACTTCAGAGCCGTGGAAAAGGTGACACAATATGAAGCTAAAATCATGTCTGGAAGTCCAGGGAAAAAATGTTACTGTAGTGTGTATGTTAGTACACAAATGAAGCCTTTTAAAGCCTTATGAAATTTGAACATGAGAAAACAGCATAGCTGTATAGAATTTAATTTTTTTTAACCATAATGTTCAATCAACTTCAGTAATTTCATGTCATTATACTCTTGTTTGGCGGCTGCACAGTGGTTTGGTGGTTAGCACCGTCGCCTTGTAGATGTTCTCCCTGTGCATGCGTGGGTTTTCTCCGGCTCCGGCTTCCTCCCACAGTCCAAAAACATGCTCAGGTTAATTGGTGATCCTGGATTGCAGGTGTGATTGTTTGTCTTTATGTAGCCCTGTGATAGACTGGTGACCTGTCCAAGGTGTCCCCTGCCATCACCCAAAGTCTGCTGGGATAGACTCCAGTGTCCTGCAACCCTAATGAAGATTAGGCAGTGTATAGATAATGGATGGATGGATATTCTTGTTTGGATTGATATATTGCTTCTTATGTTTGAAGAGATGCAGCTCTACTTTGCTGAAGTCTGACCGACAAGCCAAAATGTAGAAAACATTTCCATTTTATCCAATTCGGCTCCCCTCCCTCCCAACTACACTTGTCTTTCTAGGTAATGAGCAAATAGACCTTGAAATTTTATGCAGCAGACTGAGTTCATTTCTCACAGTACACTACAAGCAGGGCAACGTTAGGGTACATGATTTCAAATTATTAAGACTGCAGCAGCAGAGCGTAGTGCGGTCAGTGCAGGTTAATTTCTTCTGTCAGTACTGCTCAGACTGCAGGTAATCCAACTTGACTCAGTGAAGTCTCACTGAAAAGCTGCACTGTAACTTCATGACTGACCTGCTAAACACTAAAACAGTTGCCAAAAAGACGCTAGTTGGCAAGCACAGTATGTAAAGTTAATCACATCAGATTTTTAAATCAATTACATTCATTTACATCCCACCCCCTTGATATAGGTGACCCCGGGATACCTTAATATGAGCTTAATTCCATTACTGGAGACTCATCACTACACTGCAGCAGTATTAGCATTTTCCTTTATGGATGGTTGGTGTTAATCTTTTCAGGAGAATACTATGCATAAATAAAATATGTAAAACTGGGCCAACCCCATGGCTGAATGGTTAGAATGCACATCACATGCACATGGGTGAAAATGCCCTCAGCTCCTTGTTCGACCCTCGTTGCTATCTGGACCTTCACTGTCTCTTTTCCCACAGTTCCTATCTATCTCTACTGCGCTTTTTATTTAAGGAAGGTGGAAAAATTTTTTTTTTTTCACATATAAATCATCCAGTCTGAGTTTACAGCAGTAATCTGTATGTTTCTTGGAAGATAATGGAAAATGTCAGAATCAAACTTGCTGCTGTTCTTTGAGTTTTAGGCATGACTGCATCGAAAATCTTGAGAGAGAGGCGACTTATAGAGATTTTACTAAGTGAATCAAACTAAAACTACACTATTAAAGTGGGAGGACAAAAATAAGAGGTCGAAGAGCTCCAGCTACAGCATCAGTGGAAATTAGCAGACACAGAAAACAATTAGTGTGTGTTGCTTTGGGGTGGACAATGGGGAGACACTCCATTGATTTCCTTTAAAGGAATTTTCAAAGAACAAATGTAGAGAGCCCAATCCTCCTATTGGCTCCAGCTCAACTTTAGAATATCATTTTGCATGTAGATTTCTGACAGTGTCACCATGCCAAGAAGGGATCACTTTGTGCCAAGAGTATTTAAAAGAGGGATGATTAAGTGACATAAATATTTCCACAAATTAATGAACATGAGGATTGCACTAAGATCGACTGCAACATATGGGAAATGCAACAGATCACATAAAAAGAAAGACAAACTTCCACTGACCACGTTTACACAAACTGCTTCTTATAGCTGGATCCATTTCTTCCTCCTCCCAACCATTTACCTGGCTGTGTGCCAGCTGACACCGGGTGTACATCAAATTGATTTTTACTTTACTGTTGAGGGAATCTGTTGAACAACAAAGCCTCCCCGCTGCGAAAAGGCTCTCAGTGATTTAATGATTTCATGATTTTTTTTTTTCTTCTGTGGCCTCAGTGCCCGAGCGTGTTGGTCAATACCAAAAAAACCTGCCTGTGTGTGTGCATGCTGCCGCGCTTGTCTGTGGAGCATTTGGCATGGGAGCGTAAATCTTTCGCCAACAGGGTGCACACAGAAGCAGCTGTAAAGCCCTGATATGAGGCTGTAAAGGATTCGAGGGTTTAAAGGCATCGGGCCCCTGAAACATTACAACTCTACTTCCACATAATGCATCAGCTATGAATAATGCGGCTTAGGCAACAGGCTGAAAAGCTAGCATTTTGACTACTCTCTACAGTATTCCCATTTGTTGTTGGTTTAGGTCAGTTTATTTGGATTATTTAGCCAATGTTGTGTCATAATCACGTTAAATTCCACAGTTTAATAATATCTGAACAATGGACACACCAAGCATTATGTAACAATCAGAGACAATCAGGGTCTAATCAATTATGATGGAAATGAGTGGAAAAAACATGTTGCACATGTAATCAAGAACCAGTTGGCATGACAACCAACAAAGCACAACATTAGTCATCAACATGTTCTAGATAAATGAGGATGAAATTACAATTTCAAGACTGACAAAGGGAGCTGCACAGTGGCTCAGTGGGTAGCACTTTCACCTTGCAGGTAGAAGACCCCCAGTCCATCCTGGGATCTTTCTGCATGGAGTCTGCATGTTCTCCTTGTGCATTCATGGGTTTTCTCAGGTACTTTGGATTCCTTCCACAGTCCAAAAACATGCTGAGGTTAAGTGGCAACTCTAAATTGTCTGTAGGTGTGAATGTGAGTGTGATTCTCTGTCTTTCTATGTAGCTTTGTGATAGACTGGTGACCTGTCCAGGGTGTCTCCTGCCTTCACCTTAAGTCAGTTGGGATAGACTCCAGCCCCCCTGCGACTCGAATGAGGATTGAGCAGTGTATAGATAATGGACGGACTGATGAAGGTTTCTATGTTATGTATGTATAAGTGAATGTATCTGTGTGTATTTACAGTGTGCACTGGTTTCCATTCGTCTGTGTTATGACGGAACAACAGCAAACTGTCACATGAAAAAGGGGCAGAGATGAAGAAGACCTTGTCACATTAAAACCCTCTCCAATCTCAGATAGCAGCCACACTGTCATCTGTGCTGAACATCATGGAGGTTCATTCTCTTCTCCGTTAGTCGCATTGCAAATTGAACAGGATATAATAAGAGCAAATTGAGATGGAGGTGAGGACGGAGCAGTGGGAAGACGAGAACGGGAATGAAGGACAGTAATTTAATGTGTCACACACATAGATGGAAAGTAACTGTTTTCTAAATAATTACCCACAGATTTGGACAATTTAAAAACAAGTTATTTTTATGATCTCACAATGCTGCCTATCACTGGCTGAATCACTATTGTAGCACACAAGCGAAGTGTGTGTGTGAATACACACACAAAGAGTCTCTGCAGAGGTACAGAAAGCTACGCATGAATGCACAAAATGAAAATGACAGTAAGACACCTTCTTTTGCTTTCATGGTTGTTCTCAATGTGAACCACCTGCAGCTCTATTAAAGTACTGTTCACATAGTGGCTAATATTACCTGGAGACCTTGTGGAATTTAGAAATAACCCTGCATGACTGAGCTTCATGTGGCCCATTCGCACTGTGTTTTACTCAAATTTACTAACATTAGCTGCAGCTATGATACTAACAAGCTGCCATATGATTATCAAGCCTGCTGAAAGACCGCAATATATTCCTCACTGCATGCCTCTCATCCTTCAAGATTTCACTGTTCTGATGGATTTGAGCTCTTTTTCTGTGCATGGGTCTCCACTCCATGCTGTATAAAGACATGAGTCTCCTGATTTTGCATGAAAAAAGCTGTTCAAAGTGTCATTTATAACCTCCAGTGCAGCCTCCACAATTCACAAGAGGGAAAGAGTCAGAAGACAGGTGCAGAGAAAACAAAGATCCCCCCAAAAAAAACAGAAGAAGAAAAGACAAAAAAAAGATCCCAAATCACAGAGGTGCCTGTTCGTAGCTGCTTGATATTATCATAGGACTTCTGTGTTGAAAATACAGTATATGGTAGGAAAAATTGCTGTGGATCTGCAGCATCTGCCCTCTCCGCCAACAGCCACGCTGCAAGTCACTCCAACCCACTACGCTCCATTCCCCGTCCCCTTGCCTGTAACAGACAGGCAAGGGAACGGTTCCTAGTGTTGTTTACCATAGTTTTCTGTAGTGCTACCAATGTTTTATTCAGTCATTTGTTGTTCCGCCTACTGTTGCTAGTTTAGGTCAACTGCTTTGCCACGAAGATTTTGTGGTTTGGTTTTTGCACTTCTCTGGTGTGGTTTTCTGGCAGCCCCTGGAGGCTCAGCCTGTGTTCTGTAATTCCGTAATTAGCACAGCATTTCCAGTTGTAATCTGGAGCCATTGTTGTAGTCCATTTGTTCTTTTGTAAATATCTCGGTGTGTAAATGAAGTTATTATAATTGTTTATGCCTGTCTGCTGTGTATCACTGCCCTACAAGTGAGTCTCAGTCTATGGCCCGTAACAGATGTTAGTTCCATGCAAACCATGCCTAAACATGGAATATGTAACACTGCGAGCTCTGTCATCTGTTAACCTGGAGGCTTTTTGTCAAACAAGTTAGAAATGGGTTACATTCACAACAAAAGTCTAAGACTTTTAGAAACACTGCTGGTCCCATTTGAAAACTGTAGGATTGTGGTCTGGACAGGTAGAAATAGACATTGGAACCAATGAATTTTCTGATTTTCTGCTGTTTCATACCTCTGCCATGGTAATATTTCCCAGAAGAAAACAAAACATCAGCCTCGACTACCAGTGTTCAGTTCAATACAGAGAATGCAGGCTGCAGGTGCTGCTTGCTGACCTTGTTGTTTCTGCTATTAGCTGTTATGCAGTTGAGGAAATCTCCCGTCTTACTTTCCTGCACCGATTCCTCTGTAGTACAACTAGCAATATGCCTTTTCAAGTGTGTTAGTATGCACAAAGACTATTCAGAAACTGAGCTATAACATTCATTTGGACAGAGAGCACTACTGTTTTAAGCACCATTTTAAATTGCCAAGGGCAACTTCCACATCATCCCCTTAACACTCACCACCAGGGTGAGTGAAAGTTCAGCCACTGTGTTTTGGCCCATTCGGCATCAAATTACCCACTGTCTAAAAGCATACAGCATCCATTTTAAGATACCAGTACTACAGCAACAGCAGCAGCAGCAACAACAGCAACAGTTCCTTAATTTGTAACAAGAGTTTAAACAGAAAACAGTAGTGTCTTACTGTTTCTGTCCTCTGTAGGGGCACATACTTGTTGAATCACTATAGACATGCCACACCAGTTTCACTCTAAGAGTCCAAGAAACAAAATGCAATTTAATATTTTGAATAAAATTATGGTGAGTGTTAAGCAGTTTATACGCTATATGGCTTTATTTATACATGGCAGGGATCATTATGCAAAGAGCCTGTGCGATATTTTGCATCTTACAAGAGGGATCACTGCTGAGAGGAATGTAATGCCATCAATAAGGATCTGTGTTTTCTCTTCCCTCATAAGCTGCTTCAGTGATGCAGTTTAGAACTTACTTTGCTGGTGAATATGCAAACACATCAACTTCCCACCTTTTCAACTCCCCAACCCCTAAAACAGCATTTTGCAGACCCTGAACACAGCTTTTCCAGCTCCAGAGTGTATAAATCTTTCATGTTGTGGTGTTTCACTATATATGGGGGAAACTGAGCTTTTGCTAACCGACAATGTAAGGCGGGCCAGTGAGAGTCGATGTGGTTTGCCTCAAACTTTCTCAGTCATTATTAATTTTATTTGTCAATACAGCCAAATGCACAGCAGAGCTGTTGTCATGAACCTGGAATGATGTCGATATTGTCGGCCAACGTTAATGTTTTGGTCGGCTGGGCTGTCTGTCCCACTGCTTAACAGATGCTGACATTCTCAATGTTGTGTGCCAACTAAAAGAAGGCGAAGAAGAGATTCATACACTGCCTGCCCAAAACAAAGCTGCACACTCTAATATTTTGTTGGATCACCTTTAGCTCTAAGAACGACACACATTCACCGCGGCATCATTTCAATAAGCTTCTGCAAAGTCACAGCTTTTATTTCTGTTCAGAGCTGCATTAATTTTCTACCAAGATCTTATATTGATGAATGGAGAGTCAGACCACTGTGCAGTGTTCTCTGGCTCATCCCAAAGATTCTCAGTGGGGCTGAGGTCTGGACTCTGTGGAGGCCAATCAATGTGTGAAAATGATGTCTCATGCTTTCTGATCCACTCATTCACAATGTGAGCCCCATGAATCCTGGCACTGTCATCTTTGAACATGCTCGTGCCATCAGGGAAGAAAAACTCCATTGATGGAAAGACCTGGTCATTCAGTATATTCAGGCACTCAAATGACCTCATTCTTTGGGAACATAACGTTGCTGAACCCCAGATCATAACCCTAACCTCCACAGGCTTGTAGGCACTAGACATGATGAGTGCATCACTTCATTCACCTCTCTTCTTACCCTGATGAACCCATCACTTTGGAACAGGGTAAATCTGGACTCATCAGACCACATGACCGACCACATTTGTTCCTCAAACATGATGGTTCACCACTATCCTTACAGGTTTTAATAATGCGTTGGACGGTTCTTAACCTGATTTTAGTTTCAGAAATCTCCTTAGTTTTTTTCTTGCTTGATGCAGGCCAACAATTTCACCCTTCTGAAACAGATTAACATCCTTTCCATGACCACAGGATATGTCTTCCAACATGGTTGTTTAAGAAATGAGATGCTACTTACTGCATCAGCTAGGGTTAAATAAGTTGTTGCCAACTGAAACATATTCATCACTGCAGTAGTTATCCAATGAAAAGCTTTGACCTATTTGCTTAGTTAAATCCAAGTGGCGACTTATTTTTTGGACAGAAAGTGTGTTATTCAAGGAGGCAGAAGGCTCCACTAAAATGACTTGGAAAGTTTAGAAGTGAATATCCTCATAAGGTTTATCATGTTTATCATGTCAGTTTATCATCAGACTAGGGCTGATGACAAGTAGCAAATGTGAGCACAGAGAGCAGGAAAGAAGCAAACAAAAAAAGTGGAAGATCAAGTGTCTTTGCACTTTTTGGGTACTGCAATATTTTCAAAGTCTTGAGTCTGCAAACTTTTATCCTAAAATAAGTTGGACTTTACTGCTGCTGCTATTTTCTGAGACCATCGCACTGACCAATGACTAGCACCAAAAACAACTGGCATCATGAGAGAGTAATTACGTTCTGAGGCACTGAAAAAAAAATCAAAATCCTATTTAAAAAAGTGTAAACTGTGTCAGCAAGGTGACATTAAAAAATATTAAACATTAAAAATTGGAAAATAATGTAAATTTCAGAAAACAATGCAAATGTCTTTAAGATAATGGGTTTTTTTTGTTGATTTAAAGATATCAAGAGTGTAATTTCATAGTCAAATGTTGAAAAAATGAATTACTTTTGGATGTTATGTACATTTTTAGACTGTTTACAACATGTAAACGATTTTTTTTAGCAGTATGTTCTGTAATTTAACAGGGAAAGTCTGGAAAGTAACAACACATTGGTCAAAAATGACTGAACTGTTTTTAAAACTTGAAATTATTTGAAGAAAAACATTTGTGACAATGAATGGAAACATTTTTGAAAAAAACATAAAAACCATAAGTTGGTAAAATATTGATTGTATTTTCACCATCAGTGTCATCGATCACACCGACTAATCACAGCATTTAGAAAATCTGCAAGGTCTCAAGCAGGGACTGACAAGCCATTCATTATGGGCTGTCCTTCTACCCTTGTATGTTCAAATAAGAACAGACAATATAAAATACAAGGTTGGGGGTTCAAGGCTGACACTGCAGAGCATCTGAGCAAATCCTTTAACCCTGCCTTCTCCAGGGTAGCTGACCCTGCCCTCTGATCCCAGCTTCCTGGGATATGTGAAAGAAAAAAGAAACCTCTCACGGAATCAATAGAATATACAAAAATTATTTTTGAAAAAATCTCTTCCTTGCTTCTTCTCCCTAGCATCACAAAGAAACAGACTGATCTGACAAGAAAATCTCTTTAGCAGCTTAAAATTGACTCATTCAGAGTTTTATGTGCTTTAAGAGATTTTATTTTCTTTTGCACATTAGACGGTAATTAAGTGATAAATGTTTTACAGTGCTTTTTTAAAAAGCCCATCTAACCTCTCTTTTTGTGTATTTAACCTTGTGCTGTTCACCTTTACACTCCTTCGACATCATCAGGTCTAGATGCTGAGAGAATTATCGACGTCGTGACTTTCACGTAACGGTGAGGCTAATTCAGACATAAGACCAACATGCTAATTTGCAATACATGTACATACATAATGAGGTGCGTGTGGAATGAGAGGAGCTTAAAGAAGAAAAATGCAAGATGACTGTTGATTGCGACTGAAATAGAAACATAGCGGGATAGATAGAGGCAGAGAGAGGAGACAGATAGTGAATAGTAGAGGCTGTAGCCGTGGTTACAGATGGACGGGAGAAAGAAAAGAGGAGCGAAAGAGCAAATGGAAACACGGAAGACAGAAAGAGAAAGAGCTGCACAGCACTGGACACTGTCTCCGTCCCTTTATCATCCAATTGCTCTCCAGCCTTCACCCTGAGGATCTGCTGCTAATGGATTCACACTATGGGAGGCATCTGTGTGCCTGATACAGTGAGCTGCAGTAGCCTTGCAGAGCTTCATGTGTCACAGACAGGTATTCATTGGGGTTGAAGCGCAAATGACTAATCCTCAACCTTCAGGTCTATATAACCTTTTTCCTCTCGCTGACTCATTATGCAATGATTACATGTAAGCAGATATTAGAAGCTCATATGTGGTATCGGTGCTGTGCAGGTGCTGTTTGAAGAACATTAAAGTGGCACATGAATAAAGAATTTCCAAATCCTACATGACATAAAGTAACAGTACCAGTGTAATAATATCCCCTATGTATTGCATTTTACTTTTTAATTAATTAGATATAGTGGAGTAACAGTATTAGCAAACTGTAGTGAAGTATAAAAGGTAACACAAAAACAAGACTATTCAGAAGCAACGTTTAGTGTAGAGCTAATTTTAACAGTGAATTTCTACATTACACACCATTGTGTGGATTACAGAGATAGTGCAATATCCTGGGATACAACCTTTGTACTGAAGATTTTACATTTGCGTGTTAAACAAAATAGATGGAATAGGTTCATTTTTGTGTTCTCTTCAGACAGGCTGGCTGCTACCCTATGTTTCAAATCTTTATGCTAAGCTAAGCTAATTAGCAGCTAGACAGTTTGATATCTGCTGTCTGATATCAAACTTCTTGAAAAAAAAGTCCCTGTTTACATGTATTAGGTGAAATTTAAAATGTAGTGTTTTGTATGCATTTTGGCGTTATACTGAAACTTTGCAACTTGTTATTGTTTATGGTCTGTCAAGTGGCAAGTTTACCTTAAAATCTTATAGACATTCACCAGTCAAATGAGAAACTGATTGTGTGCATTCAGTTTGGCCACCAAAGGCCTACATGATTTTGATGATAAACTCTCAGTGTGTTATTTAGGCAAAAATGCACATATCTGCAGTTTTCATATATATATGCCAAGAGAAGCTGACTCTAAATACAAAATAAAGGCGGAAAAATTGAGCTTTTATGGATATGTGGTTAGTGTCGTGCCCTCTTCCTTTTTAGTTCTGTTGCTATACATTTGTCAGTACAAACCAAACGCACATCATCTGGCCACACCAGGTGGAATTGGTGGCCGATATTGTGCAGATTTAACTTCTGTGTTTTTGTGTCCATGTGGATTAATCAACAGTTTAAAGACCATTACTTTTTCACAATTTGCTGTGAGCCTGCGTGACGTGATGGAGAAAAAAGTCATTTAGAATTGTAGTCAAAGGATAGAACTACTGCATAAGATTAGAGATGAATTAGAACACTTGAGTGTATACTTGAATGAATTTAGTTCATTAGCATAACGTGCAATATGTGAGATTTTGTGAAGGTGCACAGTGATGTGACAAAAATGATACAATACATGTGTGCAGGTGGGTGGCAGGATAGTAAAACATGCAGTGAAGCTTAACACCCTAATTTCACTGCACTATTGGGCTGTAAACAACACTGCTTCTCCTCCCACACCAGCAAAATACTTCATAACAAACAGGTGAGGGTGATGAACACAACACCTGAGGAAAAAGCCATTTTACTGGGCTAAAGCTTCACTTTATACAATGTACCCCAATCAAAAAGTCCCAACAGAGTGTGTGTCTCTGCACTGCAATTGTTGTAATTAGAAAAGATTAACATGAACAGGCCTAAATTGCTTTTGTGTGTGTGCACATCTCTCAGATTGCTGCTACTCACTGCACTGAACAGGTGTGCTCTCTCACCTCTCCAAAAGGATTACGGCTCATGCAGTATACATCCGGCACAAACATGCACACACACCTACACCGACTGTCCACTAGCCTCCCACTGCGTTTGCATCTGCTCTGGAGCATTGGAGCTGATTTTGTGCTAATGCAGAGTAGCTAAAACACGAACAAGCTAACATTTCCAACACGCACAAATGCGTATGTGGAGCAGGATGGATGTTTTACGCATGCAGAAGACATGACAAATGCTGCATGTGATGACGACATAAGATTAAAGGTACACTGAAGGAGGAGATGGATTTTCTGTTGTGCTGAAAAATCATGTGAGGATAAAAATGGATTGATCTCCTGATGTGAAATGATAGTACAGTCTTAGTGCCGCTGCGTTATAACTTTAAATTGAGCAAAAAATAACTCAGAAAACCAAGCAGCCACGTCTGATGCATCACACCTGTTATGTCTCTGTTTATTCATCACCTCTCATTGAATCCCCAGTTCAAGTTTGAACAAAAGCTCTCTGATTCCTTTTTGTTTTCTTTCCCTTTCCCAGTGTTCTCTGATTGCTGTAGAAATCCCTGGCAGTCTGATTGGAGATCGTCCCGAGGTTCTGAGGAAAACTGGCGCATGAAATAAGGCCCACGAGCTGTTCATGTCAGCCTAATAAATGGAAACTCACAACCAAGGGACAACAAAGTGGACTAGACAATACACCTGCTGCTAACACTTTGATATAAAGCATATTGTGTGGATCATTCATTGCCTTTCACCTGTAAAAAAAAATCTAATATTAATCTTGCACACCGTTGCAGTTGCTGTCATATGATATCATAACTTGCTATGTCTGTATCACTTGTTATTGGATAAAAAGTGGATTTTAACAGAACCCCATTTTAAGGGTTGTGATAATCCTTAAGTCTTAGATCTAACAAAAGTAATTAGTATTAGCTGCTAAACCTGATGCAAGAAAAGCAACACTTGCTAAAACTGGAGTTAATGCCTGATACTCATTAAGTGACAAATAGCTTTTATAACCTAAATCTACACAGGTATTAATCCCATTAAAGGCAGAGTAAGCAATTGCCATGTAACAAACTGCCTGTTAAATTCAGTGAATATCTCCTCATTGTCCACCAGCTGGTGTTCGTACACAGCCCTGGCTCTGTATATTGGAAACCAACTAAATGACTCAGACTTTCACACGAAAAAATCCAATTAACCACCAACAGAGGGCATTCATGTGCGCATAGGACAGACCTATGAACCCCCTCACATTTTCCAGAGTATGAGGTTAATTCAGAGGATGCTAATTATTTTTTTTCTTGCAGTACATGCTTTTAGAGACAAAGTGGTTTGTACAGTAGTTGTGATGCTCCTCTCCTTCTTGTTTCTAAGAGAAAATGACACATAAGAAGCTAGCTTCAGCACCATTGTGCTCTGTTTCATTGCTCATGGACAGAGACCGAGGCACTCATCCTCCACTGGGCTCCATTGCACAGCGACTGAAACAGCAGGTTGCCGTGGACACTGGCTGTGACTAAACCAGGTAATGGATGGTGTCTACAGCGAGGTCTGTGGTCCTTCCAGCTGATCAAAACAGTCAGACAAAAAACTCAATAGTACTTAGTCTGTTGTGTTTTGAATGCTGCTGTTCATGTGCCTGTGCTGTTGGTCCACCTGAATAAAAAACTGTTTCTATGCAAAGACCATCTGGCTACTAAATCACTGACTTACCTGCAATATCTATAAATAGCAATATTTTGCACATACCTCCTGCCTTTGCACATATCCCTTGCCTGTTTACATATGGCAGTATTGCACAAGATGTCAACAATAGCACATAGAATTTATTTCTATTTTTATGTTATTGTATTTTATTTTTATTTTATTAAGTTTTCTTTTATTTCTTTTTATTTTATCTTGTTTAGTTTGTTATTTCAGTTGTGTGAAGGAAACTCGCAAAATAAGAATCTCACTATTCAGGGTAACCACTGTGTTTCTGCTGTGTATCTGACAATAAAGTTCTTGAATTTTGAATGTTGTTCTGTCAATGGTGTTTTGAATTATAATGTTTACTGTGCTTCAGTTAGGAGAATAGACATCCACTTCCACACCAACAAGGCTGGAATGTTTCTCTATGGTCTGCTAGTCTTGTTGTTTGTATCGTTGCCATGGCAATGTGCGGCCATGAATTTAGGGGTGACATTTTTGAAGGAGCACTGAACAGTGGCGTGTGTTTGGTTGCTCAAATAAAATATCAGCAAACCATCTTAGGAACACATTTAAAGAGTAAAACCATCACTGAAAACCAAACCATTGCCTGTATATCACACATATGATCAAAAATCTGTGTCAAAGAATTTTCCTTGGCCACATCAGTGTACCTAACATTTATGTCTGTGTGTGACTCTGGGTGGTCACGTAGATAAAGACATTTAAACACCTTATTTCACTCTTTTCAAAGTAATTTTTCACCTGTCTTTGTGCGGGAGGATCTGAGTGGAAACTAGAGGCATTTCTGTGCACAGCTGTCTCGCAGCGTCTACTGATGTACATAAGGCTCTTATTTAATTGCTAAATTGTAGCATTAACTGAGAGTCTGCATGTGAACCATTTAATAGACATCTGCAAATTGTGGCTTTGGCTTTCCCCCTTCTAAACTGCACGAGTCTCTGCATGCACATCAGTCACGCCAGGCCACCCACCACCACAAGTAAATTCTCAACCTGTGGGACACCGTGAGATATGATAAAACAGCCAACATTATTCATTGAATTTAATACAAACAGTGCAACCAAAGCAAGGCTGGGAATTGAAATGTGAAAAAGACTTGTCCCCTGTTGTGACTGATGTGCGACCGGCAGAACACCCCACCTCCCAACAGCATTTCAGCGGCAGGCAGTGGCAAAACAAAGCAATGAGGAGTCAGAAATATTGAGAAAAATTTAACACTGATTATAATATATCCCAGATTATATTTATGAAAAAAAAGAGGTTAATAGAGGGTTAAACCTAACATTTATCAACGCCTTTATCCCTGTTCACAATCATTTACATAAAGTGTTTAGAAAATTAACAATGAGTAACTGAACTGACAAAAAATATAAACAAGAAAGGCACTCAAAGAATGCAGTACTCCGCCAAGGCTGCTCAGTTGTTGCATCATTTCCGATGGCTGAAATCTGAAAATAAATCATGGGAGAAATCATGGCACCATAGAATGTGGACATTTAATACAGATGTACCTACAAACAAAATTATCTTGCACTGAGCACAGGTTTGTGTTATGCATGTGTAAGTTATATACGGATACCGAGTCATGTGACCTAAACATGTAGCGGGCGCTGGGAATTGATGGGACTCGGAAACACCTTCACAATTTAATCAGTTGTTCCATGCATCATTTCCGACGGATAAGTCTCGATAAGTCTGAATTTGTAGTAGGATCGCAATCATGTGATCGTCAGCAGACAGCTTGACATAGTGTAGTTCATTTATAGTCATAGTTACAGTGACGCTCTGCCACTGTTTTGAAATGATACAGAAATCTTTCACAAATCCGTGGATCCAGACAATAAGTCGCATCAGTGCCAAAATCTAATCACTTGGTCGTTCAGTCATTTCTGACCTTCCCTGAAAATTTCATTTAAATTCGTTAGTTTGTTTTTGAGTAATGTTGCTAACTAACAGACAGACAGACAGACAGGCAGGCAAACGTATGCTGATTGTACCAAAACTCTGCCATTCCTTGGCGTAGTAATTACATGCTGGTAAACCTAAA
Organism: Amphiprion ocellaris; assembly: GCF_022539595.1. Taxonomy (NCBI): domain Eukaryota; kingdom Metazoa; phylum Chordata; class Actinopteri; family Pomacentridae; genus Amphiprion; species Amphiprion ocellaris. The sequence goes on along the minus strand of NC_072783.1, from coordinate 18,020,004 downwards.
TGAAAAAGGTACAAAAAAGTTAGTCTGGAAGACTTTATTTAATACGTTGCTTTCTGCTTTAGAGATCCATTGTTGTTCCAAATCTATTAAAGTCACATTAGTTAGTCTCAGTGTTACACTTGGTGACATGTTTCTTCAGCACCATGAACACTTTCAGTTCATTTTAAGTCCGTCTCACATTCATCATCTTGAGCTATACACTCTCCACTGCACCAAATGTGTATTAATCTAAGCTACAAACTGTTCCAGAAACTGTTCACTATTCACTATTCACTATTCACTCTTGTATACTGGGTGATTGATTAAGACTTTGCTGGTTTTGAATTCGTCATCAGGAAAACATATAACATCCGAGGCTTCATATTCCTGATAGAGCTAATTAAAGCAAACTAATAAAGAACAATAATGGTAAGCAGCTGTTTGGACAGAAGCTATGCTCTATGTCTGTTTCTCTTTAGCGATTCCTCTTTTTCCTCTTGCTAATGAAAGCATTTGCACACCTACACATGAACATTCAGGTCACACAGGTAGCTCCACAGAGACAAAACCATGCATACACACACACACACACACACACACACACACACACTGACAATCCCACCCATGCACACAAAGACTCCAGATATAAGTGGATCAGCGCTGCCAGATGGCTATGAAGCCATTCTTCTCCTTGATGTGTAAGACAGTAAATTTTATAATGGCCGTGTTCTGCTCTTAACTCCGCTGTGCGTTAATCAAAGGAGAGTAATGCACCTGTGAGGGATGAGGGGAGTGGCACCAAATGGGACAGGAGATGGCTGCAAAATCACAGCGGGAAACTGACTGCAGATGGGCCGAGACTACAAAGAAATGGGCCCATTTGGGTAGAAAGTGAGCTCTAATCTGCACCCCCATGATCTTCAGTTTTGTGACCTCCCTTCATTTGTTGCCACTATCCTCATCCTCCTTCACCATCCTTGTCATGCATGATCCGACCCCTGCTGTGATTATGAGATGATACGGGTAACTCTGCAGGTGGCTTTGAAAATTTCTGTCTTCAACTACAAAGTTTCAGTAGACAGGAGCACCATTTTAATATGTACAACCATAAATTATGCTTCTGCTTTGCTTACATGAAAGCAATCCAGTGAGAAATAGATAGAAATGGATGGTATTTGCTCTAAATGGTAATCTAAACTGATACTATTAGACAACATAAATCTACAGAACCCTTTAAGGGGCAACACATTCATCTCAATGTTAAACTGTGAATGTGAGTACGTATTTATATTTAACTAAGTAGCATCAAGCAGCACTGAATTTGTTCCTCACAAGGGATGAACATTCAAGAGTTATAACCTCCTGCAATTCAGACAGCCAACCATTTACTGTTACGTGGTGAGAAAGTTAATGTATGAAGAAAAACACTTCCAAAACCTTGATAATACTCAATACAGCTTTTCCATTTTCTGCCTGGTATCCATTGCCAGATCATGGAGGCAGCATGCCATTAAGGAAATCCAGATGTCATTTTCCACAGTAATGTCTTCCATTTCCTTCTGGGGAATCCAGATGTCTTCCCAAAGCCCATGAGATAATCCCACTAGCATGTTCTGGGTCTATCCAAGAGTTTCCTACCAGCTCTTTTTGACTTAAAGAAGCAGCAGTTTCACTCAGAGCTCCTTGCAGAAACTAAGGCCAGTATGGTACTCATGTAAATGAGTATGTGAGGGTCCACATGATATAAATTTAATCTCCCCAAGTCTGCCAGAGTTTGCACAGGAGGTCAAACTTGGCATCTGAGTGGATTACGCCACAAGGGGCAATGGTGCACATACTCAAAAGTAATACGCCCGACTGCCCATGTAAGGAACAGAGTCTTCCAAGTACCTTGCTGCTGACAAGAAAAGTAGTATAATAGCAACATATACCGTCTGTGGTGCCCACAGTTGTCCCTGTGCATATCCACAAGGGAGTATATTCAAGGCTGAAAGGGTAGAAGTAGGGTTCTCTAAGACAGGGGTTTCGAGTTCTTTCAAAAATCTAATCCCCAAAATAATAGTGCCAAAGACTTGTGATCCCCACTATCCCCAGAGGTGTTTGAAACATATAAAGTCCTGTCCAAAGCAGTCTATAGTGGAAACACAGGTATTACAACAACACAAAAGAACACAACAGCCTAACAACCACAGGACTGCTTTACATCTATAACTGGTGCATCATAAACACTCAGGATGTAGGACCAGCAGACTCACTGCATTTTTTAAAAAAATCTTTTGTAACAAGTAGGCTAAAATATGCAATTTCTAACATTTTAAAACTTTACTAGATTTCTGGAAATCATCTGACCACTCTCCCATAGTACCTCCACATTCCCCTGGGTGCTCTCACTTTGTGAACCACAGTTCAGAGTAAACACAGTAACCATATGGAGGGACCTCATTTTGCCATTTGTATCTACGATCTCATTACCACACAAAACTCCTGACCACAGATGTGGTTTGGAATGTAGATATGCTGGTAAAAAGAGAGCATTTCTGGTCCAGTACACCTTGTGCAAACTTACCTACAAAGACCTTCTAATACTTGACCTTAGACCAATATCTGTGCTATAAAAAAATCAACACGCCACCCTTTTTTTTTTTTTTTTTTTTTTTAAATTTGTGAACTACACTGAGTTATGGTAAAGAAGTGAAGAAAGAGGGGGGTAAGTGACAGAAAAGACTAGTCAAGGTGCATTTGATCTTACCCGGATGTTGTCGAAGGACGCTTTGTTGGTGACGTCATACAGAAGGAGCAGAGCTGAGGAGAGAGAAAAACAGACATTAAACCACTGGATGAGAATAATTTGTCCTTTGCTTCAAAATGAAAGAATGGAGCATCCAGAAAAAGACTGTGGGTGTTACATAAGAACATGAAGAAAGCATGTGCAACCTAAAGAGCACAAGGTTCAAGGTGATGAGGACCATAGTGGTGACAGAGGCATTACATAAAGATGTTAGCTTCTCCTTTTATTTTCAAGTTAATTACTTCCATGGCATTGTATATTTTTTCTCCACCAATACACATTTTTCAAATAAGAAGCCATCCTTCATCCTTGTCCTTGCTATCACTACATCTGCCTGAATTAATCGCTTTTCAGTCTTCTCATCAGCAGGAATTAATTTGTTGGCAATGATAATGATTAGCTGCTTTTATGTGCTCCTTAAAACTGTCAAGGTACATTCACTCTAACAAGACCGTACTAAATGAAATTAAACTGCAAGCGTTTCAATTACAAATGGTAATCATCTTATTATTATTGCTTCTGTTAGTTTGTCAGCTAACAGGAAATACTTCTAGCACGACACTGAGGTCACAGTTAAGTAACTGACCCATGTAAGCATTATTCCCATCCCAGCTCACCAACAGTACACATGAGTTTATTTAACTATTACGTCTCTACCTCTACCTCCAACACTAATTTCCAGCTGTTTTAAATGGCATGAACAAATAATCTTAACATGAACCACCACTTTCTGTTCATCGAATTGCAGTTTATTGCATTGGTCACCTTTCTGTACATGTGATGGTGCCAATCTTGCTTGGGTGGACACACTAGCATAGCATGGATACTGCATAACATGAATACAGTCTCAGTTACAGGCTGGCAAACAAACAAAACAACACAAGACAAGCCCTCCTTGAGCACAGTACTCTGCCATGGCTGTTCAGTCATTGTATGATTTCCAACGGATAAGTCTACAGCAGTGGATTTGTAGGATTGCAATCATGTGATCGTCAACAGGCAGCTGACATAGCATTCACTTGTCATAGTTACAGTGATGCCGTGGTGCTATCTCGCAATGATACAGAAATCTTTAACAAATCTGTGGATTCAGACTATAAGCTGCATTACTGCCAAAATCTAATGTGGTGGTCTTTGTGTCATTTCTGACCTTCCCAGAAAATTTCATCCAATTCCGTGCATGGAGAGATTAACAGATGGAAGAACAAATGTACGTCGATCAACACATAACACGGCTGCATTCCTTGGCAGAGTAATTACAACATATCGAACACATTTGAATTATTTGGGTCACTTTGGCATTTGCACAACTGTGGTCTGTATAAATACTTTTGCTTTTTTCTTACAAATGTCTGCATTTAAAGAAATTGAAATCTGGCACATGCATACCACAACTGTGAATTACTACCTTTACATTGACGCATATTCTGGACTGATACGCAAATTTCAATGAGTGCAACCATTGTTGAGGGTTCAGTTGTAGTTATTTTCTCCCATAAAATAACCATATTGCTATGTAAATGTATAACAAAGTCACTGTAGGTGAATAAAGACAGCATGAATTGATGGGACTTGGAAACACCCCCACAATTTAATAAATTGTTCCTTGTATCATTTCCGATGGATAAGTCCCAATAAGTCTGCAGCAGTCGATCTGTAAGAGGATCATAATCGTGTGATCATCAGCAGGCAGCTGACGTAGTCATAGTTACAGTGACACCATGCTGCTAATGTGCAATGATACAGAAATCTTTAACAAATCCGTGGATCCAGACTATAAGCCGCATCACTGCCAAAATCTAATCAGTTGGTCCTTGTGACATTTCTGACCTTCCCTGAAAATTTAATCCAAATCTGTTAGTCCATTTTTGAGTAATGCTGCAAAAGACAGACAGACAAACAGACAGACAATTAGACAAACCAATACCAACCATCACGTAACTCTGCCAAGGCTCCACCTCCTTGGCAGAGTAAAAATGTAGGGCATAAATCAGTCATTTTCATTGTGCAGCGATTAATTTTATATTTTTTCCCCCATTGTTTAACGCTAAGCACTACTCTTTAGACTTTGAAAAATGCAACTGCTTCAAGAAAAACCTCTAAAATAGCTCCTACTGTTAGATGTTAGTGCTGAGATCTGCTATTAATCACAGCATTAGCATAATACTTGATAACATAACCACACTTGTGAATTCTAATTACTTCCAGCTGCACTGTGCTGCCTAAGAGGATAATATCACCTCAGGTATTCTTCAGCACAACCTGGAGGGTGCGTGTCATGCAGCTCTGTCGGACCCCAAAAAATCATTACACCTACGAGGGCAATTCTATCTCATTTTCTCAGCTGGATCAACCTTCACTTGGAAGAATTAGCTCGAGCTAATTACCTCCACAGCACCTCTCCTCCTCCAACTCCATGTAATCCCTCCAGTCATCCCCTCCATTACTTACATCGTCATTCTTACACTTTTTTTTCCCATCCATCCCTCATGTATCTCTGCTCTTCACATTTCAGTCATAACTACATTTTTGCCTATCTATTTTGGATTAAATCTTTTGTTTGTTTATTCCAGCCAGACAAGTGCATGAAGGGTGTTTAATGAGTTGTAATCACCGTGAGCGTGTTCTGTGAAAAACCTGGTGAGGACGCGAAAAAGGAGAGAGGTGCAAAGAAAAAAGACACAGAAGGAGGGAGAGAGATGATCTGCCCCGTGAGTTAATTTCCTCTCGCTGTTGATTTGCTGCTAGAAGAAGCCCAGAGTAAACCACAAGGAGTTGCATTCCTTCACCCTCCCCCTAATCCAATTACATCTTGCCAAAAGCAAGACAGATGAAGCTGGAGAACTTTCTCACAGCGGTGGAGTTTTGTTATCACAGGTTGCAAAATAATCGGCACAAGAAAGAAAAAACAACGGTGAAAGATGGAGGAAGCTAAAGGGCAAAGGAAGACAATGAAATAAAGTTAGTTAATTAGGGAGGCATTACTGTAGCAGCGTTACTCACAAATGCAATTGAAAAGCTACAAAACTGTCTGAATCCATGCACTACTAGTCGAAAGTTTGGACACACCTTCTCATTCAATGAGTTTTATTTATTTTATACATTGTAGATTAATACTGAAGACATCAAAACTATAAAAGAATACATATGTATTATTGTAGAAAATAATGCAAATAAATAAAAAGCATTGAATGAGAAGGTGTGTCCAAAGTTTGACTGGTAGTGTGTGTGTAAACTCAGATTTGTGAATGTGGGGAAAAAAACTGATTTGCGTGTGTACTGAGATTGGCATAATGTGCGTGCAAATGTGTAAATGCCTGAACGATTCAGACAAGAATCTGCAAATAAATGCACTTAGAAATCAAAAGTAAATTAACTTCCATTATAAATAACTTTATATACTCAGTTTCAAGAGCTGGAGGAGCAGATCATTCTTCATTCACACCTCAGTTCTGCCTCTGTTGGTTGGGTTTTGCTACGCTACTGTCATCACTCAGATATTTGCATTAATAAAAGACCAGTTTTGGGCGAACAGCATATGCATATACACAAGTGTTACACAGCCCCGACTAAAAGCAGCTCTGCAACAAATAAGCAACATTTAGGACAGAATTTATGACACCGTCAGCTTGAAAACAACAGAAAGCATCTATTTATGTTTTCTGTCAGACAGCCTCTTGGGGTGGTATACATACAGCAGAAAGGAAGTCGGGCTGTATAGTTGTGGGTACAAACTGTGAGTTAGACATCAACGCAACAGTCATCACTGATCTGAACTAAGATCGTGACCCTAAACTAACCTTAACCAGGAAGTACTTGTTACAATTAATCCTTAAAATCACAGTTTATTCCTTTATCTTAGCCTGGTGGCTTTACTGGCCAAAGGTTAACCAAAACTCAGGTAGTAATAAAGACAGTCCATAATAGCTTTTGGAGAAGACAAACTACTTTTTAATTGTTTTCTTATGAGGACTTGTTGGAATTTCATTCAGTGGTGTGGCAATGTGATGACTGTATTGACAAAGCTATGCCATTAAAGAATGCCTCTGTAAGTGTTTGAAAAACATGGGAGCTCCACAGCTATGTGCAACACCTTCAGTGGATGGTAATATAAAGGCTAATTCCAATGAGATCAGTATCATGAACTGTTAGAATCCAACCAAACAGCATAGACCCTAGCCCTAACCCAAATGGAGGTAAAAGCATCACTGGAGCAACAAATTTTGCAGTGTACTTTTCAACAATGGGAACAGGACACTGTCAAGGCCAAAAAAGTGGCAGAGATGAATCCCAAATTTATCGCATTCGAAAGTCCGTCCATTTATGTGGTGGACATGTTGTTTTTTGCTGTCTAATGTGAGTTACAAACTTTTGGTGCAGGGTTGTTAAATTTCCCAATGATATCTAAAATGCACAAACCTGACCGTGCACTGGGCAGCTGTACTGCTGAGACAAATTTAGGTATTTAAGGACTGGAGCTCGTATGGGCAACAATGTTAAAAGAGTTGAATTGAGACCAGAGAAACTTATCAGGTCATCCTTAGTACACATCATAAACTGAAATTCTATGTGAACACAGATAAACACAGATGAATGGAAAGACAGAGTCAGCATGTACATCATACATTCTGCACAGTGACGCTCAAACATGAAAATGAAACAACAAAAAGCATATTTGAGCAAAGGGGAACTTTTGTACAGACAGTAGTGGTTTCTAGTTTGTGCATGTTGAGGACTTTTATGACCCCAAGCTTTGTTCTTGCATCACAATCACCATGATGTCAACACTTTCAGTCTTAAGTGAAATATTTCCACAACTACTAAACCGACTATGAAAAAATGCACATTAAACTAAGAAAACTAGCTCAAACCATGTGCCTAAGTACACACTCTCAAAGTCAGAAGCCTGGCTAAATTATTTTACAAGTGAGGATTGATATTCAGTAAGTTTAATTAAATTGGAATGAAATATATCCTTGAAATAATATTATCTTCCACTGGATGCTCTGTCTGTCATTTTGGAATCTTAGTACACTGCAACAACACATATTTCACTTCTACACATGACCCCAGCGCAAACCATCAGCAAACTAATATGACCCACACCACAACTATTTGACTTTGCGGGATGCCGCCGCCTTGACTATTAAAGTAGCTGCAGGAAACCCTGAGCAGGAAGAGAGGGAGTGTGATGGAGTGAAGTGATCCATAAAGAGCACTGCCATCCATCACATGATAATCTACATCAATAATCACTCTCTGACCTTGCCTGCTCTCCTTCCTTTGAATATAAGTCACATAAGCAAACGGTATACGCAGACATATGCATACACAAATGCAAACAGACACAAGTCAACAAAACACTCAGCTGTTATATAACTGTTGAATTTTGAGTTTTTTCACAATAATGATCCTAAAATCATGCTTTCATTAGGTGCCTAACTACAGCTAGAATATTTAGAAGTGGTTCCACTTGGTTGGAATTCCAATTACCGTCCATTCGAGCCATAGACCAGCCATGAATTTATGAATGTTTGGACAAATTAATAAAGCTCACCGGCTTTGGTTGTTTCCCTCAATTAAAATATGCGCACAACATGTGGATTTGTCTGCAAATGTCACCTGTACAAGTTGCTTGTGAAGGTTTGCCACACACAGAAAAAGGGGGTATTTTGGAGCTTTATTTGATGGAGTGACACCATACAGGCAGGAAATACACAATCAGAATGGACAATTTTATTAATTGTTTTAGATGGTTTATTGTGCCTCACAGGTCGGGAGGACCCGAACCTGCTACGATGGTAGTACGACAATAGTTTTCACAGTAGAAGAGGTGCAGTTTTCAAAAGTGGTCGCATCATATCGGGAACAGAAGAAGTATGCTTGTTGTTTTACATGTCATTCATGTGGTTGTGCATTCAGAAATAATCCCCCAGGATCAGACTGTCAAGGCAGAGTTCTCCTGTAACTTCTTCAAGTGTCTGAGGGAGAACATTTGGCACCAATGATCTGAACTGTGGCACAATGGCATTTGGGTGCTCTGGTGTGCTGTGCGTCTGGTCTCAATGGTGATTCCTCACTACGAAAACACTGTTCAGCATATAAGTGTAGTTTTCACTCTGGCCAGATCACCTTGGCCTTTTGTTAAGTGTTACTATAATAGATGGGATCAAGCTGTTGCTTAGTCAAGCTTGTCTGCATCTCAGTGTTCTGTATCTACATCCTGAGGGGAGGGAGGTGAGGTATGTGTTCAGCGGGTGTGTTATATCCCATTGTATTATGTTAGCAATTTGTGTAATGGCCTTGTTGTTTAATTCTGTGAGGTTTGGTGTGGGAAGACCGATTGTTTTGGAGGCTGTGGTGGTTGTACGTATGAGTTTGGTTTTGTTTGTAACTCTGAGCATGTTATAGAAGCAGGTGGAGGAGTACAGGAGGATAGACTGGATGATGCTTCGATACAGCAACAGAAGGAGATGGGCGGCAATATAAAGTCCTTTTAGATTACGGATGGCTGAGAATCTCTAGTGGCTTCTTTTTTGGATGTCCATGGTGTGCTGATCAAAGGTAAATTTATGGTCGAGTGTAAACCCAAAGTATTTAAAACTGTCCACTATTTCCACTGCTTGGTTATTGATGAGGATGGACTGCTGGCTACACACAGCCACAACAACACAACTGTCCCTCCCCAACTGCCCTGCTCACTAGACTTAGCTCCCTGCAACTTCCTTCTCT